>NC_062965.1:42533552-42662260 GCF_023119035.1 Salvia hispanica
TATTGACCGCCCATCCAATCCGTGATTACAAGCAATCCGGGTTAACCTCTTTAATATATTATTTCCCGTGTCTAAGACTTTCTATATCCATTAATTAATTTGTAGTCTGCTATAGACTTTAAATTAATTAATATCTTTATTTCCAAGAGTTTGTCTAGTACGAGATGTATATTAAAATATACTTTTCCTTTTCTATTTATTCTTGGATTAAATCCAAACCGGCCGGGTTTCCGAATAATAGAACTTCTCTCGAACACCTCTTGGGGATATAGTCAAACCACGCAGGCACACGATTCAATGTAATAATAAAACTGACACCATTCTAGTTATTAATTACTACTACCCAAGATATCAGGAATATTGGGTTACGAAAAACCCGCACCTATTGATAAGTCAAAGCAGCGTATGATTAAATAACGTGTGTCCTATATTATTACAAAGATTAGGAAATATTAAATCTCCAAGACATCGTCTTACAGTAGATAGCAACAAAGACGTGTCTATACTTTAGATCCATTCAATGCTATACCACACCAGTGTCACTAGTCATTCTCAAGGTAAAGACGACTTTCGGATGGACACTGCAACCTTTCACGATAGGTAGCCAAAGCCTATCTAGGTTGTGAAAAAGTTTTACTTCTACAAGGTACCGGTTGGGCCACCTACTGTGATGACCTGTTCCACGACCCAACCTTCAATGTAGAAGACTTAGACTGATTTTACTTTCCGGCGTTTTAATTATATAATTTAATATATAATTAAATACGGTCAATACCCATTAAAGTAAAATACACAGTGTGAAGAAAACATTTATTATTCTCATTAAATGAAGAGTGTTTACAATATACAAGCAATTTATCAAATTCAAAAACTCGAAAAATGCTTTTTAGTATATATGTTCCAACACTATCAATAAAGTTCATATAATTAAATAAGTTTAGAAAACTAATAGTTGTAAAAAAACACACTAAGCACTTTTCATCCTCTATATACGTTGCGGCTCCAAGTTAAAATATTTTTAATTACATGTTTAAATTTATT
The DNA here is from genome assembly GCF_023119035.1 of Salvia hispanica. Classification (NCBI taxonomy): domain Eukaryota; kingdom Viridiplantae; phylum Streptophyta; class Magnoliopsida; order Lamiales; family Lamiaceae; genus Salvia; species Salvia hispanica. Next base: position 42,534,594 of record NC_062965.1, read on the forward strand.
TAAAAAAATTATTATTAAAGAAAACTATATATTTTTAATATTAAATTTTTTATTTAGTAAAGATAAATCTGATGTAATACAATATTATAAGTTTTTTTCATCTCAAATAAATTTAATAAAATTCACTAATTTATTATGGCAAGTTAGTGTCGCTGACTATCACTTATCACCCTAACATTTGCAAATCCAACTGTTAGTTTATTGAGATAGTTGTTGCAATGGTCTAACCAACTAATCCTCACATTTTGTTGTTGATACTATTTATAGTCCTCAGCTTTTAACAATATGTAGATAAAAAAAACTTTTAGTGCTTGATTGGATTCACTAAATTTCAAGTTACCCTATTTGATCCCTCGCGTGAGGCAGGATTTGATTATGTGCGCTATCATTTCAAATTTTATTCAAAATTATCATATCATATTATAATTATAATCCTAAAAAAGTCACACTTTTATCATATTATAATTAAATATTGTTCCCTCCATTCCATAGTAATAGGGGCGTTTTTCCATTTCCGTCCGTTCCATAGTAATAGAGTCATTTCCCTTTTTAGTAAAAGTTAACACATTTTTCCACATCTACTTTACTCTCTCTTACTTTTTTCTCTCTTCATCTCTCTACCTTTTTCATTTTTCACTTTATTCTCTCTTTACTTAACTCACCTAACACAATTTTTCTTAATCTCCGTGCCGAAAAGTTTTACCCTATTACTGTGGAATGGAGGGAGTATCTCACTCCATGCAATTAATTCCATGAAATTATATCCAGTCACTTTTTAAGTTTTATCTTAAAAAAATGTTCAATATTGTAACATTTTTAATCCAAAATTTAGCAAAACATTTTTGACGATTATATATGGATAAATAATTTTCAAATAAAACATTAAAACGATGTGATGAAATCAACAATTTATCATTTTGATAGTGTAAGAATGCCATATAAGCCTATGATATTCCAAGTCATCTTTTACCGTTACCAAGATGTAAAATGGTTCATTATAAAATTTAAGATAAAATGAAATTTTTTTCACTATTGATCTTCTCTCCAATAAAAAGAGAAATGGCAAAAACAAAAAGGAAAAAAAACCACCCCCAAAACCTAAACCCAAATCTCAAGAGTCCTTATAGCAAATAGAGAGAATTGTTCCTTCCTGATTTAAGAATGAAACTAATTTAGTACGAGTTTGGGAAATGTTTCTTGAATCCTAAGGCGCTGCTCTACTCTGCATGATTAAAAAATTAATAGTTAATAATTTTAGATAAATAATTAAAAAATATAATAAGATTAAAAAGATAAAACACATACCATAGAGTCATGGAAAACACATTCCATGCTGACAACATTTGATTTGTCGTCCATGTTTGGTCATTTCGAAAATACAAACACCTAACTTTGTGACAGAATAACGAAACTAATTTAGTACGATTTTGGGAAATGTTCCTTGAACCTAAAAGCTCTGCTCTACTATGCATGATTAAAAAATTAACAGTTAATAGTTTTAGATAAATAATTAAAATACATAATAAGATTAAAAAGATAAAACGCATACCATAGAGTCATGGAAAACACATTCCATGCTGACAATATTTGATTTGTCGTCCATGTTTGGTCATTTCGAAAACACAAACACCTAACTCTGCGACTGGTAATGTTATGGTAGATTGTACGTAGATCCTTGAGGAAGGTAAATTCCAAAATTTAATTTTCTTCTTCTGATAAGATCACAATATTAGCAACATAAAAAATAATAATAAATGTAAAATAGATTAATACAAATATACTACTGTTTGTAAAGAATAAGAACCATACCTAAACAAATTTCTTTTTTACGAAAAAATCTTTGATTCAAAGGGAGAGAAGGGAACTTAAAAGCGGATTGTAAGTTAGCAAATGAACATATTTATAAGCATAACGTATTAGTGTGTGATAAATCCACCAATTACCAACCATAAATTTACATTGAAACGTCTTCTAATACTTTAAATGGATGCCTTAATTCTATATTGTATAATGCGCTAATCTTAAATAGTGGTTGATTGCCTGATTAGCGAGCAGCGTTGAATTATTTGCTTTCAACCCATTCTGGTAAGATTCTATGGAGTCATCTAATAAGAAGGGTCAATCACAATTGTAACAGCCACATTAATACAAATTCATAAACATTTATAACTATTATACAATATTATGTAAAGGGACAAATTATAACGGTCATGTCAATACAAATTCCACATTATAACTATAATGACATATTTTATAAATATTCTAATTCATTCCATAACTTATAAATATATCAAAATAAGGCTAAAACTCACCTTTTATATATGTACTAATATTAACCCTTGTGCGATGCACGGATTAACTTATTTCTATATTTGTATATTTAATATTGTCAATTAACAATTTAATAAGAGTACATCAAGTCTAGGCACTTGTGAAAAATACATTTGACAAACCTTTATATTTCTATACTATACGAAAACACAAATTTTTCTAACAAATAGTTAATCCACGACTTATAATATTCAAAATATCAAAATTATTATAAAAAAAAAATATTTTGACACAACTATAATTGATTAATAATAATCACCATTACTATTAACTTATTTATTTTCAATTTCAATTAGGAACGCTTTAATGCACTCAAGTCGTATAGTACAAAATAGAAAATTATTGGATTTCACTACAAAAGCTAAAATAACATCTAATGAAAATGAGATTATGGACTTCTTTAACACTTTTACCATAAAAATAATATTACCATCATTGCACTAAAAATGGAACATAAAATGGTAGAACTTTATTGCATTATAATAACGTTAAACGTATATAATTTTAGACATTTATTCATACTAATTCTAGACGATGAAGAAATGATTCATATTAGAATAATGAAAAATGAAACTTGAACAAACAAATATTGTTGTATATCATAACTAACAATCATAATATAACTCAAGAATCTACGATAATTCTAGAATTATTTGCAAACAATAAAAGGGAATCAAGGGATGCCTGAGAGTCTAGTCTCCACTCTTCTTGAATCTTCCGTTCCTTATTCTTTATCTCGGCTCTTGTCAAATCTTCCATCTTTGATGCCGCTATACTCGACTGAGCACATCTCACTCTTAGCACCGTCACCCATTGAAACACAGTTGAAATTTTGATTGAAGAAATTTGTTGGGTGAATAAGTATTTATAGAGAGATCCGTATAAATGTGTTAACATTATTACTTTAATTACCGTTCCTTTGAATATTGGTGCATTAATCATTTTTATTACATTTTAAGTGTAACTTATTGGAATATGAATAGTCTAGCCTATTTTTTATGCATGATTATAGTTGTTCTCGATAAAGATTTTATTTAATCAAAACCCGATTAGCTCGCATCCGATTAACCCGCAATCCATTAGGGCTAGACCCGAAAATCCGATAAAATTTCTTTTATTCTATTTTTTTACTCCTAATTCGACACTTCATTGATTAATTTTATAATATAGATAACTAAAAAAATAACTTTCAATTTTATAATTAAATATACAAATTATATATTGAATTTTTATTAATATAATAATTGATAAATAAATTAAAAACTTTAAATTCACTAAAAAATATTTAAATTTCTAAAACATGCATTAAAATTCCACGAAATATCTCAAATATTAGTATTTGATCATGTTTATGATTGAGTTTAAGCATATATCTCACTATATCATAATTAAATGTTTTACATTGTATGAATATTAGTAATTTTAATCATTATCTATTGGATTGATCGCATGTTAATATTATCGGTAGCAACCCGATTAACCCGTTGGGCTAGCCCGAAACCCGAGCTTTTAGGGTTAGGGTTGAACTTTTATAACCCGAAAGAAATCACAACCCGATTAGCCCGCACCCGATTGACCCGCAACCCGAGTAGGGTTGGCCCGAAATCCGACGGGCCGGCCCGATTGACATCCCTATGCTACAACCACCACCCGCCGGCTTCTCCTACTTCTTTTCCGGGCCACCTCTTCGCCGTTCCACCACCACCTGCCATCGCTCCTCCACCGTCACACAATCTCCACGCCGCTGCCTCCTCCCTCAAATCAACCCTCCCGTCATAAAATGCAATATCCAGCCCCTCACTTAACTCACAACAACACTGTTCTACACTGAACTGTTTCATACTAACTCCAGTTCATGAATAAAACCATGGAATTATACTAGGAACAATGGCATTTCGCTTTAAAACTCTGTTCTCTCTTTAAGTGTGACAATGTACACGTCTAGGTTGCACCCTTGATTAATAAATCAGTGGAATGCTTATACAGTATAAGGTGCAACCTCAGGCTTAATGTGGTGTTTATATAGCTTTATTACAGGCTCAAACTGTTGTGTGTGGCAAGATAGAATCCTGTCCTACTTGTGGTAAGTCGTGATTGTTTGGTATGGTATGCTGTGATTCTGTTGCTTAGTTATAATGTACTACTACATGGTATTAGGATAATGGGCAATGCTTTGGGATATGCAATTGCTAATTTGCTTGAATTGTTGTGATTGGTGATAAAATGAAATTGTTTATGCCTATTGCAAGGTAGAAATTTCTGTGATAAAGAATCCATTGAAATGGGGAAGGGAGCAAAAATGAAGAAGGAACGAGAAATCAAGTTTGCCAATGCCATTGAGGCTATGAATATTATTGGGATCAAGGAAGAGAAGGTCTTGCCAGTACTGAAAACACTGGTGAAACTGTGTGACGATAATTGGGCACTTATTGAAGAGGGAAATTATAGAGCCCTTGCAGATGCTATACTTGTTAAAGATGAGAGAGATGTAAGTACTGTGGGCTGAAAACATGGAAGCACTCTCTTATTTTGCATGGATTTCCAGCTCATACTCCATTGATTGGTATCAAACTGAAAATTACTAATTCATAGAGTTTTATCTTTCAGGTGGAAGAGCAGCCAAGGAAGAATGTGGATAATGGAGTATGTTATATTCCATGATTAGTCAGCAAATCTACTAATGCGAGTTTCAGTTTTAATCGTTTTCCTTTTCCTCTATACTTATCCAATTATAGAATAGGAGGCGTTTTTATTTGAGTGATAAGGCATGATTGATGAAATAATCCAGCTGAATCGAATGTGTAATTTTCATGATTTGACCCGTGTTGGATAACTCGGCCTGCCCTCTAATAATCCAATTGGATGATTATTTGTGGCCTCAAAGTTGAGTAGATGATTAATCATCCTCCAACCCTATCAAATCTTATCTATTCCGTCACCAAACCAAATTCCCCAGATATTATTTGAGTGCTAATAGTTTATAAATCTTATAACTGACATTATGCAATGGCTCAATTCTCCTGATAGGCACAAGACCATTTGGAGAAAGAAGCTCGGGAAGCTGAAGAACCTGAACGGCCAATGAAAATATTGAAACATGGACATCTAAATCATCAAACTTCCTCCTCAAGTACTTCTAATACAAGCATGTCTCCTTTTCGTCCTAAAGAACCAGATAAACTATCTGAAATGCACTGCATCAAACTGAATGGTACACGAGGCATGGAGGAGTCACCCCAAAACAATGCTAAAAGAAAAATGGTTACGCCATTAGTTGTCACGTCCCAGTCATTTGGTCAAAGTAAAGGAAAGCAGCCTAGTTCTTCTAACTCTTTGGTTAATGAGAATGGTGATCCCAACCACCCCAGTAGCATCAATGGGAGTCAAAAAAGTGTCAGACAAACAAATGCACCAAGAATACCTTCTCATCCAATGAGACTGAGAGATAGAGGTGCAGGAGCTGCATCTCTTCAAACTCCATCAAGGACAGTCTCTAAGAGTTCATCACATGCTATACAACAATCAGAGCCTAAAGTGCCAGACACCGTGTGGTCACTTGAAAAGGACAAAATCGGAAATGATGCTATATTTAAGACTAAAGATGCGCCAACCACTGATGACGAGCCACGTAAGCTTTTCGTTACCGAAAATTAAATTTTTGGACATTTTTTGTGAGTGTTGTGATAGTTTAGGATGTATAATATGGGATCTTGTTAAAATGTGTCGGGCATTTGGTTCTAATTATGTATAGAGCGGAATATTGCTTCAAGTCTTTCTCTATAATATTTCCTTTAGAGTATGTTTCATGAAATCTCACGTTCTTTTGCACCCTCGGAAGTCCATCTATTTTTTATGATTGCTTTCAGAGTTTCAATGGGTTGAGAAACTGGAAGATCGTTACTCGAGTTTGAATATGATGACAACTAAATTGGCTCATCTAGGACATGAGTAGTGGTGTTTAGGATAGGAACAGCCATGCAATCGCATGAACTAAAGATTGGGCACCAAGAGTAGGTTTGCAGAATACAAGGTTTAACAAAAGTTTGGGGAATGTGCGAAATGAGCCATTTGTGGAAAAAATGGCATGTATAAGAAACTCATGAATAGTGGACAAGAAGCTACATAGAAGAAAACTGTTCCAAAAGTTGACATCAACGGTTGTAAGGTACCAATTAACTAGGTTTATAATACCTAGTCCCTATCCGCACCTTAGTAATAGAATCAACTAATGTAAGGCACCCATTAACCAGGGTATTATGACCTATATGGCTATACCCTATATGCACTCTAGTAGACCAAACTATCCAACTCACACATTTGGGATAAAGTTTTGTAACTTGTAGCCAAGCATTTTGAACAAAGCGAAAGCTCAGGCAATTTCATGATGTCTCTTTTTTAATATAGCAGCATTGTTTTGATTCGGTGTCTCAAATATGTTATGTTTGATGAAGAATTCCATCCTTCATCATAAAATTTGAAATATTTGAGCTGAATATCTTCAATGTTGTCAAATATCAGCCATGGTGGTGGCGGTTTTTTGGCTAAACACCATCGCCGCGTTGTGACATGCATGACTGTTTGTCGTGGCAGTTATGGCGGCCTTCATAGGTGTGACACCATGGCACCTAAGTAGGGCTTGCCCAACCCATTAATCTACCAAGCCGACCCATTCACCTAATAACCCACACATTTACCCAATTGAGTTAGGGTTCAGGTTAGCAATTGCGATTCCCGCTGAGCAAACTGTAGTGCGCACCTCCATTCTCTTCATTCCACATCTTTGTTGACCCATTACTGCACTAGCGATCCACTACTCCAACGAAATTTTTTGTTTTTTATTAAATATTTGTCTTCATTCTTTGATGTTATAGGATATATAGAGTTACATAGAGCAATTGCAATTATGTCTGTTGGAGAAGATTTTTTTTGAGGTTGATGTGGATTGAGGTCCATGGAGGATTCAAATTTAGACATAATATATATTGGGCTCATGACTTTAAGTTTTTTTAGACATATTATGTAATGGTTTATGACTTTATGTTTTAATTATTGTGCTAAGATTTGAGATATTATGTTTCTATTATTTTCTAGATTTTTGCATATTATATTTCTTATTCTTTTTTATATCAGTATTTTTTTTTATATTATTATTAATCAACCATCATATCGCTCCGTGCTAGCCACCAGAACCCTTGTGGTGATTTTTTTGTCAATCGCTATATGCCATTAACAACATTTGATATCTCTAACATTATCACCTCTAAACACTAAACTTGCTCTGAACCTTGGCTCAAAAGGCAGGAATGCAATTAACTTTTCTTTCCTCCGTCCCAAGGACCCCTTCCTTAGGCGCTGGATTTTATGCAAGTTTATTTTGTGTGTTAGTGGAGAGAATAAAGTAATAGAGATGGAATAGGTGTTTCCATTTTTAGTAGTGGGTCATCTTGGTTGGGACAAACCAAAATGGAAAGTGGTCATCTTCGGTGGGACGGAGGGAGTAACAATTATTCATCATATATATTACCTTTTTATACGTGATTATTAATCAATCAAAGTAACAAAACATAGAATTTAGGTTTTGATGTGTAGTGATACATGAGCCCAAACATTAGAATTACTAACTCAAAGGGAGCATTGGCTCACTAAATAGTACTACTAGGTAGCCAATAGGTCGGGTGTTAGAGTCATCACATGGGTAGATGAGGAACCATTGCTGATCCTCTTCATTTAAAAAGAAATTTTTTTTAAAAGTACTAGGTAGATGATTCATACTATTATCTCTACTAGAGCTTCTCTATTTCTCAATTTTTTTATGATTCTTATATTCTAGTACATAAATTGCAGATATATCACATGGAGGAGATTCTATTACAAAACCAACATCACTACAATATGTCAGGGAAAGAAGAAGTACAGCTGATGTCACTATGGTTTTGTGTGAATCAAGAAACAGTGGCAAGTTGGGAACAGATTTAAATAGGCAATCAGTAATTGGTGACACAACTAAATCATCAGCTGCAGGTGTTAGAGGTGCCGAGGCCTTGGTCATCAGTTCTTTGAATGGAATGGTTGGTTCTAGATCTGGTGCCGATGTCCCTAAGCCAAAATCTAAGGTACTTTCTCCACCTTTAAATGGCAGGAGTGGTAGGCCACAACTGAACAAATTGAACACCGAAGATAATATTGTGGTAAACAGAGAAAACCAAGGCAATTGTCCTGAAGATATAAATGGTCTGAGATGGGAAGCTGTTCAACAACCCCAGCTGAATGGTCAGACTATCAAGCCAATCCATGATTTTGTTGATATTTCCAAGGGACAAGAAAAGTTTCCTATTGCATTAGTGAATGAAGTCAATGATGAGCGTCCTCCTTCTTTCTGCTACATTCGCCAAAATGCAATATACCAAAATGCGTATGCAAATTTTTGTTTGGCTCGTATTGGAGACAATAGTTGTTGTTCTACCTGTTCTGGTGATTGTCTATCCTTATCCTTACCTTGTGCATGCTCATATGAAAGTGGAGGCGAGTTTGCTTACACTGCGGATGGCCTTGTCAAGGAAGAACTTCTTAATGAGTGTATTTCCATGAATCTTGATCCAAAGCAACATTGTCAATTTTTCTGTCAGCAATGTCCACTAGAAAGATCAAAACGCGAGGATAGTATTGAACCTTGCAAGGGGCATTTAGTAAGGAGCTTTATTAAAGAATGTTGGATCAAATGTGGCTGTAATATACAGTGTGGAAATCGAGTAGTGCAGAGAGGAATTAGTCGCAAATTACAGGTAATTACTCCCTCCGTCCACAGAAAATAGAGCACAATTACCATTTTTGGCCGTCCAAAAAAAATAGAGCACATTCATTTATGGAAAGTTTTCAACAAATAATAACCCTACACATTATTCCACTAACACTACTTCTCACTTACTTTTTCTCCCTCTCTCTTACTTTTTTCCCTTCTCTCTTACTTTACCTACATTAAAACCCGTGCCATACACAAATTGCTCTATTTTTTATAGACGGAGGGAGTATATCATAGTTGATATCTGCAATCTCTTGTACTTTAATTTCCTAAAGTTAGTAATATACAATCTCTTAATGTCCTTAATATATGTACTAGGTGTTTATGACGCCTGAAGGAAAAGGCTGGGGTTTACGCACACTGGAGGACCTGCCAAAGGGTGCCTTTGTCTGCGAATATGTTGGAGAAGTTTTAACAAATGCGGAACTATTCGAACGTGTTTTGAGTAGCCCTGAAGGGGAGAAACATTCATATCCAGTTCTTCTTGATGCTGATTGGTGTGCAGAAGGAGTGCTGAAAGATGAAGAAGCGCTTTGCTTAGATGCTACTTATTATGGAAATGTAGCACGGTTTATTAATCACAAGTAAGTTCATTTATAACAAACTATGCATTTGGTGCATGACTATTGTTTTTCTGAAAATTGATAGTTGTCGCTATGGTTGTATCTGATGTCATAATATGCTTACTAGAATCTGTCATGATGTTTTCTGTGTCATACATTGTCAAGAATCTCAAGAAAAAGTAGTTTTCTACCTTTTCTGAAGGGTACAACACTTGGTCGAAACAACATAGTGTCTACAGCACATCCTTAGTTTCCCATTGTTTGGTTATGCTGGTGTATGATGCATTCCTTTAATAAATTTCATTTAGTTACTTAGTGTGTTCCCTTCTTAGAATGGTGTATTGATCCATCCAAGGAGATCATTTTTCTTTCACAGGTTCATAAGTTATTATGCAATGACAAGAGCTATAGATATACTTATCATTCTTTATCTGATTTTCATGTACACTATAGGTGTTATGACTCGACCTTAGTGGAAATACCTGTTGAAGTGGAGACTCCCGATCATCACTACTATCATGTATGAAATCACATGCACTTCTTCTGATAGCTATCTTGGGTTCAAATTTTTTCTCTAGCTAATTGGATCATGTTCTTCAGCTTGCTTTCTTCACTAGTAGAAAAGTAAAAGCCATGGAAGAACTCACTTGGGTAAGTTGGTTTAAACTTATCTTTGAATTTGCTTGCATTGATTCTTAAGATTCATACTTTGAAAATGCCATGTAATAGTGGCAACAATTGTTATGTTGATTGATCAAGAGGAATGAAATTTGTTATCATGAAATGACATAATATGAAGGTAATAAATCTGTGGTCTGTTATTTAAGTGTATAGATAGTTTGTGTAGCTTGTGTTAAATGTATTACAATGAGGTTGTGTTACCCACAATAATCGACATTCCTTGAGTGTGCTGATTAATTGATTAAATAGTTTTTAAGTTATTAATTTGGTAAAAAAATGCTTTGGCCATTACATTTTGACTCTCTTCAATTTTGTCAAAAAAATGGACTGTTTCATATTGTTTAGGACTCATTTATAGCGAACATATTGTTCTGTACCAAAATCATACATGACCATAAGTTTAGGATAAAAATTGTACTTTTTATTTATTCATCTGTAGTTATATAAAGTTAAGTTTTGTGTCCATCTTTGATATGATTCTTCATGAGGACTTATCTAAAGCTTTTACCCAGACTTGCCCCTTGTAAATACAACAAATAAACGAAGGATAGTTGATCTAACCACAAAATTTTAACCAAAAAGGGGAGACCATTGAAGGGAAATGGGAGGAAGAAGGTGTGAGAGGTGGGAATCTTCCTTAGGACCTTAGAACCTCCATTTAAATAAAAGTAGCAATACTAGGAATTTAGTGACGCTTAGCTAAAGATGCATACATTTACTTGACTAATCCTAAATTAAGCAAACAATCTTCGATGAAGGAATTTGATAGATTCTCAGAAAGGAGATAAATCTCAACGAGGGTTAACATTCACCAAAAACTTAGCTCCCAACGAATGAAGGCATAAAAGCTAGTATACTTGGATGGAGAAATAACATAAAACACCCCAAAATTGGGCTAAAACAAGCTAAAATTCAAACCCAGCATGGCCTATTCGGGTGGATGGCCAAGTTCATCCGGTTGGGTGCCTGCTCCTAGAGTACCCGCGGACCTCCCCAGCCGGGTGAGTTTGCACCTTTTGCTACCCGGCAGGGTAGCCCAGTTTGTCTCTTGTCCGACCCTAGGGCGCTTCACCTTGTCGGGTGGTTAGGCCTCCCTCGAGCTACCCTGCTAGGTGGTGGCTCCTCCTGGACACCTCTACTCTCCCCCGCATCTCCCCTTTGTCTTTGGCCCCCAACAATCCAAGGACATCGAGGGCGTCGTTGCACACGACATAGAGTACCCAGGTTCGCATCATCCTCTCCTTCTTTTGAATGATTTGTCCTCAAATCACGTCCATAGATACCTACAAAGCTTATAACACACAAGTAAAAAATTCTGAACGTAAAATCGTAAATGAGGTGAATTGCTCACCAATAACGTCAAGGAGATGTGATGTACTCCCGTCCTTCGCTCTTGGGCCCCAATCTATCCATGACCCTTGGAGTTGGTGTGGTTATCAACACCGAAGACTTGGGGGTTTGCATCACCTCTATTGAAGAGTGGTGGGTATTGGGAAAACTATGGATAAAAATAGGTTGAGCCTGGGTGTGCATTTCTTTGTAAAGACATAGTATTAAGTTGGCTCAAGCTATTTTAAGTTCATAAAGTTTCATTTTGAAAAAAATAACGCACTATTACATTATGCATTAATCTTGAAGAAAATGACATTACATAGGCAACCTAGTAGGCTGAGAAGGCTTTATGTTGATGAATAGGCTCTATAAAAAGCTGAAGTGGATGCCAATTGTTAAAAAAACCGGAGCCATTCTTGGCTCATCATAAGGTGATAAAGGACCCTGATGGCTATCCTAATCTATTTCCTTAGAGGGAGGCAATCCTTCTCATAATTCTTCCTAAACAGTTTTTGTAATTGTTCTTATGTGGTAAGTTTTTATGTGTGCTTAATGCTCCGATGTTATAAATTTGTTGAAATTGCACCTAGATAGTAATCTGGAACACTACTATTGTCATGCTCTGGATGATATACAATTTAAGAATACATTTTGCTTATAAGTAATATTGCTTGCAGGATTATGGAATTGATTTTGATGACCACGACCACCCTATTAAGGCGTTCCGTTGTCAATGTGGTAGCGAGTTCTGCCGTGACATCTAACGTTCTAGTAAGTATAAGCACGAGCAAGCATTTTAGTTAAATACCGTGATGTGCCTAATCACTGACTTTTCTATTTTAGGATCTAGAGCAGGTAGGAGATACCAGAGTGGCTGTGGTACTCTACTTCCAAATTTAGCCCTTACAAACATTGATTGATTGACATAGCTAGGGTTCTACATCCTTAAAATAGGCATTGACCCAGCTTTACTTGGACTGGGTAATTTGAGTTGTTTTTCATTATTTTTTTATGCTGTGTAGTGCATGTATGAGGAATTTAGATGTTGCGGAAATTATAATTTTGTGTGAGTAAATGTGTTTGTAGCCGAACTGATTTGGCATTGATCCCAGAAAAAATGGTCAGAGCAGTGTCCGTAGCTAGTGTTTGTAATAAATTGTGTTGTACTGTATGTTTTTCATTCATTACCATTAGTTAATGTCATGGATTTTCTGTAGCATTTATCTCACAGCAACTCTTGTTGGTAATCAATATGTCATCACCATGTATAAGGAGATGAGAAACATCATATTTCTCAGTGTTCTTCATGCATAAACTTAGAATAATCTATTTCCTTCACATATTCATCAAAACTGATATACCACTAGATCATACATGGAATTACTATGAAATTGACAAATGAAAATATAGTACTGAGTTGCGTAAAGAATGACTTTGGCTAGCTATTTATAGAACATAATCGTCATGATTAAAGAATTCCGTAAGTAACAAAAACCGTACATGCGAGCTAAAACTTCAGTAGTCCCGTATTCGGCAACGTTAATCCAGCAATGTTCATTGTTCATCCTACATTACTAGCCATCTTCAAAAAGCAGTAATAGTACTATTCTATCAATAATCTATACCTTCTACTCCCTCGTTTTTTAAAAATAACAACTATTTACATTTTGGGTCGTTCCTTAAAAATAGAAACTTAAATTTTTTTATTTTAGGACATAAAATCCACAATCCACTAACTCTACTTTCACTACTTTTTCTCTTCCTCTCTCTTACTTTACTCATTTTTCTTTTCCCTCTCTTACTTTACCAACTATGCTCGCTTATTTTACCAATTGTATATTAAAATCCGTGTCGTTTCAAATGTTTTTATTTTTTTTAATACGGAGGGAGTATTATCCAAGACCGGCAACATTAGGACTACTAAGTGACCATTCACTATTGATCGATTGGTTACTGATCAACATTTGTTGTTATTGTTTATCAATACAACTAATCTATACAATATATAAAAGAGGAGTTTTGGGAGGTTTTGAATAACCATTTTATGCCGAGGATATAAATGCAATTAATATAAAATTCAAAAATTAATTCTAATAAATATATAATCCTATGGTTCCCACGTTTCTTCTTATTAGTAGAGATTAGTTTCTCATATTTCATATATGCATGAGTGAGTGGGAGGTTAGCAAGACTGCTTTTCACCACTAAACCACTATCTTGCTCCCACTTTCATCCCATACTTAATCACCATTGTTCAAGAAGACTCTTAGTGCCAGTGATGCTAGCTGGACGAATTGGTCGCCTGGTCCTTCCAAAAGCGTGTGCTGGAGTGAGTATTTGATTTCAACCTTTTGCAATATTACACATAGATTCTGCTAATCAAATAATATGGAGCAGGCATACTTTCATACTATCAACCAATCAGAGGGTATACCAATACGCCGTGCATCCAAAATATACAGTTACAAATATCTCTCTCATGTACGGTAGTCTTCTCACTTTTCTTTAGCCGGTTCTTTCTAAGCAATGATGAAAACACGAGTAAGGAGCCAAAAATATTATTTTGCGACGTTCCGAAGAAGAAATTGACTGCGACTATTCAAAAAATAAGAGCAACATTTTGCTACACATCAATGGCGTTCAATATTTTTGCTAAGTTTGTTCTTTTTAATTATGCTTTGGTTCCTTTTCATTTTATGAATTACATTTTTCTTTTTTTAACATTATCTTTAATTATAAATTATGTTTTGGCATTTTTTTTTCATTTTAGTTATAATTTTCGTTTCTTTCCATCCATTTTTATCCATTACTATGTTTTCTTTTTTAGATTGATGTTACCACAATTTTTTTTCTTTTTGTTTTTAATAATTATAATTTTTTTGCAATAGTAATGATAAGATTTTTAGCCATCTATGTTACTTTATAGTTGATCCATGTTAAAAAAAAATTTATGTTGAAATTATAACTGGCTAATTTAAATTGATTTTAATTTTAAAGTTAATATAGTGTATACAAAAGTTTAAAAAATGATGAGTAATTGTCCATTGTGTTTAATTCTTTATTGTGATAGATTTTTATCTTACTACTCGACGATTTAATATTTAAACATTATATTACTATGTGATTTATTTCAAATTTATTATGCTTCAATGTTATTTGTATATATATTTTATTCTCATATAACTAAAATTGTTACTCATATTATTCATTGTTAATATTGAATTTTATTTAATTAATTAAAATTTAAAATTAATATTTTAAAAATTATCTTAATTAAAATTTAAAATTAATATTTTAAAAATTATCTTAATCTGTGGATAGCAGGTACTAGTTAAAATTTAAAACTAAAGAAGCATTAAGCCTAATATTGCATTATATAGCAAATATTTCATGTTGCTTTTCTATAAAAATTTTGTGTACATTCTTTAACAAACGTTTTTTCAATTGGCATGCTATCTTTTCTTATATTCTATTAAGTTGATTTTCCAATAGCCATTTTATCAACAAATTATAATCCCCATTAGTAAATTGTAGAAATCCCTGATACGAAAAACTAGTTATGTTTAAGATTAAGTAAATTGTATCGATTATATCTTAGGTTTTTCAACTTACTAATTTTGTCTCAATTTTGATCAATCATTTTTAGATAGTTGTTTCTAAACAATAAAATAAAAATAAAAATAGAATAATAGGTCATCCTCCGTACTTAGAATAAAATTCAGATAATAATACTTTATCCGTCCCCGAAAAGTATGAACATTGGTTCGACACAAATTTTAATGTATAAAATTGGTAAAGTAAGAGAGGGGGAGATAAAATGTAGTGTAAATAGTGTTAATGAAAAGTGAGCTTTACATTATTAGTAGTGTAGTGTAATAATATAAGTTATAAATAAAATGATGTCCAAGAATAATATGTTGTTTAAATATTTCAAAATTAGAAAATTCGTATTTTTCACGTGCCGACAATTACGGATAAATTTCAAAATACTCCGTATGAAATGAATAAATTCTGTAGTCATCAAGTTAGTCAATAATTAAGATGTTGAAGCATAGCCAATTAATTTCAATGGAAAAATAAAAATAAAATGAAATTGGGCCCAAACCCTAGCCCATATCCAACGCGCACATACAAAACCCTAGCGCCTCTCCATTTTCCAGTTCCTTGAGTAGAGAGAGGAGAGGAAGAGTCCTGCAAAAATGTCGAAGCGAGGTATGATCACTTACCGCCCTTATTCAAATTGCATACCTAATTGACCGAATCTATAGTGCTAATATATCGATTCTGTGGTCGCAGGGCGCGGAGGATCGGCCGGAAACAAGTTCCGGATGTCGCTGGGTCTGCCGGTGGCGGCGACGGTTAATTGCGCCGACAACACCGGTGCTAAGAACCTCTACATCATTTCGGTGAAGGGGATCAAGGGTCGCCTCAACAGGCTGCCATCCGCCTGCGTCGGCGACATGGTTATGGCTACCGTCAAGAAGGGGAAGCCCGATCTTCGTAAGAAGGTCATGCCCGCCGTCATCGTCCGCCAGCGCAAGCCCTGGCGCCGAAAGGACGGAGTTTTCATGTACTTCGAAGGTAATTTCAGATTTCCTGATTTTTCTCTTTATTTGTGTTCGCAAGTTTCAGTATTAATGATTATTTAATACTTTCATTCCTTGTTAACTTACTGTGCTTGTAGATTAAGTTCATTCCTACTAAGTTAGGGTTTGGCGTGATCTTGCCTTAATGAAATAGTAGTAATATGTATCCAGGCATTCTGTGAAGTTCATTCAATTTAGTGAGTGTAATTATGAAGTGATAAGCTTTTTAGTTTTTTTTTCAATAGTGGTCGATTTGATATGTATAAGGTTAGTGTTTCTCTGTGTCACCCCCATTTCTTTTTGGATCAAGCATGATTAGCATGTTCTTATTTGCTTTAATGAATTACGGTGTCTTGTTAACAAATTCTTTGCTAGTGACTTATTTTCTCTACTAAGTTAGGGGATTGGTCTAAAATTTAGACATGACTAACGTTTTGAGTTGTTCTATAGCAAATAGTGTGCTGATGATGTCCATCTTGTTCATATAGACAACCAATGGGAAATTTATTATCTTAGTGGTTTGACAAATTCAATTTAGTGATTGATTATTAACACTTTTTCGTTTGCAAGGTTGTATCTCGAGATTAAATATGTAGTGTGTTTGTTTCATGAGATTCAATCCCACAACTCTAGATGGATAATCGTGGGATAATTAATCATAGTTAACCTCATGTGACTAAAATAATCTCACATCTCAATCCTAGATTATATCTTTGTACTATTTTTATCTAGGAAAAAGAACCCCACCTTAGTCACAACGTTAGTGTTTCTCGTGTAATATTAATTGTGCCATCCCCTTTTCTTCTGAGCTAGAGCATGGTTTAGCATGTTCTTATTTACTTTTACGAGTGTTGACTTGCTTGTCTACCGTTTATGTTGTTTTGTTAACAAATTAATCTTTACTAATGACTTGTTTTGTCTACTTGCAGACAATGCTGGGGTTATTGTGAATCCTAAGGGTGAAATGAAAGGTATATTGATTCAAGTTTTTGGCCTAAACATTATGTTGCTGTGTCTTCCTTTTTGCTTTATTTTATCAAATGATGAATTTACCATGTGTGATTGTTGCTTGCAGGTTCTGCCATCACCGGCCCAATCGGGAAGGAGTGTGCTGATCTGTGGCCCAGAATTGCCAGTGCTGCTAATGCCATCGTCTAGTGTCTTCAGTTATATCCTTGTTCCGTTTCCTTTTTTCCCTGGTGGAGTCTTGTTGATTGACAATATAGTTTGGAGGATAGAAATGAAATCTTTTGATGTCTTAGAGATTCTTGAATGGGTTTATTGTGATTCACTTTATTATGGCTTTGACGTAGCGAAGTTTCATTGTTTTCATTAATTGCCCCTTTATTTATCTCCAGATTATTATGAATTGTTATCGCCTTGTATTTTTGAAAATGTTCTAAGTCGATTTTGATTTGTGGTATTTAAGTTGATAAAATAAGCATATTGTAATTTTAGTATGCATGCCATTTTTAAACTTAAAGCATAAATTTGCTATTTTCCTTAGAGCACCTCCAGCAGCGCCCTTACCGTCGTCCTTCGGAGAGGCCTTCTGGGAAGGGCGTTGGGACGTCTGCCGTTGAGGAATGGAGAGATGGACGTGGACGTCCGCTGAGGACGCGGGAAGGGCGCGCCTGTCAGTGGAAGGGCGTGCGGAAGGGTGGGCGGACGTCTGTCATTGTGGCGACATGCGGACATCCGCCATTTTTAATTTAATTTAATTTTTTTAACTCTACGTATACGAATTTTTAAAAACTTTGACGCATGTATCATCGTCGGAAATTAAGACATAAAACAAAAACATATCATACTGTCGGGCTAGCGGCAAACTATAGAGATTCAAGGCATAACATGGAGTACTTTTTTTAGTTTAAATATGTATGCTTTTTTTTAAAATAAAATTATTGCATTTTTCCTGTCCGATTCCATATCGAAATTTTAATTCCATAACGTAAATTGAATATTTGTGAAATTTTTTTATTGCGGGAAGTCCGCATGGAGCGGATTGTGCAGTGGGGAAGTCCTTATGACGTGGCAGGAGGGTGAGAAGTCATTATGGCGAGGCAGGAGGTGTTTTTGGGAAGGAAACGGAAAAGGCGATGGGAAGTCCGTCCCATTGAAGATGCTCTTGTAACTAATTATTCATCCTATTATAAAAAAATAATTCAAAAGTTTCCTGTTATGGATAATTACATTGTAAAAACTCAAAATTTCAGTATGAATGCTGCTTTACAACATTAGTAGTATTTTTAATATACCCTTTTTGTGAATGTGCACGAGTATTGTTTCTTTTTCGAAACTGTATTCATACTGAGGCAGTTTCTTTTGGCAAATTTGTTTTTTCCATACTTTATTCTCTTATTTTCCAAAACAATCTTCTTAAATCAGGCTCTTAAATAAATAATATTTTTGAACTGCACCAGTCTTAGATAAAATATATTAATTAACTAAATTTAGAAAGTATACTTACATTAATTAACAAATATTTTCATATTAAATAAATAATAATAATTAAATTAAATAGTAATCCCGAATAACTCGTATTTTGGCAATGAGTGAACAATTAATATTATTCTACTATAGGGAGTAGTTGAATACAATATTTTGTTGGATTCGAATTAAATCTATTCGTAATTTGGCATTGAGCGAACAGTTAATATTATTCTACTATAGAGAGTAGTTGACTACAATACTTTGTTGGATTTGAATTAAACCAGATCTCAATTTAGGTTTCTATGTACCACTTTTATAGTTCATGTGAAATGACAAAATTTTTAGAAGGTTAACAGTCTTAGGGACTAAAATCTTAAATACTCCCTCTGTCCCGACTAAGATGACACATTGCTTAGTCGGCACGGGATTTTAAGAGTTATTGGTTAAAGTGTTTAATTGGAGAGAGAGAAGGTGGGTGTAAGTATTCAAGTAGAGAGATAAAGAAAGTGGAATATTTTAATAGGATTAAGAAAAAGTGGTTGAGTGTATTAATTGGAGAGAGAAAGTTACCAAAAAAAGGAAATGTGTCATCTTAGTTGGGACAAACTAAAAAGGAAAACGTGTCATCTTAAGCGCGACGGAGGAAGTAGAAATTATCTATTTTTATGGGATATGGAATAAAAAGATGTTCCTATTTTTTTTGGGACAGTGGAATATTTGAAAATATCAATTGTGGAAACTAGAAACTGGAAATCAATGCAAAAGAAAAGATGTCATTCCAAAAGCGTGGGAAAATCAGAGACTCTTCTCTGGGAAAGGATCCTCTGGTTTGTCTCTACCACAGCTGTGCATCAAAACGGCATCGTTTCCAATTCTTGTTCAATTTCATTTTTATAGATATTGCAAGTGTTCACCGCCTTTTATCATTTGATTCATTTTTTTATTTTTATTAAATAAATTGCCTTTCATCGCCTTTTCCCCATTATGATAATATACTTTACTTTATTGTATAAAATCTGCTTCTCAAATATTCTTCTAGTAAATAATAAAGTTCTTACAAATATTAAGTTGCAACTTCTTTTATTTCTTTTTCTTATTTTTCTTATCACCTTTTTTCCATTAGTTTCATTTTATTGGACAGGCATCAATAATCTATATAATACATATAATACATTGATGCAAGTATTCTTCCAATAATTTAATAATTGGTATCATATTTGTATAAGTAATAATTGATTAACAATCAACAACACATTGAGAAGTAGAATCGGGATACAGAAAATATCAAAATCATACATAATAATGTATAAAATGCTTTTATAAATTTGATTATGCACGATTTAATTAAGAAACTAAACCATTTATTATTCATTATATATTTTCCCAACAATAATTCCCTATTACTATATTTTATTTTAGAAGTAAATAAAGGTAAAATAAAAGTTTGAATTTTAATTAATTTTTGGAATGACAGTAATTTTATTCCCAAGGCATAATACCTTGCAAGGAAAGAATAAGTAAGAGCATCCACAATGGTCGGCGAGTGACCGGTTAGCCGATTTCCGGCGCTGGCCGGTCCGCTCGCCGAACCATTGAGACCGGCGAGCGCCATTTTGGCGAGATTTTCGGCAAGCGCACGTCGGTTTCCGAGCGCTGGCCGATCGGCTGGCCGCCATTGCAGGCGATCAATCGGCCAGCCCTTTTTTTAAAAATAAATAAATTCGAAACACTATATATACGCGATTTTCACGTCATTTTCATTCGCACCACTTGTTTTAACGAGTTTTCTCCCTCTCTTTAATTCATGTACAAGAGCATCAACTCGAAATGAGTAACGCGGGTGGTAGCAATGTGGTAGTGGTGGGGATCCTGAGGAGTAGGAACGACAAATGAACGAAGCATTGGAGGACTATACGTACGGTGAGATGAACCGGCTGATACAAAGGGCCTTGCAGCTGACAGTACCTCGACTTCGACCCGTTGTCCACCGCCGAGCAGTGATTGATCGGGATCACGTAGCTTCACATCAGCGGCTATATGACGACTACTTTGCAGAGCATCCGCGGTTTAACGGCAACATGTTCAGGCGGCATTTTAGGATGTGCATGGAGCTGTTTATGCGTATCGTTGACGCTTTGGAGTGTAGGTATATATGCTTCCGCTTCAGGCACGATGCGGCTGGCAGACCCGGCCACACCCCTATTCAAAAGTGCACTGCGGCAATCAGGCAGTTGGCCTACGGAGGCGCGGCAGACATGTGGGACGAGTACCTCCACATCGGTGAGACGACTGCCCTGAAGTGTCTGAAGTATTTCTGTGAGGGCGTCGTTGAAATATTCAAGGACCAGTATCTTCGAAGCCCTACCCCGGCAAACTGTCAGGATCTGATGCAGAAGCACGGGGAGAAGTATGGGTTCCTGGGGATGTTAGGCAGCATAGATTGTATGCATTGGGAGTGGAAGAACTGTCCCGCTGCCTGGAAGGGGTTCTACACCACCGGCTACAAGGAAAAGAATCCCACGATGATCCTCGAGGCCGTAGCTGATTATCGGCTGTGGATTTGGCATGCGTATTTTGGGGTAGCCGGGTCGAACAACAACCTCAATGTCCTCAACTTGTCGTCCCTTTTCAACGAGCAGTGCCAGGGCGTCGGTCCGGCCATCAGTTTTGTCGCCAACGGCAACCGGCATGATATGAGCTACTACTCGGCGAGATGGGATATACCCTAGGTGGCCCGTCTTTGTGAAGACGATCAGATGCGCAAATGAGGACAGGAAGGCCTACTTTGCGGAACGACAAGAGTCGGCGCGCAAGGACGTGGAGCGCGCATTTGGTGTGCTCCAGGCTCGATGGGCGGCAAAAAGGGTCCAACGCGTTTGTGGCATGTCGATCGCATTGCTTCTATAATGTACGCCTGTATTATAATTCACAACATGATAGTCGAAGATGAAGGTGTACAACTGACTAGTTGGGCCAATGACGATGAAGCCGGTCCAAGCCACGGCGTGGCCACCCCCAACGTACGAAGGGGGGTACCTCACGATGAAATCGGTCGCCTCCAGCACATGCCGACATGCGCCAAGTGGATGCTCATATTCAACTCCAAAAGGATTTAATTGAAGAGTTGTGGGCGCGGAGAACTGCACGGCGATAATTTTTTTTGTTTTATGTATTTTTTTTATCATGTAATTTTTTTAATTAATGTACTTTTTTATTTCAATGAAATTAATGAATTCTCCTGTATATGTGTCGTAAATTTAATTACGTATTTTGTGTTTAATTCCGTAAATTTAGTTGTTTTTAATTTTGATTGTTGTGGCTAGCCTATTGCTTGTCCAGTTGTTTGTCCTGATAATGTGGTAGGGGGAATTTTAAAGCTGATAATATGGCAGGAGGAGTTTGTGGCTAGCCTGACCTATGGCTAGTCTAAACCCCTTATGGATGCTCTAAAGAAACAAATAATGAAAAAAAATAATAAAACTAAATGAGAAAAGACGGTGAACAGTTGACTAGCAGTAACTCCATAAAAATAAAAAATGAATCTAAATGATAAAAAGGGTGAACACTTATCAATATCTATTTGAACTCTATAATGCAATAAAAAATGAAATTGAAGAAGAATTGCCAATTGAAAGGCAATTTATTTAATAAAAAAAAAAATGAGAACACTTGGCAATATCTATAAAAATGAAATTGAACAAGAATTGGAAACGCCGCCGGTGCACAGCAGAGGATCCTTCTCCCTCTTCTGATCTTCTCAGTTCTCAATGGCCTAAGTTCATCAATTGAATCGAAGCGGTGGTGCCCAGTTTAGAGTTTTAGAACTCGCAGAATCAGAAAATGGGATGGTCGTACCCTGAAATAGCAATTGAAGATTTAATGAAGTTGATCAAAAACTACATTGATATGTTGATTCTGGCGTCTGGGTATCAATCCACCGGCCGTCTCGCGAATTGGGACTCCAACAACATCAACAGATCATTCCAATGGGCGCTCTTTCTGGAGAATGTTAGTAATGCATTCTTCTTTAATTTGTAACAGCTCTGACCATTCATGAATAATTTACTACAAAGTGTTTCGGCCAAATTGTGCGCCTGCAACCCTAGGTTTTCTACTCAGCATATTGAAATTTCAGTTATACTTTTGTAAATACGTTTAGGTGATGAAGGCTCTACTCAGTTCAGCTGATTATGAAGAATCTGTTGAAGAGCTTGATGCTCTTTTACATGAGTTAACGTTGGATCCTAATTTTCCTCAGGTTAAGAGTTTCTGAATCCCATATGAGTTGGAATTGATCAATTTTGGTTATTCATTAGTATATCTTTATTTGTTTTGAGCAGGGTCTCGCTCATTTGTCATGTGCAATACTGGTTAGAGCCAAGGATCTTATGTTAGACCATCTAATTCATACCTTTCCCCTGAGGGAGTCTCATTTAAAAGCTATAACTACAGCATCTGTTGAGATGGACATTAGCAATCTCAAGAGCAGAGAAAGCAATGGCCTTGATGTTTATCTTGAAAAATTAATGCTGCTTCCCTCAAATGGACCCAACTTAGATGAGAGAATAAATTTTGAAGATCATGACAGTTGGGGGGATGGTGATTTTAGTGTGGCCGCTATCCAGAAACTTGGGATAAGGCAATCTGCAGTATCATGCTCAACTGTAGCCGAGGCTGGGTTAGAAAATATCTGGAAAACTCTAAGAACAAAAATGCATGATGAGCTTGCGAGTACGTCAAACTCAGAGCCGCTGAAGCAATCCACAATGTAATTTCCTGACTTTCTGGACCTTATAAAATATTCTGTGGCTGGTTTTGAGGAAATGAGGAAATGGTTAAAATGGAACAATTTTTCTGTTTTCTAGGTTGCATTTGTCTGCAAACTTCTGTAATGGTAAACGGATTATTTTGGTTTAAGAAGATTGATTTGTAAAATTTACTTAGTTTGACAATATAAGCCAATTATGCCCATGGTAACCAATCATCCAATTCCGAGCTTCTAGAACGTATTCCCCTAGCAATTGTACTTTAAAAATTTCAGATTGCATAGTCCAGATCATCTAGCAAGGACCTTAGTTTTCTCTGGTTTGATATAGAGGTATATAGACTGAAACAATGTCCTGCTTCTTGTAAAGGCTCCAATGTTTCACAAGCTTTCTTTAGGGGGTGTTTACTTTTCAGGATTGGTTAGGTACATGATTGAGAATGTTTATTCTCATTACAAGGATATCTCAATCCTTTCTTTCAATGGGATATGAATCAACTAAATGTTTGAAATGCTAAAAACTCTCAAGAGCCTTTGGATATCCCAAAATTCCATTCAAGCCAATCAAATAGTAGATTAGCCTATACCATTCTTATCTTTCTAGGCTAATCCTCAAAAGTAAATGCCCCTTATAGTATTAAAAGGCTTATATCTGAGCACCTGTAGGTTGTGTCTCAAGTTCTTGTTCTCTATTTGGATATTGTAAATATGGATCACTTCAGTTGAGAGTGTATTTAAGGTATAGAAAAATTTACAAGAGGAGCCTTTTCAGATTATGGATTCACAATCAGGTTGAACTATCACTTCTATGCATTAGAGCTGAAAACTACTTTTCAGACTATTTAGCTGTTTCTACTTGCTTTATTCGGAGTAAGTATTTTCAAATACTTTAGTTAGGCATCTGTAGTTATTGCTAGTGTGGACTGGATCCGAGTTTTGCCTAAAATTAAGTATTTAATTTTTTGGTCAATGTTGCTGTAAAGAGGCGAAGAGCTGCCACTTGAATCAGATTACTGGAATTGCTGGAGGGCAAGAAGCCTGTCATATATGCTTGATAAGCGGACCATAAGGATGATTTCTGGTGCCAGTGTGATTTTTTCTGCACCAGAAGGCCAATGGACTCAAGTGTTAGAACGATTAAATCTCCCAGCTCAGAATGATGATATCAGTGAAATGATAGTAAGCTAATGGAACCGTTATCATTTAACTTCTCATTTTCTTGTTATAAGTGTGTTGCGACCCAAAAAAGGTAACTTTATGAATTTTCTCCTCTCTGTTAATTCTCTCTCTCTCTCTCTCTCTCCCCCCCCCCCCCAAATTGTAGGAGCTCTTGTTGCTAGGATGTGTAGTGAATAAATGGAGCGCTCTACTTGAGCATCTTATGTCTGTTTCATATGAGTTCCCTGCCATATCAAAGCTCTATCACGAAGTGATCAGCTTACCACCAGGAAAGTCTCAGAACTTTTTTCTGAATGAGGGCCTGATGAATTCTAAGGTGATTATTCCTGGAATTCTATCCAACTAATACTGAATATGATGTTTATGGATGGAATTTTTGACTTAGAGGAGTGCCTTCTGCTTGAGCCTGAATTTTTTTAGTTAGAACCCCTTTGAACAATGAAAAGATACCGATTCTAATATTCTATACATGCGGATCATTGTGCATTGTGATTGAAAAGTGAAACTGGGTTGACTCTTATCACTTGACCTCAAACATTCACTTGTTTGCTTTCTGTACCACTGATTGTAAACTGAAAAAATGTGACAGTTTCATATTCTCAGATGGCTGCACTATGCACATTGAGATCATAGAGTTATTCAAAGTGAATGGCTTATCTTAGACGCCCAATATGTTTTTTGAGCTCACTAGAAGCAAAATTGTGCAATGTTGTATACCTTCTCGCTAGGTGTGCTAACCCAGCGCTTAAGTGTTGTTTCCTGTAGATCTTCCTTTGACTGTGTCACTGTCGGCAGCAAACACTTAATGTGTTCCAGGGAAGAATGGATGTCTCCTATATTGTGTTTATATGTCCCTTAAGCTCCATAAAATAGTTAAATTCCAGTAGGATCCACTTTCTAGCTAGTGCATGTCAGTTGACTTAACATTAAGCTGGACAGTGCTTCTACCATTTCCAAAGAAATAGAAAAAATTAGTTGACCGTGCTACTAGAAAGCCTTCCAGTATTTTCTGATTCTTGTGTATCTGACCATATCAGGAAAAAAGTGTTGTGGACTACTTAGAAGTTTTAATAAGCAGTAAAGTCAATCAATTGTGGCAACTACCCCCAGTCCTTGCAGCAATTGCAATTCCTTCATGGTACATTTTCATTTTGAAACATTTTTTGATGGCCGTGTTTTGCCTCACCAAATTACTGTTTTTAGAACCTTATGAAGCTCTAGATTGGGAAGGTTTTCCACTTCTAAAGGGAAAAATATATTCTTGTAAAATTGTAGGTCAAAGTTGTTCAGATCTTATCTCCATGAGCTAGAGGGTCAGCTGATAGGAAATTCTTTGGCAACCAGGTCAGTTGCTATCACAGCCTTTACGGATTGCAGATAATTTCTTCCTGTAAATTGGTTCATTTTGGACAGGCGCTGCAGTTGTCTAGCTGGCACACTGGAGCATAGAGAATGTGGGTTTGCTTAATTCTATCTTCATAATTATCGGTGCACTCTTTATTTATTTATTATTTAAATCTTTAAGTAAACAGGAATCTCTATCTGGCAATTCTGCTCCTATTTACTATACTGAAAATTCTGTATGCTTTTTGTGCTTAAAAACTTACATTGTGCTACTCTTTTCTATCTGATGCTTTTTACCTGCCAAACTGAATTATCAAGTGCTATTGTTAACAGTATGAATGATTATCAGAGAAAACAAATTTCATCAAAAGTTGAAAACATATAATATCAAGAACATCCAAGAATTAGGTAGCAAGTTTTCCAGAATATTGATAATAAGACTTGTGTATTTTATAAACACTAATAGGTAGGCCCTGACTCACGTCTGTGATTGAACCTAGTTAGAGCACACTTGGAATATAATTAAGTTGCATTGCATGTCACTTGATTTACTGATGAAATAAAATTCTGCCACTAGCCTGGCCTAGATTTCTGAGATGAAATTGCATTTTGTACATTTTAGGTGGCTGGATGAATATGACAATGAATAGCTTCATTTCATCTTGCTTTGCATATTGAAAATGTTGATATATATAGTAAACTTCCATAATTCTTTGTACTGTATCTGTTAAGAAATGTGTGTTGGAGTCTAAAAATGCTGATATTTATTGTTGATAATACTTGTAGGTGAGGTGGGTGAGAGAATTTGGTGCCTTTATACATTTCATGTCTGTTCTGGAACAGGAAGATCCAATATTGCATGATTATGCTGCTCATTCAATTGAGAGGATGAACTTTTCCTAGTCGATTAATGTAGTTGTGTGTAAATATACAGCAGGTATTGAGAATTCCAGTTATATTTGACATGAACAATGTTGCCTAATCTTATGTCGTATGCATTTATGCATGAGTTGATGATTCTTAAAGTGTTGTTCTATCGCTTTATTTATTATTGCCGCATTCCGGCAAACTCAAACCCAAAACCTTTGGCTGCGGATATTAACCAATCTATCACTATGCTAACTCACACACGATGTTGTTCTATCTCTTTTATAATTGGAAAATAAACCGAAATTTAAAGGACGTGTCATAGTTGACTTGAATCCGTGAACTTTGGCCCTATACACTCACACAAATAATGTTGTTGTGTTCCATCTCTTGTTAACTAAGAGGAATTGGTTATAAAATACTCCCCCGATCCCACATTACTTAAGGTGTTTTTTTACGGCACACTGGATTTTAAGAATGTTATGCTTATGCTTAGTGAGTTAAATAAATAGTAAGTACTCCCTCCGTCCCACTTTAGGAGTCCCGTTTTACTACTTTTGGGTGTCCCACTTTAGGAGTCCCGGTTGGAATATTCCATAATTGGTGATAGGCCCCACATTCCACTTACCTTTTCATACTCACATTTTATTATAAAACTAATATATAAAAGTAGGACTCACATTCCACTATCTTTTTTCACCAACTTTTCTTTGTATTTTTTAAAACTCGTGCTGAACTCAATCGGGACTCCTAAAGTGGAACGGAGGGAGTATGTTTCTTCTTGGATATGACCCAAATTTAAATTTGTGAAAATTCCGTATATTTGTAGGCTAATTATTGGAGTGATTATTCTTCCATGTATAGATATTTTTGTTATGGATGTCATGATGTGGAACTATATGTGTGTGTTCATGCATTTTGTGAGGAATATTCTACGTTTTGGGATTGAACAATAAGGAGTGTATTTCTGCAACTTGGTTTGAAGAGAGAATATAAGTGAGATTTTGTTCATTTGTAAGAATCCAAACTGCAAGTTGATAAACTGGTTAATGCAAAAAAAACGTCATTATATAGTGCAGATCATTTTTTGTATGTTATGACTTATGATAGTGATAATGGTGTACGAAATTTGTAATGTGAAAATTAATAGAAATAATAAGATTATAGCATAAAGCGCGTAGTTCAAAATATCAAATCTTGATTTTTGGACAATTTCGTATATCATCAATATTATCACATAAGAAGGAAGAGCCACAATAATTGAGCTCTCTCGTCTCACTACGAGGGATTGATTTTATTTTTTTTCATGTACGAGATATACGAAAAGAATATTTATTAAGATAAATAAAAAGTGAATAAAGTAAGGATAAAAAAAATAAACAAATAAATAAAAGAGTAAGTAACAAAAAAAAATTAAAATACAGTAAGAACAAATAAATGTGTTTTTTTTTTCTGTTAAAAATGAAAATTGATCATTTATTAAAAAACCCAAAAAAAAAAATCAATTACTTATAAATTGTACACAAAAAATAGATACACTTTACAATTTAATCTTTTGGCAAACGTAATTTGAATTAAAAACTAAATTTGATGATACAATTAAGCATTAAAAAGAACAAAAAGAAAAGAAGAGAGATTGAAAACGACAAGTAAACAAGTAGGCTTGTTTGGGAGATGAGTATAAAAATATAATCGTAAGAGAATCCGAATCCAAATCCAAACTCTAATTATAAAAATTCTTTTCCGCCACTCGCCGTCGCCGGCGACCGAACCTCTCTCTCTTCAAGTTGAAGCACGGCAGCGTCCATCCTATTACTTTATATCACCGGATTGTGGCTTCAATTTTTCATTTCTCATCTCAATAATTCCTGATGGAGCTGCTGTAACATTCTCAATTTCGATTCTTTTTCTAATTCTAGGTAAGAGCTTCGTGCTTTTGCTCCTGATCGATTCGATTCTAGCTGGATTTGCTTCAATTTCTATCAAGTTTCGACTATATGACCGAGTGAATATTTGAATCTTATCCACACACGCGCTTCGCGTTCTGTAAATTTCTCTTGTTGCCTCTTTTTCATGGTTTGATCATGAGTAGTTACTGATTTCTTTTCAAAAAAATAAAAATAAATTGGGATTAATTTCTATCATCTGGTATTTTTAGGACCTCTAGTTTATTACTCCTGAGCTTAGTTTATAGGATTTGATTTTAGCTGAACTAGGGTAGGGGCATTCCTTTTTTGCTGTGAAAGATGCTGATGCTCATGGTGCAGGGTAAGATATTTAGCGAATGGAGAGGGTACGGGATTTGCTAGCTTATCAAATACTAACATGTTATCTTCTAGTGGGTATATTTTGCACCTACATTAGACAAACTATGCCACCAAACTTTGGAATCTGTCTTAGTTTTAGAAATGCGTAAGTTGTTACGTTACTGTAATAGGTGGTGCATGGTTTGATTCTGCAATTTATTGTCTTCTATCAAGGGGAGAGATTACATATTTTTTGGAATTTGGACAAGTGGGATATGTCTATGGACTTGTAGTATGCCTTGAATTTGTATAGCATTAGGTTTCCTATTTGGGATAGGATTATGTTTCCTAGGCCCAGTCTGTCTAATGTGTGCCTATATATATGGGAGTAGAGCACATAATTCTGTGATCTGAAAACCGCAGTCATAATACAATTTGTTCTCCGTTCTTGCCCGTGGACGTAGCCAACATAACGTTGGTGAACCACGTAAATTCCGTGTCTATTTACGTTCTTTTGTTTCTCGATTCACAATTGCCCTTTTTTGTCATAACAACACAAATATTGATTTATTGATAACCAGTCCTTCCAGTTGAAAAAGTAGCCTTATCTTTGAGCTCTTCTCGCTCGACTTCATGCATTATTATTAGATGGATTTCCTTCAATGAGCTTTTATTCACTGTTAAGGTATTAAAAATATATTCAGGTTTCGTGTGCTATAATCGATTAGCTAAAAATTGATGCTTTTCTCTTGTTGGAATATTCCACAAAAAATTGATCTTAGAAGAACTAGAATTAGATGATAGGTTTATACTTGAATTACAAACTTTTAGTATGCTTCCTACAAAATTGGTTGATCAATATCGGGTAATTGTTTAGAATTAGAAGTACTCCAAGCTTTATAATTTGTATCCTGTTTCTCTACTTCTCTGATCTATGCACACATTTCATGTTCAGAGTTAATTAGGATTGCTGAAATTGTCCCTGACTCACACTTTTCTATGTTCTTATAATTATAGCATTTCATATATGCATGTCTACTTGTGTGTGTATATGATCCTGATAGGTGTTCTTGTGGTATGCGATAAATAGGCGTCCTAAGGAAAGCGCTGTTTGCTCACAAGTCACAACTTACATAGAAGTATCTGTTGTTTACACTCAAGTCATCAATGGAAACAAAGCATGCTTTACCTATTCAAAGATCAGGCCCAAGACAAATTAGTAGCGTTGGGGCCTCAGCATCTCTATCTGCTTCATTTCCTATTCCTTCAACTGTTCTGGAAGAGACTTATCCAAGGTTTTCTGAACCGCAGCAGGGTTCTTTAGAGAGGGAACTGATGCAGCGTCCTCCAGCTGTTGTTTCATCATTGTCTTCCAACAGTGGGGCTGTTGGACATATATTTTCTTCTTCATCAGGGTTTTCTACTGATCTCCATTTCTCATCGGTCCAACAGCAACAAGAAAAGCATCCTACACAATCCCCTTTCATTTCTCAATCAACAAGTAGTGGAAAATCAGATAAATTACCACATTCTGTTGATTCTCAACTTCTTCAATCCACTGCATCTAGTCATTTTAACAGAGAAAGCAATGAGTCTTGGTGCACGGATACATTGCCTGATTTTCTTGATTTCCCAATGAGTACGACAATCCAGAGTAGTCAGTTGTATGGAAGTAACAGTAGTGGCATCACCATTCCTCATGAAGATCTAGGTAAACCCAATGATTGGCAAGACTGGGCTGATCAGCTTATTACTGATAATGATGCTTTAACTGCTGATTGGAGTGGGCTTCTTGCTGATGCAAGTGTTGCAGAGCCAGAACCAAAGGTGGAGTTTACTTTTTTGGCTTGTTTCTGCAATGGTTATCATCAATCCTCTTTGAGTATAATTGATAAAAAATAAATCTTATGCTGCTCCAGGGAAACAACGCATGCGCTGGACCCCAGCAGCCTCATATACCACAACAAGTTCCCAGTACACCTGGAGAAATTTGCAATGGTGGCGCTCAATCATCCTCTAATGCTGCTCCAGGGAAACAACGCATGCGCTGGACCCCAGAACTTCATGAGACCTTTGTTGAAGCAGTCAACAAGCTTGGTGGCAGTGAAAGTACTTTCATCTTCTTGTTTCAATGCTTCAAATTAATCTGATATAAAATCAATTTCTTGCCACTTACAGAATCATTTTATCATTGCTACAGGAGCTACCCCCAAGGGTGTTCTCAAACTAATGAAAGTTGAAGGCTTGACCATCTATCATGTCAAAAGCCATCTACAGGTACGTATTCTTCTGTAGTAATGGCCTTTCTCAGAAGCTACATACAATTATGGCTTCTCACTCTTCTTTAATCTGGTTCATGAATTGCAGAAGTACCGAACAGCTAGATACAAACCAGAGACAACAGAAGGTGCACATGAGATTTCCCCTATTTTTTATGTATACTGTGACTTCCTTGTTTTTTCTATCTTTCCTTCCATTCATCATTCTTTTCAGTTGTTACATTGTTGTGGGAGCATATCCGTTGCTCTTGGTATTCAAATGCTTAGGTTCTTCTATTAATCGTTCTTTAGCTTATCTATTACTTCTCCGTCCCGACTTAAGTGATGCATTTCATTTTGGCACGGGAATTAAGAAAGTGGTGTTTAGTGAGTTAAATAGAGAGATAATAAAGTATGAGAAAGTAGGGAGAGAGAAGAGAGAATAAGGGTTAACTTTTGCCAAAAGATGAAATGTGTCACTTAGATTGGGGCGTCCCTATACAGAATACACATCACTTATTTTGGGATGGAGGGGGTAATTAGAATATTTCCATCCGCATAGTAGAAACTAACTGCATGTTTTCTATTGTTTCAATGTATTGGAGATATCCAATTTTCTTTCTCCTATTAGATCCTCTGCCAGTCTTTTTTGTCTGATGTCATTGTATATCCTAGATGCCATTTGCAATTGAAACCATTTCTGTTTATTATCATAAATGCACTTTGCTTTTCTGTACTCCAGCTTATGTTTCTCCCTGGTAACTATTTATTCCTACTGCCATCATCAAAATTTTCAGTCTCGGTCATGGTTGCATTCCTTAATGAAAAATGAAATTGCCTAAGGCTGTAAAGTTTACCTTACTTGTATTAATCTTGTTTTACCTATTAACAACCTCCAAAATTAGATTCTACTCTTTTCTCTATATGTTATTGTCTTCTGAGCTGTTCTATAAGTTTCTCATGGGCCTAAGAAAATACTGTGGTTTTCTTTTTCAGAGTCTTCGGAGAGGAAACCTGCCTCCATTGAAGATTTTTCATCCCTGGACTTAAAAACGTGAGTTGGTGAAATCATGGTTTTATAAATGTACTTTGCTGGAGTTGATTGTAGTGGGTGTGGTTAAGTCTGTAACTCCATCCTGTCTGGATGCCCTAGTTTAAGTGGAGTTGGCACTGACAGAATTGAATTAATACATAAATATGACGAAGTATGGCTGCTGATCATAAGATGAACAACATAAAAGCTTTCCAATAGCTTTCGATCTCATTTTCTGTGCTCCTTTCTTGTAAAACCATACCCAGGTCTTCCACCCACTGTTTTATTACTTGACTGTTAGACTGTTCATATTATGCAGTATACAAATTGTTAAAGAATGAATGCTTGAACTAGTAATGCATCTTTAAAATGCATAAACTTGAAAAAGAAATACAGAAGTTGATGTTTTGTCTGCCTTTTAGCAGCTTTCTGTGCCATATGTTTGTGTTGCTAATAGGAATGCTTCTTTGTTATTAAATACAGGGGTATTGAGATCACTGAAGCACTGCGACTACAGATGGAAGTCCAAAAGCGACTCCATGAACAACTTGAGGTACGAATTTCATTCTTTGAGTAGGTCTTCTCAACATCAGAGATCTACTAAACTTGGTACTCTTTGCCAGTCATGCATGCCATGGAGAGTTGAGATGCATGGATACTGATTCCATTGAAGTCAGTCACTGATTAATCTGGTGGTTTACTGTTCTGATGCATGTGAAAACAAAAATGTGCATGCCCTGGGAACATAATCTTGCTATTACATGAATATAGGATAGTGAATACTATTATTGTTCATCTAACAGAGATAAACCATATACTAGTATTATTAATCTTCTATTTCTACAAGTGCCCCCTATTATTGTATGTTGATATTAATTCACATCAGCCAATTGACGGCATAATGAGTACGTGGAAAATAATACTCCCTCCGTTTTTAAAAAATAGCAACTCTTTCCATTTTAGTCCGTTCTTTAAAAATATAAACTTTCAAACTTTCTATTTTAGGAAATCTTTACACCCCTATACATCAATTTATTTACCACTTATACCACTACAATTAACAATTTAAAGTGGACCCCATGATCCACTAACATTAATTCCATTACTTTTTTCTCCTCCTCTCTTACTTTATCAAATTTTCTCCTCCTCTCTCTGACTTTACCAAATTGTGCATTAAAACCCGTGTCGTTTCAAACCTCCCTATTTTTAAAAAACGGAGGGAGTAGGTGACAAAAACTATACATGTTATAGGGTTAAAGCCTTAAAAATCACCGAATTACATTATGTTTTCATAAATTTTGCAATATTGATTTGAGGAAATTAGTATAAGACACCAACTCTTATTCTGGTCTAGAAATGACAGCATATTCGACAATTTGCCTACATTGCATTATTCTCCACTAAAATTAGACAATGTTGCCTTAGGCTTAGGGAGACAAAATATGTTAACCATATCTTCTTCACCACATTAACTATCATTTCTTAACATGTGTCCAGTTAACTACTGTGCTTTTCCTTGCTGGATTGGACTTTTTTCTTCTATATTTTCTTTAAATCACGTCTTTCCTGTAGCATAAGTAAACCATAAATTCACAAGATGCGATTTGTTGTTTTACTTAATTATAGCTTCCTGTAGCCCTTCATATTACTGCATCTCTTAGAAGTAAGTTTTCAATTCAAACTCTGTTTGGGAGGAGACGTTAGGCAATATTACCAGGCTTTTGACATAATCTGATTCTTCACCTCTATTGTACAGATTCAAAGAAATTTACAGCTTCGGATAGAAGAACAGGGAAAATATCTTCAGATGATGTTTGAGAAGCAGTGCAAGTCAGGCACAGACTTGCTCAAGGGGGCTTCATCAAGCAGCGAGAATGCTTTGAAAGAGTTGAAAGATAGTTCAGCAGTAGAAGCTGAAAACAAGGTTTCAGAAGGTGAGCCAGCTAAAAGATCAGGAGAAACTTCTCAGATGGCAGGCAAGAAGCAAAAAGCACCTGAAGGTGTGCCCAGCTCACCACCTACAAAACGTAAAAAAGTTGACGAGGAAGTGATAGTAGCAACGCAGCCCAGTCCTTGGTAGGGGCTAGGCAGAGCTCACAAGAAGATGTGAGATTTTCAGTTTGTCTGTTAAATGAAACTCAGATCAGAGGCAACGGTTTTTGTTTCCCAATCTCGACGATTTAGAGTGTTAAACTTTTTGGGTGCCTCCCTCCAACTTAATTTTTAGTTGAAGCAATGTACAAATGTTGGAAACAATAAATTAAATGTAGAAGTGATGGGAATGAAATGAAGTTATTATGTGCCTCCGAAAACAAACCAATCAATCCATTTCACATATGCAATATTACAACCTCGAATTCATGGAAGAAAAAATCAACTAAGTATGCATTCACAACACTACAGGAATTCATTCACAAGCAGAAAACTAACTTCTCAGACGTGAGAAACAAACCGAAAAAGGTCTAAACACTTGATTCGCTTCCATAAAAATTAAGCTCATGCCGTCATGCAGCACCTCTGTTGAGAGCTCTATCCAATCTCGTTTCGAAAGGAGTGGAGTGCCAATTAACTTTCTTATCCTGTGCATATAACACAACGTTTTAGTAACAGAAGTCGTCATGAATGCAAATATCTTGTATTTTCAAAGATTAAAAGGGTACTATATTTTCAAAGATTAAAAGTGCACCTCTCTGTACTTGCTGGTTGTGTTTGGTATGCCTTTAAAAGATGGTGCTGCACCAGAATGCTGTGCTGAACCCGAGCTATTCCAGTGGGTACCAACACTCCCTATAATGGGCATCTCATCAGGGCTTCGATTAGGAGACTTCCTTGGGGACGGTGATGCTGAGATTTGCCTCAGCTCTTCAACTGTCAATGCGCCTAATATTGGCCTATCTTCAAAGCTCATCGGAGAAGTGCAGCAGCCTTCTGATGTGGTCGTCTGTGGGGATTTAGTGATTGTCTCGAAGCCACTAAAACTGGTCTTCTTGGAGGTTGCAACTTCAGGAGTACCTATCCAATTTGAAAGACTTGCATCAACCAATGTGTCTTGATTTGCATTTTTTGATTGATGAGACTTTGCCTTGAAACTAGAGGGCGCCTGCCCGAATATGGGCTCTGAGCTAAACGACATGCGAGGAGCCTCAAAGTTCTCCTTCTGTGGCTTCACTACAACTGTCCCTTTTGACTTTGCAGCCTTCCATTGAGTAATATTCTCAACAGGGTTGAGCACTGAATTGATATAATCGCTTCTATCTCTGGCATTGGTTCTTGATCCTAATTCTTTGGCTTCCTCGTCGTCAGGCAGCTGAGTATTCACCATCACACTCTCTACTTGCACCGTGGCTGGAGGTGAAGAGCTTCCTGTCCTCGACTCCATTGATGCAGTTACAACAGGTTCAGACCACACTTGATGGCCAGGAACTCTAGTATTCGTATCTTCATCGGAGTAGTAATCATCTCCATTGTCATCTTCATCATCCAAATCCTCCAAATCGCTATCACCATACTCTTCAGCTTCATCATCACTTTCTCTGGCATTATGATACCTATGATTTGGAGGATAAGATGCAACACTTGATGTGACAGAATCATCCTCTTTAGATAGTGCCTGTGAATGACTTGGTGATTTCAAGTCTTCCTGCTTCTCTCCCTCAGCCACACCCCCTGGCAAGGACTCGATGCTGTCATGGACTCGAACATGCTCGTATGTCTTGACATTTGAGTTAAATGTAACTCTTTTCCTTGGACTCGCGCTCGGACTCTTCTTGGGGCTTGGGATCGGGCTCCCTCGCTCCACCACCTCAGGTTTATTCCTATACTCCAAATTTCAGTAGTTAGGAAAAGGTTAAAGCAAAATGAAAAACATAAATATCACATTTTCTTTCTTGAAAATCAAATACTCCATACTAGAAGATGAATTATGATTCTGTAATTAGTAGCGAGCATAATATCCAATTCGGTCAAAGAAGGCTCACCCCAACTCCAAAACCTCCAAGAGCAAGTTAGCAGGGTTAGTTTCTGCCACAGACCGTTGTGCAGTGATTTTGTTCTCCAGCTGATCATTTTGTGTTCTGTTTCTCTGCACATCACAAAATTGAAATTTTCAGCGTAGAAAACAACACGAAGACAACTGTATAACGCTGAAAACTGAAAACACTTTTCTTCATTCACTAACTTGAACTGAATTGAAGTAGCAGTGGGATCCTACTCCTTAATGCTGCCATACTATTAAATTAAACTAACAGAGAGAGAAGCATGAATAACAAGTTGAATTCCAGAAAAAGGCAAATAGATAATCTGATGAAATTAGGGGAGAATTACTGAAGCTCGATCTCGATTAACTGTAATCGCATACTCGAAATCAACGGAGTATGAAAAGGGAAGCAATCATAAAACCTAGCGAAGCAATCTAAAACCTGATCAATCACATTTTCACGGAAAGTGAATGAGAGAGAAGGAAAGAGTGGTTACATGGCGGTGAGGGCTGGCCCGATGTTTGCGGCGTTTCTGAGGCTTGTCACCACCGAAGCATCGAAGAAAACAACCCATTCTCGGAGAGAAAAAGTGAGGAAAAGCGTAGAAATGATCAGAGATAGGAGAAGAGGAGCGTCTCCATCTCTTACAAAAGAGAGAGAGAGAGCTGAAGAGAGGGGAAAAGGTGGGGGATTGTGGAAACGGTCGATTTTGGATTTAATCATTTAATATGAATCATTTTTTAAGTGACCGTTGGAGATTGACCACTCACAGCCTGTATTCATTTTTATTCCATTCTATGATTCCTTTCAATTATTTAATTCGTTAAAAATACCGAAGTAGTAACAAAGGACTCTCAATCATTTACTGGGGTTTATCATTCAATTCAATTTCATCATTTTCTAAGGTGAAATAGGCAGTTGTTATAAATCAGTGCAATACATTTGGTCCACGGGTATTTGACGATATTCAACATAGTGATGAGCACAAAGAAAAGACATGGAATATTTTATTTTTATTCTCAATTCATTAAATAAAATAAAGTCTGTTTATTCTTATTTATATTAAAAAAAAAAAGAACAGAGAGGATTGGATGAATAAACGGGAGATGCTCGAAAAATAAATTAAATATAGAGGCGCGGCAAACCAATAATAGTGGGATCCCACTTAAACATAAAATAATTTTGTTTTATCTTTATTTTGAATTTTAGGCATATTAACAGTATCTTATGTTTATTACTCAATTTACTTTGTAGCATAACCATTAGTTTGCATGATTATAGTCATATAGTGCTAGAAGTAGCATGCCTTAATTATTCAAATGGAAACTATTGAAATGGAGTTCAGAAAATTCACTAATTTTCAAAGCAATTGATATATACTAATACTACAATCCTTTGCATACAAGGTGAAAACATCAGATATGTATACAATCATAATGTAAAATGTAGATTCGGCTTTTCTATAATTTTGTTATATTCATATGCCAAATGTAGTAGGTTTCCAAAGTTGGTGTATTTTTGGTGATAATAGAATGTGGACAAGGAAAATTAATCAGGATGAAAATGGCAAGATTTGGCATGCAGCAATGGATTCCAAAATCCATGTATGTGGAATGAGCCGAGCATCTATGTTTTTCGCCACATCCCCTGCTTCTGCAGCTCTCTTCGACAAAACAAAACTTGCTTCCGTTGCTGAACACCCTTGAGGGTTATCGTGATTGTAAACTACTAACGTTGTCGAAAAATCTTCAAGACTTTGCCTTTCTGCAACTGCATCCTCCATGCTCTCAATAGTGTTGCCTCCACCAGCTCTGATTAAACCTAAGAGATCGTTCTTGTAAGACGGAACAAACTCGCCATTGAAGTAAAAGCTCAATCCATGGAAAAGCTTTGGACCCTGTCCAACAAAATATATCACACTGATAATGTCAAGAAAATTATATCAAGCAATCAATATGCCATATCCATCAAGTGTAGATATTTAATGAAAATTGTTCAACAATTAAGAATTCATCACTGGTTTAGTAAGTGAACTTACATTCTCTGATGCTCTCAACCTGCCAGTTCTTGGGCCATCACGAAACCCGTGATTGTCCAGGTTAACTTCATAAGGTTCTTCATCAACAGGATGATTTGCTTCAGCACAAGCTTTAACCCCTGCGGGAAATATGGGGAAAAACCAGTAAGTAAATCCCCAAGCTTACAGTCTTAATGATATGATAAGCTATACTTCAAGGTTTCCCAGGCTTACAATCCATGGAGAGGACCCATTTTCCATTTAAGATAGCCATGAGAACTTTCAGAGTTCTGCTACATGCACCGTTTGAATCTGTAGCTGCAATCACATGGGTGACATTTGGGTTCCAGAACTTGTACATAGTAGCACCAGTAGTTTTAGCTAAGTTAGCCACCAAACACTGAAATGTAAGAAGAAAAAACAGGAAATTAGCATCTGAAACAAAATCATACTTAAATGTGCATATTCATAAAAGGTGAAGCAAAAGAAATAATCTCTGTGAAACGTGATGGATGACGTGTTTTTACTAAATTAACATAAAACAGAAACCAACCTTATCCTCCGAAGATAGAGCAGATCCACACAGAACCAACTGTTCAGGCTTACTTAGGGAGGTTGAGAACATATTCAACTGTTCAGGTGTACTGCACGTGCACAACAATAGAAGATTATAAACAGGTCATTACCTCTTCAACCGTTCCCAGCCCAGTCAGTGCAGTGCTATCAAGAAATTTATGAAAATCAACTTAAATTTGTTAGACTCCTAGCATTCTTTCTAATCTCATTAGATTAAGCAAAGGTCACTTACACTTGTGCAACAGCTATTCAGTAGAATGTTAAACAACATTCATAGAAAACCTACACATGGTATTTAGGAGGACTATTTAAATAATTCAAGTTAACACACATCCTTCTTTAGTATCTCCTATTTGCTGGAAAGAGTAAACATGTTTACCAAATAGTGGGAACACATTAAGTTAATGATATGTTAGATGCTATGGACCAAGAGAGATTAACCAACAGTGAGTTGTTATTCTAGCTAAGAGTTTAATATTCCCATAAAATGATGAATTACAATACTGAATAAGTAATATGAAGAAACTTCCTTACATTTCAATGGGCACAGAACACTTTTCTTCAATGGGACGCTTTCTGGAGTTGGACTTTTCACTTGGAAATTTAATTGATTTATGAGCTGGACAAAGCATTAAAAATTCACCCTGTGCATCACATGCATGTTTATAAGGGATCAGACCGAGGGGATCAAACTAACTGAGAGGACAAACAAAATATAAGTATTACTAGGAAAATATAGCCAACTTACACAGTCCCATCTGCAGCCTAGCACCTCCAGAGCACAAGGAACATGATAGCTTCTGCGGCAGGACTTTGCAAAGCAGCCCAAAGCTGCACCCTTCAGTCCACAACCACTGCACTTGAGCTTAGAAGCTCGCGCTAATTCAGACTCCAAATTCACAATAGTGTCATTCACAAAATAGACCTGAGGGGCCCTGTAATAAAAAAAAAATTAACTACATAAATTAAGTCAAGGTTGGCTGCTTGAGCATAATTGCACTTTTTATCAGGCATATATTGATGAAATGGACCAGCATCTAAAGGAAATGCATGTCCCAAACCTTTGAAATATGCAATAAAAATGAAGAAACTTTAAACAAAAGCCAGAAGCCATAGCAATCCAAAATGATTATGTTAGACATACTTTTACAATTGGCCGAGATATACTGAAACTTCTAGCAAGTGAAATATTTATATTGTCAATTTTCCATATTCCTACATTTTCTTTATAGTTTCCAAAATGTAAGACATATTTTTACAGATCATCCAAAAAATATGAAATTTTTTTATGAAGTTGTATATTTATACTGTACTATCACACATTATATTACTAGCTCAAAAGAGTAAAGTTCACACAGTTGTTACTCCTCCTGCATACATAAGGATCCAATACCAAAATGTAAGCAAATTAAAGGTTAGTATAAGAAAATTTCATACCATTCTATGCATTTAATATGGACAGGAATTGTCTTGGAGTAAGCTGCTTCTTCTCTCGCTACCTCCTTTCCACCAGCATAGTGCAGCATATGGCCAGTTCCCTGCCACAACAATTCAAGACATTAGACATGTCAAACCTAGAGTAAATCCCAGTGACAATCTGGCAACCTTCAGAAATATGAAAATAACAATAACGAAGAGTATAGATCAACTTCATATCAAGGGAACTAAAAACATAATCTTTGTAAAAATTACTTCTGTTATCTTAGAAGAATGGCAAAGTGCACAAATATATCCATCCACATTTGATGCATCCCGTGGTGCAGTTGAAGAAATGATGGAAGCATCATCTGTAGATTTGCAGTCCTCAAGCTTAGAAGCAGCAGCAGCATCAGAATGAGAAACTATTTTCTGGCTGAACGTGTGGCTTTGCAAAGCTGCACCAGACGGTCCATAATTTAGCTTCTTTTGTCTCTTAGGTTCCCTTGCATGATAAGTGCCTTGTGTATCCACCTGACCAGAAACTATGCCTAATTGATCTCCAGCAGAGCTCTTAACTCTAATTTTACATACATCCTGTAGATTGAGCTATGGAGCATTAGAGAAAACAAGTGCATGATGTGTCATCACATCAATCCAGCAAATGATTGGAGTTATTTACAGCTGCAACAGACTTTACAAAGCATGTCAAGATGAAAATGAAGCCTTGAAGCTCACCTCATTTCTACAACCTGGACTGCTATGTTGATCTACATGTTTGGTATCAACAGAGGAAGGGGAGCTGCCAGGCCAAACTTCTAGAGCATGATTCACATCTAATTCTTCTGATACAGAACACTTAGCTGACTTAATACTACTTGGAGCGGGGTCAGGGCAGTTATCATTCGTTTTAGACGCCATCAC
The DNA here is from genome assembly GCF_023119035.1 of Salvia hispanica. Classification (NCBI taxonomy): domain Eukaryota; kingdom Viridiplantae; phylum Streptophyta; class Magnoliopsida; order Lamiales; family Lamiaceae; genus Salvia; species Salvia hispanica. The sequence goes on from NC_062965.1 coordinate 42,575,921, forward strand.
GCCAAGGTTATTTGTCACTTGGTCAGTTACAATAGATCTCGAAACTGGGATATTAGAATCTATAGAACCGCAAATCGACATAAAGTAAGTATTTCAACATTATAATCTTCAGTAGTAGTTTTCTTCTTTCCTTTGTTATTACTTACCAGTAGATATAAGCGGCAAGATCGAAGAGTTGAAAGTAGCATCCAGATTTTTGTAAATAGCCACAATGCTCTCCATGTGAAAGGCTGGTCTGATTTCTGCAAGACAAGTTTTTTATCACCCACCAGTTGAATTTACAGTTATGAAACCAGAAATACCAGCTAGAGACTGAACTTGACATTGCTTGACTGAAATTAAAAAGTAAAAACAGCACCTTGATTGGTAAAACGCTGCTGACATGCGGGGCAATGGCTGCTAAATTCAACACATGAACTGCAAGAATAATTGGGTAAAATCAGGGATCCAAAAAACGAGAGGAGGCTAAATTTAACAGGATTAGTCAACTCACTTGCAGAAAACGTGATTGCATGGAAGCAAGATCGGCTTGTTAAGCATGTTCAAACTATAGGAAGAGAAGAGGAATGTGAGGATTCATTTTTCAAACGCACAATAATACATAGAATCTAGCAAAAAAAGGAATGAAATTGGTGAAAATGGAGAGAAATGTGAATTTTGAGATAAGAATAATGTACCATAAAGCGCAATTGAGCTCGAATCGAAGCTTGTGGAGATGAAAGATGCAGGGATTAAGCGACCTGGCGACGTTCTGAATCTCAGACATTGCGATTCCTTGTTTTTTGTGGAGGGGAGGGTTGTTTAGGGTTTAGCAGCAGTGGTGAAGTGGAAATTGGTGTTGGACTTTATGGGGGAAGGGAAGGGGATGAGGATTCAAAAATAAGCGGGAAAAGCAGCTTCTTGGCGGTCTTGCCTTTGGAAATTTTCAACTCCCGCGGACCGCCCGCCATTAATCTACTACTCCATTAATTCAGTCTCTGAAAAAGTTGGGATCCTTAAATTGAAATATTCAAATTTCAGATTTACTTAAATTTATCCCTATAGCTTTGTGAATGGCGTAAAACATTTTATCAATACATTTTCCAACACAAATAATTTTTTATTTTTTCTCTTTCCACCTATGCTTCACACAGGTTAGTAGGGATCATCTGCGACTTTTCCTACAACATCCCCTACTCCACCCTTCACAAACATAAATAATGGGCCCACCATCATATTTTATGTTTGTGAGGGGTGGAGTAGAGGATGATATAGGAAAAGTTGTAAGTAATCCCAAGTGCAAGTCAGTATTTACAAATATAAATTTTTTGGAATGCCTAAGTGACGCGAATGCAGTTGGCGACGTCAAGCTACACGCCGATTCCAACTTCCTAGGTCCATGGATCGTTGGGGTTCAAGAAAGGTGCTCAAGGTAGAAGAGGTAATGCTTGAGGCGGAGACAATACTAAAAATCGAGGCCAAGTCGGCAAAGGCATGAGTTTGCATGATCCGGCGGAGAGATTTGAACTCGTGAGTTCAAGGTTACTATAGCTCCACTCTGGCAATACAACTCATTGATAGAATATACTTATAACATTTTAATACATAGAAATGTGTGAACAAAAAAAATATTCATATTGATGACAGCATGAATGTTAATGTGAAATTGATAGTGTGAGAGGAAAATAAAAAATGTGGACAACGAAGGTGAGAAAATAACAAAAGAAAATTAATTAATAAATTAGGAATTACTCCCTCCGTCCTTGATTAAGAGTCGCACTTTTTTATTCCGGTCCGTCCCTAATTAAGAGTCACACTTCATTTTTGCCGTAAATAGTAATTAAGTCCCACATTCCACTAACTCAATTCACTCACATTTTATAATAAAACCAATATAAAAAAAATGAGCCCCACATTCCACTAACTTTTTCAACTAACTTTTCTTCATATTTCTTAAAACTCGTGTCCGATCAAAGTGTGACTCCTAATCAGGAACAGAGAGAGTAATTTATATTTTTAGTAACTACTATAAAACTAATTCCGGTGGACAAATGGAAATGAAAAAATGAAACCAATTCATTTTACACAGAGAGAGTATATTTTATCCAAATTTTCTGTAAAATATTTTAAAAGTGGAAATGGCGCGGGATTTCTTTGTACAACACGGTCAAGTTTAAGAACAAGGCAAAGCCGGCTCTCTTTGGCCTGCAATTGTTCTTTCAACGAACAAACCAAAGCATTTCCCTAACATTGACAACGAGAAAGCGACATCTATGTCCTATCTACAAATCAATTTATTCTCCAAAATTTCCTCAACAAATTATAATTCATCATACCAATGGACTCCACCTCCAGGCCTAGATTTCGCTTCAGAGATCACAGGCAAGAAATGGCCGACGATTCCTCGTCCGAGGGTCACACCACTGCCGATTCCTCTTCCCTTCACACCGACGACGACGACCAGCCTCACCTCCACTCCATGACTGCAAAGGTCACTCTCTCAAAAACATTTCTCCATTAATCATTTCAACTGACTGCCTTTTTCTTCTTTGTATCACAGGGTGTCCAACATCTTTGTTCTGAACTTCTCGAGATCAAGCAAGAATCGGATCACGATTTTCAGAAGAATATCTTTTCAAACTACTCTGCCTTCCTCATGTAAGTCCCACCATTCGATACTTGGTCATAGTTATGAACTAAAATTGAGTAATGCAGGATAATGAAAGACATACAAGTCTTGCAAACTGAATTGCTGGGATTGAAAAGCCAGGCTTCATTGCAAAAGAGGCTTGTTCAAGATTTTAGTGATAAAATCTACTCAACTCTTGTGTCTGATGATACTACCATGCTTCGAGAAACTCTGCCTGTTGAAATGACTGTATTGGACGTGCATGCACAGAATGTGTCCGATATCTTGGATTCTCTCGTCTCTGAGCGAAGGCTAGATGATGCCCTGGCTCTGCTCGAAGTGGAGAGCGAGTATGTCCAGTATCTACGGCCAGATGAATATTCTTCGGAACAAATAATGTCTTATAAGTCGACTATATCTGGAAAACGGTCTGCCCTTGCTGACCAGCTCACGCTGGTAGCTAGACATCCGCGGGTGCCTGCACCGGAGCTGCAGAAGGCACTGCTCGGATTGTGCCAACTCGGAGAAAATCATCTTGCAAACGAGCTGCTGCTTCAGTACTATCACTCAAGGATTGCTTCTGGTGTATACAATCTGCAACCTTCAAAGGGATTATTTCCAAATGTGTTGTATATTCAACAAGTGGCAAAATGTGTGTGTTCAATGATCTCTCAAGCTGTGAGGAGTTATGTCTCGTTGAATGGAGAAACGCACCCTTACTCTTTGGAGCTAACTCGGTGGGCAGCAGAAGAGATGGGACTGTTTGCTGCTTGCTTCGTCAGGTACATTGAGTCCATCTCCGACATAAGTGGTAGGTTGTCCGCAGCTGTTGATGCTTTGAGGATAGGGATCTCATATTGCTCGCTGCTGGAGACTCAGAGAATCCTCGTGAAGCATTCGTTCTTGGAGCTCGTTCGCCCCTATATAGAGGGAGTCATGCAGCTCCACATAGACCATTTGAGTAGAGTCATGAGTGTGGTTGCCTCTACTGACACATGGGTTTTAGACAGATACTACGTATCGGGAATCATGACAGGAACGAGTAGCGCCATCATTGATCAACACCCTGAATGCTTCTATCTCACCAACAGTGGCAGGAAGTTCGTGACATTGTTCCAGTCTGTCGCGGAGGAGATTTCACCTCTGATCGCGTTTGAAATGGAGAGCTCGGTTCTGAAAGGAATCATGGACTTATTGACAGCTTACGTTGTCATACTCGAAAGTGCCATCACTGGTGACACAGACGCTGTGGAGAAAGAAGGGTTCAAGATCAACTTGCCAGAAACTCCCACTCAAGGAGTTATCATTCTAGCCAATCTGTCTACATTGGTGCAATTTTCCTCGAGCATCATCCGAAACCTCTTTGATGGCGTCCACCAGCTGGAATTCGAGATGGACAGCTACGCAACACTCGTACAGGACATTTACAGTCGGCTCAAATCCTACTTTCTTGATCATTTCATATCGAACATCTTCTCACCAAATGCTGGCCATGAATCCAGTCCAGAGATTCCCGACGATAGCTGTAGATATCTTGATCTGACTCCATCTGTTCCATACCTGGTATGCTTATGTTTTGGTCTTCAATTAAGCAAACAATATTGAACATTGTGGTGCATGATCTACATCACCAGGAATTGTATTTGGAGATAAAGAAACTAGAGAAGCTCGAATGCATCGACGTGGGATGGCTGATGAGCCTCTTCTCGGAGGTGATGGACGCAACATTCGAGTGGATCTCCACTAAATCTGAAATTTGGACAATAACAGAGAACTTGCTTCTCAATCGCACAAAATTTGTGCAGGTATATATGCTTACCTTTTCTTGGTTATAATTACTCCTAGTTTTGCATATAAACCAATTTTGTGTTTCATAAAAAACAGTTCATTTTGGACACTCAATTTCTGGTGGAAATGGCAAGACATGGTGATTACTTATCAGAAAAGGCGAAGACCATCTCAGACAACATGATATTTCATGTCGAAACATCCTTCCTTTCGGCTGGTCTGAGCCCTCTAAGGTGAACAATATGCCCATAAATTTGTAGAATTACTCATTGTTAGTCATCGTGTTTATATATAGTCGGAATTTGACAGAGATTCGAATGACGATGAGTGGCCTGCAAACATGGCTACCGCAGCCCTTCAGAAGCTGCAACAACTTCTTGAAAATGAGGATGCAGCAGACGAAGAAGGATCCTCGCATGAATCAGTGATTGAAAATGCCATTCAAACAAACACCGAAATTTGATAAGCAGCAGATAACTTCACACATTTTTAGACTACTTTTTCAAACTACATATGAGGATAAAATCCAAATTATCAGAAACCAAGCACCAAATCCATTGGAATAATGACAGATCCAACTTTATACAAGTTATTAGCATAGTAGAGCCTTCATCCAAATCTCACATGGTCGGATCTCCTGTCAAAGAGACACTCATTCTTCACCTCATATTGTCACGGCGCCTGACGTAACGTGTTCTGTCATTGTATCTTGGTCTGTCTTGAGCTCTCTGAGGCACAGGCTCCACTCTCCTCTGCCTCTCTGGAGACCGTTGAACTATCTCTCCGTTAACAAATAGCTCAGCTGTCAAACCAAATACACAAATATATTCAAGTCAAGGTTGGATTTTGTATGATGGTTTGGCCTACTAATGTTAATTACACAATTTCAAGTTCTATAATACTCCTATTAGCCTATTGCATTGAACTTGAAACGAAACTTACATACAATACACACATGAGTGCTTAACACATAACTAGGATTGAACTTGAAACAAAACTTATCTACACACAAGTGCTTAAGAAATAACTAGGGGGATTGACATCTTTTAACCAAGACAGAAAATCAAAAAGCTTCAGATTATAAGTACTATATTCTAATTTGGATAAATATCTCTTGCCTTTTTAAGATGGAGTATTAGACAACTGATTCTCAAGATTTATTTCATTGTATGTAAATTAAGTATATTTACATACCAAATCTTAGGACAATGTCAATTAACAACAACTTTTGATTTTGCTCGAGTTGTCAAGTAGAAACAACTAATCACATATTCAAAATAAGTAGTGGAGTACCTTATAATCTTTCAGTGTTTTGGACTTGGATTATTTATAATTAAATTTTAAAAAAAAATATGGATGCCCATACATTAGAATATAACTATAAGATAAAAGTATAGTAAACACTTCACTATTGACATAGATGAATGACCCCCCATTAAAGTATAGTAAACACTTCACTATTGACATAGATGAATGACCCCCCATTACCCCCAAATTAAGATTATCACATGATTTTAATTGATGATAAACTGTACACAATATCACTACTCAATGCCATTTCTCAGACTAAATTAGTAAGAGATTCTATAAAAGCAAATATGTTTAACTTGAAATGAAACTGCTCCACACATACAAGTCCCAATATTAAGATTGGATGTTGTATTGGACACAGCAAAGAAAATCAATTAACGAAAGATCAAAGATGTGAGATAGCATATTTAAATCTGGACCAAACATCAGTCCTTAATTGATTAGCTAATGAAGAATGATCCAGGACATTAGTGAAGTTCACCTTCTAAACATATCTTTTTGGAGTGAGTAAATAACTTCATGAAAAAAAATTCAAAAACATATTTTACATTTTGGATAAAGGGGTACTTAGCAAATGATACTTAAATTTTAGATGCGACTAAGAATTTAGGACTTGCATAATTCTCAAGCTCAAAATACATCTTAGAACATTGTTAATTTTTATCATAAGATCTGCAACCTTTTGGTTCAGATAAAGGTTTAAAGAGGAAAAAAAAGTGACACTTCATAATTAGGAAGACAAAAATAAATTTTCATAGTTCTGGACTAAAACTGAATCTATTAAATTAAAATTTACATGGATGATACTATAATATGAGAGTCGACGCTCAACCATTTAGAATAGAAGAAAATAAGTAAAAACAGCATGAATGAATCAGCATAGAAACATACTCAAGCCTAAACGAAGAGGTTTTCCCTAAACTTCAGATACCATGTATCAATGTAATGCCTCCAATATTGGTGAATAGTAGTATATGCTAGAGATTTCTGATTTAAAGTTAAAGGTAGACTTCAGAAGACAACTTTTCTATGTAAGCAGCAACTATGCAACCTCTCCAACAGTGCATGCAAACAAATATCTATACTCCAAAATTCGAAAGAATAGTACTAGTATAATATTATAAACATTTAGAAGATTTACCTCCATAGTCCTTGTTTTCAGCATCAACATAAGAGTCGGGGAGAACGAATAGAACACCAGGCAAACCTGCATAGACAAAGGGATCAACAAAATATAATCAAAGCAAAAGAAGATAATTAAAAGCGCAATGGATAAACCAACTTCAAGTCAAGAAAATTAAGCACCAACCTTCGAGCTTGTTGGAGGTTTCCTCATCAATTTCACATCCAAACCCAAAGTACCTCTCACATGACACGTTATAAATCTTTTTCTTAGCCTCCTCCTCACTGCAAGAAGCACAATTGTTAAACATCGAGCATTATCATTAAAGTACACATCACACGAACAAAGATTAATAAGAAAAATCAAAGGAAAAAATTTAAAATTCAACATTCATAAAAGAGACAAGAGCCCAGTTTTAACATAGTACTCCTATATTGATTATAAAGTAGCATACGCAAACCAGAAATCAAGTAATAACTACAGCTTCGTAACAACGCAAGGCGGAAAATGAAACAAAAAATTAAATTCAATTATTAGGGAATCAGGGAATATCATAAAATTAACCTTCCAAGTACTTTAGCTAGGGTTTGAATGTAGCAATCAATCATCTGCTGTTTGGTAGCGCCTTCACCGCCGGGCTTATCCATCACAATAAGCCAGTGCTCATAGTCACAGCCAGGGAAGAGCGGCGCCATCTCCGTGGGCGGGCGGTCGTTGAAGTTCGAACCGGAGTTCAAAGGCGAGTATGAGGAGCCAGATCGGTTGACTCGGCATCGGACCGTGTTGGCTCTGGCGGGAGAAAGCACGCGAATCGAATGGGATATGGCGGGTGCAGCTGCGCGAAGAGCGGAAATTCGGACGCGGCCAAAGCCGGGGAGGGGCGGGAGACCGGAGACGGTGGAAAAATGCAGGCGTTTGGGGAGAAAGGCGGCGGCTGACCGGCTGGTGAGGATCGATCGGGCGATAGTGGCGGCCATGAATGTGGGTGGAGAAGAACTCTGAGTTAGGGTTTATGGGATGGGTTTTGGATAAAAGGGGAAACGAAACGGGAGTATTTATCGAGTTGCAGTTTTGTGAATGTGTGATGGAAACTACGATATTTCGTATTTTGTCGTATTATTTTTTCCCCTCTTTAATTCATTTTTTTCTATTAGAGCATCGATGTCTGATTGAATGCCTGATCGCCCGAGATCGGGCTGGGGCGTCCTCGGGCATTCACTGCAAGCGGGCCGTGCGACCGAAATATCGGTCGTCCCAATCTCGCACCCGATTCATCCGGCGCCTGATCGGGTATCCATTGCAGCGTCGAGCCCGATCAATGAGTTTTCCTTTTTTTTAAAATTTTCTTTCTATAAACATAATTTATTTTCACTCATTTTTCACACAACTCTCATACATCTCTCAACCCTCACACAACATCTCTCCATTCCAATATCTCTCTTTCACTCACTTTTCCAAATTGTTTCCCGAGGAAGATATGAGTCGGGCTATGGAACACGCGATGTTTGCTTTCGGGAACCAGATTCTCGCAGGTATTCGTGCAATACAAGAGCAAGAGCAGGCTGAACAGCAGGTCTCGAGGCCCATCCATCCGTCGAGAGCATGACCTAGCTCAGCAACATATGTTCGAGGACTACTTCGCCGATGAGCCCTGGTGGGGACCGACGGTTTAGGATGCGGCGAAAACTATTTATCCAGATTGTTCACGCGTTGGAGGCGCGCGACAAGTACTTCCAGCTGCGGCAAGATGCGGCCCATAGAAGCGGTCTATCCCCGCTCACGAGGTGCACGATTGTGCTTCGTCAGTTGGCTTAGGGTACCACAACGGACATGTTCGACGAGTATCTTCACGTAGGGGATACAACTGGCCGGGAGTGTCTGGTAAAATTTTGTGAGAGCATGATTGACGCCTTCGGCGCCACATATTTGCGCAAGCCGAATGCCGAAGATTGTCAGTTCCTGATGAGGATGCACGATAGGGTGCACGACATTCCTGGAATGTTAGGGATCATTGATTGTATGCACTGGGAGTGGAAGAATTGTCCGGCAGCGTGGAGAAGCCAATTCACCAGTGGGTATAATAAGGCTACCCACCCGACGATGGTCCTTGAAGCATCGTTGACCACCGTCTTTTGATTTGACATGCTCACTTTGGCGCGACGGGGTCAAATAACAACATCAACGTGCTGAACACGTCGAGTCTCTTCACCGAACAATGCAATGACAATTGTCCGGTTGTCAAGTTCACTGCCAACAGACGGCAGCATCATATGGGGTACTACTTAGTTGATGGCATATACCCGAGATGACTAGTTTTCTTTAAGACAATCTCCTGCCCAACGGTTGCAAGGAGAGGCCTTTTTGCACAGCGACAAGAGTCTGCACGGAAGGACGTGGAGCGAGGATTCCAAAATTGTTAGATGCACCCACCTACATATACAAAATCATTGATCATTATTCACTCACTATTACTTTGCAACACATCAAAGAGAGAAAATCAATCCAATTACAAAATCAGAGAGAACGAAAAACACACAAGATAATGTGAAATTATAAAAATATGAACCAAATTTGTCGGAAAACAGAAATCTTACTTGTTGATGAAGGATTGGAACGAAATTCTGAAGAGTTGCAGATCGAAAAATGAGCAGAATGATCATAGAGAAGACGCTAATAAATAGAGCAGAAGAAGAGAAGAGATTTTTCGTTCTTTTGTTTTCCGTATCTTTTAAAATCCCCAAGTTTAGGAAAAAGAATAACAAGGTTTTGCTGAGGAATCAGAATCTAATATTTTGGCCCTACTTTCCCCAAATTTAGGAATTATATTACTTTCCCTATTTTTTTTATTGAACCAAACATAGATTTTTAATAATGGGGAATTAGATTACTTTCCCAAGCCATAATGCATGCCAAACAAATGGAGCCCTAAGGTATTTACCATTGTCAGGGCACCTTCAAGTAGTAGCGCCCGACATTCATGGCTGACCTTCCTGCGTACCTAAACTTTATTTTCCCGCAGCCGCGACAACATTCCAGCGTGTTATTGATGGGGTTCATTTTGCCGAAACACATAAAAGCTAAAATGAAGATATATAAACAACCTGGAATTTAGAAATTGTACAATAAATCATCCATGACATCACGTGGCTTGCCCAATTACTTGAAATAGTTCACACTTTTGTTTGAGGACATAACAAAAAACACAAGCTTGGAAATAAAACATGACATTTAGATAAAAGTTATTACACATGTTTATTACAATGCTATTGTGTAACTGCATCCACTCCGCTATTGTTCTCCTCTTCTTGGTTCGTGCTCGATGCAGTGCCGTCTAGTTCAAGTTCCATCGGAGCGATCTCTATCTTGCGGCGGATGAAATTGTGTAGTAGGAAGCAGGCCATGATCAACCGAATTTGAGTCTGAATTGGATAAAACTAGGTGCTTCGGAGTATTCCCCACCACATTTTCAAGACTGCAAAGCCCGTTTTATGATACTCCTTACCTTTGTATGGCGCATGTTGAATATTTCCTTTAGATTTTGTGGTGGTGTCTCTGTACCTGGACCGAACTCTTTCAGATGATATCGAACTCCTTGTAGGGAACTAGAAACTCGTTGCTATTAGCATATGCATTATAACATAGATAATAACAACCTAGATAGAAAATGTGAAAATATAGTCAGTGGCACTTAAAAAACATGTGCAGTTTTCAAAGCATGGGAATAAACTGTGTAGATTAAGTATGGTGCACATATGGTGTACCCAGGGGTAATTTCAACCCATTGCTCCACGCTAATGCATCTCTGAGAACATGGGAGTCGCCGGCAGACCCTTCCCGGGCAGAGAGCTAGTAAATGAACTTCTGTCCTTTACGGGTTCTACACCTAGGTTTGTCTTTGTTGCTTACTAATACATTGATGTGGGTATCGTCAAGAGCACCTAGATATCCGTATCAAAAAAATAATACAGCTTAGGAAGTGTTATTGCAAAACATAAAGTGACGAATGCATTCAATTTAAAAAATAGAACAGATGCCAAAAACTATGAAGAGAGGTAACTATTTTACCTTAAACCATTTCCAGCGGTGGTCCGTGCAATCATCGGGGATCGGTATGGGCTTCGATGGGAGGAGAGAGTGTAAACTAAGTACAACACATAAAACCTTATGCACATAATAAGGAACTGTTCCACCCGACACCAGAAATAAAACCGCGAAATGTGGTTTTGTTTATGGTGCGCTAGGATGGACATAAATATAGCCACTTGTTCTTCCATCCCTATGCATTTTCCCATTGTCAGTCCCCCTAGCTCACTGAATATATGACATAATCTACTGAACGAGTTAAGGTCCATATGCAGATTGGAGACTCAATCAGCATTCGACACATTTGGTAGGCGATTCAAGCACTAGAACTATATTGGGATCTTGTGCGGGATGCTGAACCAATGCATGCTCGATAATCCTCCATTTTTCCGTGTAGAATGCACACACTTATATTGATGTATAAGAGTCATCGTCTTACTCGATATAGCAACAAAATATCCTCAAACATCATGTATAATAGCAGCATAATTCGTGGAACGCGTTGGTATCATTAATTTATCTTTGGTTAAGTAACAACTCTACCGAGCAGGGTATAATCACTTCAACACACAATTTAACAAGCCTGAGAATTTACAAACAAGTGAGCAACGCAAGGAGAGGTACAAATAGACAACCACACAAGCAAGGTAAGGAGAGGTACAAATAGACAACCACACAAGCAAGGTAGCAACCTTAACTCATACTGTTTGGAACTATTACTTCATCATTAATTTGGGTTGTGGTTGTGGATTGCTAGTTAATGGCGCAAGGATAATCGGTAGTACAGATACTATAGCCAAAGTGCTTAACAATGTATAACCTATATCTACAAAGCAATAGTTGTAACACGACTTAGCATCCATGCCGAAAAATTAACCTTCACAGAAAATAGTTGCAAGTAGACACACAATGTAACCCCCCCTACAACTTTGCACATGGCATAGAAAGAAGTCAGGTAATGATTTATAACTGGGATTAAGTCACTCAAAGCTAGCGTTAGGCGGTCGGTGATTGATACACTCGGATTTTGCACTATTTTAGGGCCCTTATTTGGTCTGTTTTTAGTGTCTAAATCGCAATTCATGTCCATCTTTCACATATTTTTATCTATTTTGGTATTTTGACATGTTTTGTGAGAACTGTGCATATTTGAGCCAAAAAGATAGGAAAAAGTCGAAGATGGAATTCTGGCGCGTTTAAGACGCCCAGCAGCCCGCTGTGTGTGTCGCAGCGACCGCTATGCTTGAAGCGGCCCACTCCGGAAAAGTTGTGCTGAAAAGTCTGAAGACGCCCAGCGACCGCTGGGACGTGTGCAGCGACCGCTCGAGAGAATCCCGTAGCCATTGGACTAATTTGCAGACGACCGCTACCCAAATCCGCAGAGGCTTAGGACAACGCACAGCGACCGCTGGCCAAGGCGCAACAGTCCGCTGCGAAAAGGCGGTGCACGGATTTAATTAGATTTTCTCCAAATTTTACCAAGATTAGCCAATCTTTTCCTTCCATCAATACGATTCGACTTACTCCCTATATATACCCCCTTAAACCTCTTCATTTATACATAATTTTTTACACTCTTTGCACCCCAGGGAAAGCCGAAGGGGAAAAAGAAGAAGGGTCCGTCACAAGATGACCCTGAAGTCTACGTGATCAAAACCGTGACGGGAAAGTACAAATGGTGGAGAAAGATGGGCACGAAATTGATCCAATTCGCGGTTTTTAGTACAAGGGTCATCGACCCACCTAGCTAGTTGGGTAATTTCAAGTTGAGCCAACGACTTCAAAACAAAGGCGCTTGTTGGGAGGCAACCCAATATTTTACTTTCTTTTATTTTCTCTTGATTTTCGTAATTCCTTTTTTTTAAAAATAAAATAAAATTCTAAACGGCAAACGCTGCATAATCCACAGCGGTCGCTGCCAGTTTGACACGTGTGCAGGAATAGGGCCAGGCCCTAGGGAGGGCCATAGCGGTCGCTGCGTGGGCCTGCAGCAGTCGCTGCGCGAGGGGCAGTGACGCGAAGACTGCTATAAGAGTTAGTTTTTCTTTCTCTTTTCTTCATCTTTTCTCTCCAATCTCTCTTGCACACGACCCCCACTCAAAATATTCAACAAATTCACACACCCTTGATGCACTTTTTATTAGCACTAAAAATACCTGCAAGTATACATGGTAGATCTAGTATAGCTAAAGGTCAGTACCGGGTTGTCGAACACGGGGAATAAGATCACCAATTGGCTATCTTCTACTAAGCTTCTTTTACTATTTGGAGAACCAGAGAATTTTGCGAAATCAATTAAACTAAAAACAGAAAGCGGATGGATGCAGCACAAACTAGAGATCGAATAGATGAGATAAGAGAATTCCAGGGATGTGCGTTCACAACTATGATTATACATATTTCTTCTACATTACCCTAGCACAGTCTATACTTCGATAGGACGAGTCACATAAGTTATGCTCATGCGGTACAAGCGTAGATTACTAACATTAGGGTTTTCAATCCTAGATTCTAAACTCCTAGAAGCTCCTAAGACCCTTGAAAAGTCCTCACTCTCTCAATTAACAGTGCCGTTTTAAAGGAAGCTAATTGTAGTGTCTATTAAGTGGATCTAACTCGCCAACCTCCTCTCATGATTATGTAGCAAGTTATAGCGGATCAACATCGAATGTGTCACTCAAACATACAGTATTACAGAACAAATAAGGAAGAAACGAAGTATAAACAAAACGGATATTAAATAGAAAACGGAATTGTATAAACCAAGAGTATGTTACTAACACATCCCTAGAATCCTATGAATTTAGTTACACATGACATAATAATCTAAAAACATAGTTTGAAGGGAAAACAATGTAAACATAAGAACTAAAGTGATAAAACCCAAAGGTAGAATCCTGTAGCCTTGATCTTCACTTGACTTCGTCTTCAACCTCTTGCACAGTGATGAATTCTCAAATATTTTCGCTCTAGAATTGTGAAGCAAAGAGTGTAAGTAGTTGTTGTTGAATGAAGAGGTTTAAGGGAGTATATATAGGGAGTAAGTCGAATCCTATGGAGGATAGGAAAAGATTGGCTACTCTTGGTAAAATCAGGAGAAAATCTGATTAAATTCGTGCACCGCCTTCTCGCAGTGGACTGCTCCGCCTTAGCCGGAGGTCGCTGTGGATTGTCCGAAGCCTCTGTGGATTTGGGTAGTGGTCGCTGCACATCCTGCAGCGGTCGCTGCACATGCCCCAGCGGTCGCTGGGCGTCTTCAGACTTTTTAGTACAACTCTTCTGGAGCGGACCGCTTCAGGCATAGCGGCCGCTGTGGGCCAGCGGTCGCTGTGACACACGCACTGGGCCGCTGGGCGTCTTGAACGCTCCAGAATTCCATCTTCGACTTTTTCCTATCTTTTTGACTCAAATATGCACAATTCTCACAAAACATGTCAAAATACCATAATAGATAAAATATACGAAATATAGACATGAATCATGGTTTAGACACTAAGAACATACCAAATAAGGGTCCTAAAATAGTGCAAAATCCGAGCATATCAACTCCCCCAAAGCACTCACATGTGGCAAACTTCCAAAGATGGGAAGTGTTCTTTCTCTCACTCTCAAAGTGTATATAGGTCAAGTGTATATCACTCACATCATGCATCACACAGAGTTTACCATAGGCTTGCTCAAAGTCTAATCCCTCTTCTACTAGATGTGATTAAGCATCAAAAGTCCGAAAGGTCTTTCTTTTTTGTTGTAATGTAGGCTCTTTGGTAGGTGAGGAATATTTGGCTAAAAAGTGACTAAACATAAAAATATCACAAGTAGAGTTAAATTGACTCCACTTTTCTAAAACCTAAGACACTTTTATCTCATTATTTTTCTCCTTCACTCACTTTCCAAACTTTTGATTTATTTTTCTTTTCTTTTCACAACCTTTCACAACTTTTTTTTCCTTTTTTTTTTTCGTACTCATCCTTTCTAGATGAAGCACATATTTATTTGAATTTTTTCACTATTTCACAACTTGTACTTTTTTCTACATTTAAGCACATTACTTTTCTCAACTTTTCTCCTTATTTCTCCAATTCCTTTACAAAAGATATAGAAACTATACTAACCCAAGGAATTGTCCCCATTTAATTTGGCTTCCAAAGAATAGGCTTAAAGGCTCAAAATTGGCTCCAAAGGGAAAAATTGTGAAAATTTTGAGAGGGTCGAAATTTTTGGGTAAAAAGTAGGCTAGAAAAAACGGCCACACATCCTCCTAAATCAACTTAAACACTATGTAAACTTAGGCAAGACTAGGAGCAAGTTCTAGAAACATATACATGAATGCAGATAAATCACACAAGAAAGAATATAAAGCTCAAATCTCACAAGGTTAAAAGCATGATTCAAGGTGAACAAGCAATTCACTAATTATGCACCTTTTCACCAAACCATCAAATCAAAACGTTAAGCCACACTTAAACATAGATGGAATGTAATATCATTGGCAACTCGATCTAAAGTGTGTCCCCTAAGCATGCGTGCTCCTAAGTTCTTCATGTTAAGTTCACGACATTTTCAAGGTTTTCACAAGGATTCATCTTTGGGTTTTCTTTCAAAATAAAGCAAAAACAAAACAAAAACCTAAGCAAAAGCAAAACAAAAACCCTAAAACTCACGGTCCACCACTTCATCCCCCCAAAATTATTTACAACAAAGGTGTAAAATAAGTTTGTAGAGTCGGTAGGGACGTGAGTAAACTAGAAAGCAATAAAGATTCCTTGAAATTCTCCCGTGGGATCCGGACGTGGCGAAAATTCGAAAAGATCAAAAAACGCGCTGGAAAATGGAAATGGGCAGCGGTCACTGGGGCCCTCCAGCGGTCGCTGTGGATGAGTCAGATTGGTCCAGCGAATGGCCAGCGGGCCACTGCAGGCTACGCAGCGGTCGCTGGCGGGAGTCCAGAAACCTGCGAAAAATATTCAAGGCGTAAAAACGAAAATTCAAGATAAAATAACCAAAATTTTAGTCAAACATTGTCAAAAACATTCAAAACAAATTGTCTTAAAAGAAAAAGTAATGATACAAGTGCTCATTTAAAATCATGAGCTTGACTTCATCATTCTTGGGGAGGAGGGAAACGAGCACTAAGGTCCTCGAAGGCGCCGATGAGGTAGGTGATGTCCCCCCTCATGGTTTGACGCTCCTCTTGAGCCTCCGTGGCTATTTGGCGAAGCTCGGCAAGTTGTTGTCGTTGATGAACATCCTCGAGCCTTTGAGCCTCCCAAAAGTTCATCTCGGCCGCCCGCCAATCGCCTTGGGCCTACCAACCTTGTTGGTTGAAGTTGTTCACCTGCTGCTGCTCTGCCCAACGATTGTCCCAAGTGTTGGACATGTTTTTCAGATAGGATAACACCTCTCCTATTTGGGCGGAAGTACTGGCTTGAAACTCCTCTTGTGGATCTGGTCGGCCTCGACGGCGGTTCCTCCTATTGCGGCGGCGGTGGCCTTCTACTTCGTCCTCCTTGTCCTCATGTTGAGGCGGCGGCGGTGGTGGTACCCCACTTCCTTAATCATACGAATGCTCTCCACCCTCCATATATTCATCAATGGCGGCGTAGGTGGAATCAACTTCCGGCTCGAAGTTGGGGACGCGCAGCGGAATGTTCCGCCTCCTAAACTCCCTTTCGATGGGGTTAGCTTCTATTGCACTCCGGTGGGCCGCGGTGTCAAGCCTCCAATTGGACTTGTTGTCCCACGTATCAACCTTAGTCAATTGTGGAATGGAACAGGAAAATGATCATGTGCCGACTGTAGGAAGAATGCTTGGCCACTCGAGTCGGTCTTCAAAAGTCCCACCGCGAACAAAACCTCATAGGTGATGAACATCTCACCCATATCCGGATTGAAGTCCACCGTCGGGATGCCAACATACTCGGCAATTGCCGTGATCAACCCACCGCAACAAATAGGGCTCTCGTCCTTCTTGGAGATGCGGTCGACGTAGATGGTGAAGAGGATCCCAAAGTTGATCCCCTTCTTGTTGAGCAAGCTCCAAATCACGTCCATCTCGGTTTGGGAGACACTCCCACCGTCAATCCGGGCAAACATTAACTGCGTCATCACCCGGTGGAGGTATCTAAGGATGGGGTTGCGGATGGAGGAAGACTTTGCATAGGCCGTCACGAAGTTCTCCCCTTCGATGGTCATCGCTCTCCACATGTCGGAGTAGTCATACTCCACCTCCTCGCCGGGGTTGGGTTGTAGCACTGGAACACCTCGCACAAATCCGCCATCGTGAATGTGTGGGTTGTGTTTGCCGAGGCGGAAGTCAATGGAATCGGGGATGCGGGTGTGGCGGTCCTTGTTGACCTTAAGCGTACTTAAAAACTCAAGAGTGAGTCTCCGGTATGATGGACACCTCCCACGAAACATATGGCCGAAGCCATTCCCCTCACTGACGTCGCACAATGCCCAAAAGTCTTCAATAATCCCCAAAGTTGCGAGGGGAAGATAATGTGGGTACCTCGAAGGCGTAGTCTCTCTAGCCAAGACTTTCTTCCACATCGTCTTATGTGCTTCCAACGGAAGGCTAATCCCATAGCTCTTCGCGTTCTCGGGCTTGCCTCTTGTTGTCATCTTCCTATATAAAAAAAAACCAAGCTCAATAAAAAGAGCACCAAACAAGTGACAATCACGGGTTTCCCCCCAAACTTGCTATCAACCAAATAATAATCCAAAAAGAAATCATGTTGTGCAAGCTTCTACCTAGCATGTGTTCTAGAGTGATTCATGAAGACTTGTATAACAAAATCAACACAAAAGAACACTTATAATCCATCCCCCGACGTGAATTAATCCCTCATGCAGAGACGCATCATTATAAACAACGAAACCAACAATCCCTATTATCTACTCATGTAATGCAAATCATGGAAATAATAATAGCCTCACAATGTTATGAACATGATTGCAAAGTATAACAACAAAGATCAAGGAGGGATTTCACTATAAAAAAAAAAACACAATTCATCACCCAATTTACAAATATAACCAATGAAATCATGAAATAACAACATCAAACTCATCCCTCATGCTAAAACAAACTTTCCAACCGAACAAATCATCAAATAATGCAAAATCCTTGGAAGAATTCAAGCAAAAACTCAGAAATTTAAGTTAGGATTCATACCTTGGTTTGGAGCGGTTTGAACGATGAAAACTTGAAGATTGAGATGCAATGGATGAATTTGAGTGTGGATGTGTGGAATTGTTAAAGAATTTCTAGTGGGGGTTGTGTGCAAGAGAGAATGGAGAGAAAAGATAAAGAAAAGAGAAAGAAAGACCAACTCTTATGGCAGTTTCGCGTCACTGCCTCTCGCTCAGCGACTGCTGCATAACGCGCAGCGACCGCTGCAGATTCTCGCTTGACGGCGGTCTCCTTCGAGACGCTGCGGCCCGCCCTAGGGCCCGGCCCTGTTCCTGCACATGTGTCAAACTGGCAGCGACCGCTGTGGATTACGCAACAATCACCAATTTTTTTTTCGAAAATAAAGGAAAATTAAAGGAAATAAAGAGAAAATACGTTGGGTTTCCTCCCAACACGCGCCTTTGTTTTAGAGTCGTTGGCTCGACTTGAAGTTACCCAACTAGCTTGGCGGATCAACGACCTTTGTGCTAAAAACCGCGAATTGGATCAATTTCGTTCCCATCTTTGTCCACCATTTGTATTTTCCGCGGTTTTGATCACGTAGAATTCGGGGTCATCATGTGACGGACCCTTCTTCTTCTTCTTCTTCTTCTTCTTCTTCTTCTTCTTCTTCTTCTTCTTCTTCCACTTCGGTTTTTCCTGTGGTGTAACTTTAGGGGGGTTAGGCTTGCCCTTTTTCGGGGCTGGAGGTACTATATTAATGACAAAGATAGAAGGGTTAGAGCAATCCTCCCCTTCTTTTGGCCCTTTAGGCATAGTGGTATCTGTCATCATCACGACCCTGCACTCGTACTCCATCTTGGCCCTTTGTGCCTCCTCGTACTTGAACATCTCACTCTCGATTTTGTAGGTAGACTTGCTAGCATTGTCGCTAAGCGTGATTTCCCCCTACCTACATCAATAAGTGCTTTGCTCGTGGCGAGAAAATCTCGTTCGAGGATTAGTGGCACATGTTTATCAACCTTCATATCAAGTACAATGTAATCAGCGGGAAAAATGAAATCATCTACTTTTACCAATACGTCCTCAATCATGCCCACTACCTTAATTGCGGAGTTATCGGCCAACCTAATTGTGCAGTCTGCCATCATAAGTGGCCCGATGTTGAGCTTCTCGTAGTACTTTAGTGGCATGATGTTGATACTAGCTCCAAGATCACAGAGTGCCTTGTCCACTTTTTCTTGGCCAATCGAACACCTGATGATGAACTGGTCGGGATCCCTCTGTTTCACCGCTTTCTCCCGTCGAATTATTTCACTGCAATGAAGAGGTAACTTGAGATTGGCCTTCGTAGGCTTCTTCTTTCGCATCACGGCCTCCCTAAGTAGTTTTGTATACCTAGGTATCTCCTGCAATGATTCAATGAGAGGTATGTTAATGTAAACTTTGCAGAACATGTTTAGGAAGTGCTTAAATTGCTCCTCAAGCTTAAACTTCCTCTTTGGCTGAAACGGAAGCACAATTCCATTATGACGCACGAGAGCATCCTTGGGCGTACGTGCCTCTGCCGGCTCCGCAGCAGCCCGCTGGGCGTCGGGCAGACTCCGGTTTGTGCCTCAGAGCCGCTTTCTGCCCCTGTTTTCTGCTTTGTGACCCACTTTTTGTTGATGTCTGCTACCCGCGCTGCTGCCTTCCCATCCTCCTCAATCTTTTGTTGGACTTGATCCATCTGCGTCTTGATAGAGGTGACGGCAGTTGTAAGCGTGGTAATGCCAGCCTCGAGGTTGGTCAACCTTGCCTCCACAACTCCGATCTTGGCGTCGTTGGTCTTTTTATCTTGCACTAGCACTTCAAGAATTTTCATGATCCCTGCCTCATACTTTTCCTCCTTCTTCGTGGGCTCGGCAACTCCACCTTTTCCCACATTAAATCCTGCAGGGGGCTGCAAGAAATTATTGTTAGAGTACGAAAGGTTGGGATGAGGACGATTCCCATTATAATTGTTGTAATTACCGCCCCCTGGTTAGGGCGATACTTGTTGTTATTGAATGAACGGTTGGGACAACCGCCTCCTTGCTGCACGTAGTTGACATCCTCAACGGGAGCAGCTTCAGCGTTGGGTTTAGTGATTGCGATTATGGAAGTCGGTGGAACCGGATCTTCTTCCTCAATGTATACATTTGATTTACCCTCACCCTCAGCTCTGCCACTTCTTTCGCAAGGGAGTTTTCCTCGTCTGTCTCTACTGCTGCAACTCTCCTTGACTAATGCCTCTCCTTCGACCACCCGTGGTTGTTGGTGGCAAATTCCTCTATTACTGCCACAGCATCTGCCCCGCTTTTCCTTTGGAATCCTCCGTTGGCCCCTGAATCTAACATGGCACAAATTTGCTCGTTAAAGCCATTATATAATATGCCTACCTGGTGATCCACGGTAAAACCATGATTAGGGCATTTGCGGAGGAGCCCCTTGAAATGAGCTACAGCCTCAAAAAGAGGCTCGTCTGGGCGCTGAATGAACTGGAAGATCTCGCTCTTCAGCTTTAATATGGTGCTCGATGGGTAGTACTTGTCGAGGAAAGTCGCCACTATGTCTTTCCACGTGGATACTTGCTCTGTAGGTAGACACTCAAATCATTCCTTAGCAGAATCTATAAGGGAAAAAGGAAAGAGGCGTACCCTAATGGCATCGTCGTCGACACCATTTAATTTGAGCGTATTGGCAATGTCCACGAATCTCGATAGGTGGCGGTTTGCATCTTTCGTGGCCCTTCGTGAAAAAGGATGCTGCTCAACCCTTTGAATGAGGGGTATGCGCCGCTCAAAGTTGTTAGCATCGACCCGAGGACCCTTGGAAAACGTAAGGACGTTCCCATGGTTGAACATGTGCATAACAAGGAGTATCTCCTTGTTTTTCTCCTCCTGTGCCTCTCGAGCGAGCTTTTCGTCCAACAGAAGTTTGACTTGGATTTGCAACCTCTCCAACTCGGTCATGTTGTCTTTCTCTGCCATTGCTAGCCGTTCCCTTCTTATTAACCTACATGTTCTTTCAAGTTCGTGATCGATCGGCTCTAAGATGTCCTTCCCATAGCGCGTTCGCAAAAACAACCTGAAAGAGAGAAAATAAAAGAAAATAAAATTAAAAGTAAAAATCAAAATTTGAAAGCAAGAAAATCCAAAGTAGTAAAATCATCCTTTGGAAGATATCAATCACATAGTGATATTATTCCCCGGCAACGGCGCCAAAAACTTGATGCACTTTTTATTTGTACTAAAAATACCTGCAAGTATACAGAGTAGATCTAGTATAGCTAAAGGTCAGTACCAGGTTGTCGAACACGGGAAATAAGATCACAAATTGGCTATCTTCTACTAAGCTTCTTTTACTATTTGGAGAACCAGAGAATTTTGCGAAATCAATTAAACTAAAAACAGAAAGCGGATGGATGCAGCACAAACTAGAGATCGAATAGATGAGATAAGAGAATTCCAGGGATGTGCGTTCACAACTATGATTATACATATTTCTTCTACAATACCCTAGCACAGTCTATACTTTGATAGGACGAGTCACATAAGTTATGCTCATGCGGTACAAGCATAGATTACTAACATTAGGGTTTTCAATCCTAGATTCTAAACTCCGAGAAGCTCCTAAGACCCTTGAAAAGTCCTTACTCTCAATTAACAGTGCCGTTTTAAGGGAAGCTAATTGTAGTGTCTATTAAGTGGATCTAACTCGCCAACCTCCTCTCATGATTATGTAGCAAGTTATAGCGGATCAACATCGAATGTGTCACTCAAACATGCAGTATTACGGAACAACTTAAGGAAGAAACGAAGTATAAACAAAACGGATATTAAATAGAAAACGGAATTGTATAAACCAAGAGTATGTTACTAACACATCCCTAGAATCCTATGAATTTAGTTACACATGACATAATAATCTAAAAACATAGTTTGAAGGGAAAACAATGTAAACATAAGAACTAAAGTGATAAAACCCAAAGGTAGAATCCTGTAGCCTTGATCTTCACTTGACTTCGTCTTCAACCTCTTGCACAGTGATGAATTCTCAAATATTTTCGCTCTAGAATTGTGAAGCAAAGAGTGTAAGTAGTTGTTGTTGAATGAAGAGGTTTAAGGGAGTATATATAGGGAGTAAGTCGAATCCTATGGAGGATAGGAAAAGATTGGCTACTCTTGGTAAAATCAGGAGAAAATCTGATTAAATTCGTGCACCGCCTTCTCGCAGCGGACTGCTCCGCCTTAGCCGGAGGTCGCTGTGGATTGTCCGAAGCCTCTGTGGATTTGGGTAGTGGTCGCTGCACATCCTGCAGCGGTCGCTGCACATGCCCCAGCGGTCACTGGGCGTCTTCAGACTTTTTAGTACAACTCTTCTGGGGCGGACCGCTTCAAGCATAGTGGCCGCTGTGGGCCAGCGGTCGCTGTGACACACGCACTGGGCCGCTGGGCGTCTTGAACGCTCCAAAATTCCATCTTCGACTTTTTCCTATCTTTTTGGCTCAAATATGCACAATTCTCACAAAACATGTCAAAATACCTAAATAGATAAAATATAAGAAATATAGACATGAATCATGGTTTAGACACTAAGAACAGACCAAATAAGGGTCCTAAAATATTGCAAAATCCTAGCGTATCAACCCTCACTCAAATTCATCCATTGCATCTCATCTTTCAAGCTTTCATCGTTCAAATCACTCCAAATTAAGGTATGAATCCTAACTTCAATGTCTGAGCTTTTGCTTGAATTCTTCCATGGATTTTGCTTTATTTGATGAATTGTTCAGTTGAGAAGTTTGTTTTAACATGGGAGATGAGTTTGATGTTGTTATTTCATGATTTGATTGGTTATATTTGTGAATTGGGTGTTGAATTGTGAGTCTTGATAGTGAAATCCCTCCTTGATCTTTGTTGTTATACATCGCAATCATGTTCATAGCATTGTGAGGCTATTATTATTCCTATGAATTGCAATACATGATAGATAATAGAGATTCTTAATTTCGTTGTTTATGATGATACGTCTCTGCATGTGGGATTAATTCACGTTGGGGGATGGATTATGGGTGTTCTTTTGTGTTGATATTGTTTTATATGTCTTCATGAAAAACTCTAGAACACATGCTAGGTACAAGCTTGCACAACATGGTCTATTTTTTATTGATCATTGCTTGGTTGATTGCAAGTTTGGGGGAAAACCCTTGTTTGTCACTTGTTGGTGCTCTTTTATGAGTTTGGTGTTTCTTTGCAGGACCTTGACAACAAGAGGGAAGCCCGAAAACTCGAAGAGCTATGGCATTAGCCTTCCGTTGGAAGCACACAAGGCAATGTGGAAGAAAGTCTCGGCAAGACACACCATGCCTTCGAGATACCCACATGATCCTCCCCTCGCCACTTTGGGGATTATAGAGGACTTTTGGGAGTTGTGCGACGTCAGTGAGGGAAATGGCCTCGGCCATATGTTTCGTGGGAGGTGGCCATCGTAAAGAAAACTCACTCTTGAGTTTCTAAGTACTCTTAAAGTCAACAAGGACCG
The DNA here is from genome assembly GCF_023119035.1 of Salvia hispanica. Lineage (NCBI taxonomy): Eukaryota > Viridiplantae > Streptophyta > Magnoliopsida > Lamiales > Lamiaceae > Salvia > Salvia hispanica. Next base: position 42,599,531 of record NC_062965.1, read on the forward strand.
CCGCACCCGCATCCCCGAGTCCATTGACTTCCGCCTCGGCAACCACAACCACACATTCACCATGGCGGATTTATGCGAATGTTCCAGTGCCACAACCCCAACCCCAGTGAGGAAGTGGAGTATGACTACTCCGACATGTGGAGAGCTATGACCATCGAAGGGGAGGACTTTATGACGGCCTTGTTAGAGTTTGTATACTAGAAATCACGTTTTGAGTGATTGAATACTGTAAAACTCTTATTTTATTTTCCAAGGAATAAAACAGATTTTTTTTTATAATGTTGTTTTGTTTTACATTTAATAGATGTTAATTGCATGTTTAAATGTATAAGTTAACTTAACAAAGTCTAAGTCTTTGTTTTAGTAGACTAGTTTTGGGCGGCGTCCACTTTAAGGTAACACGGTCAGTCCTAAACAAAGAAAAAGAAGAATTTCACAACCTAGATGGAATTAGACTATCCATCGCGAAAGGTTGCAATGTCAGTCCGCATATTTCTAAGCCTTACTGAAATAAGATGACATTGGTGTGCTATAGCACTGAACGGATCTAACAGCAAGACTTGTCCTTGGGCTATCTACTGAAAGGCGAGGTCTTGTTAAATATTTGTTTCTTAATCAATGTAGGTTAGCATTGAGCATACGGTATTGATTATGCATTACTTTGACTTATCAAATGGTGCGGGTTTTCCGTAGCCCAATAATCCCGATATATTGGGTAGTGGTGACTAATATCTAGCGGTGCTAGGATTGCTATTATATTGAATCGTGCGCGAGGTGAGTCTCGTTTGATAATGTCCTCAAGAGGAGCGCGAAACAAGGCTTTATTATTCGGAACCTAGCTAGTTAGAGTTTGATTACTCTATGAATAATAAATAAGCGTTTCATGCTAAGTCCACTCTTGGAATTAATAAGAAATTAATTAATTAAGTCAATAGCAGACATTAATTAATTAATGGACATTTTTATCTTAAGCGCGGGAAATGAAAGTTAAACGGAAACCCGGATTACTTATAATTTCGGATTTGGATGGGGAGAGTTCAATATTACTTCTGTAGTGGCTGCTCGTAATATTCCAATTAAAGCTTATATTAAATTGTGGGTTCAATTTAATTAGTAAAAAGTAAATTGGATGAGCCCATATCCAAAGCCTTCCATAGATCCCTGTTTCGAGTGATTGAATACTGTAAAACTCTTATTTTATTTTCCAATGAATAAAACAGATTATTTTTGTCATAATGTTGTTATGTTTTACATTTAATGGATGTTAATGCATAATACACAATATCTCATATTGCAATTTTCGAAAATTTCGATCTCTCCCACTGTAGGAGATTTCGAATTTGAGTCCTATTCCAAAAAGGATTTCTTCTGTCTTCTTTATTTAAGTCCTAGTATTCTAGTAAGATCAGCCCACACTGATATTAGAGTACAGTTCGGGAACCAGAGAGAAGATTTGTGGTCTAGTACTTAAAGCTACACGTGGAGAAGTCGCTAGCCATCTTCAATTCTTTGGAGAATTAATTAGGTATTATTCTACTCCGTAGAAAAGCATGTTTTAGGTTTTCAATATTCTTAAAGCATGATTAATTCAAGTTATGAGCATGATACATGTGATAATTACGCGAATAGATTTTGTCTAAATAATCTGCTAAATAGATCTGATTATTATGTGATTTATTTACATGCTCTTCCGCTGCGTGCACCAACACCCATATCCAAAACCTTCCATAGATCCCTGTCTGGGCCCAAAAGAAACTTAATATAAATAGGAGAATAAAGGAGACCGAAAATTTAATTTTTTTTTCACCAAAATTTTTGTCCCCCCCTTATAGAGTAAGGTTCGAATTTTTCCTCTCCTCTTAGGAGTAGAATTTCTGTCTTCTTTATTTAAGTCCTAGTATTTCGGTGAGATCAGCCCACACTGATATTGGAGTACAGTTTGGGAAGCGAGAGCAGATCCGTGGTCTAGTATTCAAAGCGTCACGTGGAGAAGCTGCTAGCCATCATCAATTCTTTGGAGAATTAACTAGGTATTTTTCCTGCTCCGTAGAAAAACATGTTTTAGGTTTCAATATTCTTAAAGCATGATTTGTTCAAGTTATGAGCATGATACATGTGAGAATTACGCGAATATATTTTGTCTAAATAATATGCTAAATAGATCTGATTATTATGTGATTTATTTGCTCGATTAATAATTGTTAAATTATGATAATCAATGCATGTAAAAAACCGCTCACTTCCGCTGCCATTTCCTTCAGGCCTACGCCAAGTTTTCTTCCATCCGCAACCCCGTCCTTCGATACCTCCACCGGGCGATGACACAGCTTATGTTTGCCCGGATAGACGGTGGGAGTGTCTCCCAAACTGAGATGGACGTGATTTGGAGCTTGCTCAACAAGAAGGGGATCAACTTTGGAATCCTCTTCACCATCTACGTCGACCGCATCTCCAAGAAGGACGAGAGTCCTATTTGTTGCGGTGGGTTGATCACGGCGATTGCCGAATATGTTGGAATCGCAACGGTGGACTTCACTCCGGATATGGGTGAGATGTTCATCACCTATGAGGTCCTTTTTACAGTAGGTCTTTTGAAGACCGACGCGAGCGGCCAAGCCTTCTTCCTACAGTCGGTGCGGAATCACTTTCCCGTTCCGCTCCCATAATTGTCCAAGGCTGATACTTGGGACAATAAGGTAAATTGGAGGCTCGACACCACCGCCCACCAGAGTGCAATCGATGCTAACCCCATTGATGGGGACTTTAGGAGGCAGAACATGCCGCTGCGCGTCCCCAACTTCGAACTGGAAGTTGATTCCATCTACGCCGCCATTGATGAATATGTGGAGGGTGGAGAGCATTCATATGCTCAAGGAAGTGGGGCACCGCCACTGTCGTCGCCGCCTCGACATAAAGAGAAAGAGGAGGAAGAAGTAGAAGGCCACCGCGCCGCAACAGGAGGAACTGCCGCCGAGGTCGACCGGATCCTCAAGAGGAATTACAAATCGGAAACTCCGCCCAACTAGGAGAGATGTTCTCGTACTTGCAAAACATGTTCAACACTAGGAACAACCGTTGGGTGGAGCAACAACTGTTGGAAATAATGAGTTGAGGTCTCAAGAAGTGTTGGAAATGATAAGTTGGAGTCTCAAGACTATTGGAAAAAGACATCTTCCAAGTTCAAGGAATATAACATTAATTATGTTATAGTTCCAAGTGTATAGTTTCTAGGAGTATTTATTTTTCTAGCACTATAAATAGGATGATCCAATGTATCTCAAATATCTCAATGCAATACAATTCCTAGTTTTATCATGGTATCAAGAGCAGAAATGGTTCTGTGGTTCAATGGAACTCAGAATTAAGATTCATCATTGTTCAAACCTTTCCCAATCCTTTCGACTAAGTTCCGGCAGAAATCCAAACACAACCAATCCCAAAACCTTGGCTACAGATCCAGCAGAAATCTCTCAAACCTACACCCAAAAAAAAAAACAGCCAAAACCAAGTGAGTATCAATCAACATGTCAAACACATTTGAAAACGTCTCAACTGGATTCAAGTTCGATGGGAAAAACTTCCCTGTTTGGGCAAGAATCATGCGAATCAATGTTGGCAGTCGAGGGAAACTCCATCATCTCGAAGGAGATGAGGATCCTCCAAATGACGACGACCCAAAGTTCAAAACATGGCAGGAGGCAGATTTCACGGTGTTCTCATGGTTGATCCAGAATATGGATCAAAAATTGGTGATTCAATTCGCTCAACACCAGACAGCGAAGGAGATGTGGAAGAGCCTCAACACTACATTTAGAATCAGGGCTGACCCGGTACAGGTGTACGACCTCGAAATCCAGACGAACAAATTAGTTCAAGGAAATGAATCCCTCGAAAGCTACTGGAGCAAGTTACAAAATCTGTGGGTGAACACAGATGCTCGAAAACCTTGCCCGTATGATTGTTGCGACAAAGGTATCAGCACTTACAGAAAAGAACAAAGAATTAAACGGCTTTATCAATTTCTTGCCGGATTGGATGATAAGTATGACAACCTTAGAAGAGAAATATTGAAGGACGAACCAACCGCCGAAACTGCCTTCGACCTCATCAAACAAGAAGAAGCTCGGGCCGGAGTCTGGAAACCAACAGATAGTACCACCAACGTCAACGCCGACATAGGCGCCGGCTTCGGCGCTCGTCAGGGAGCACCACCACTCCAGTTCGGCGGCTAGAACAGAGCACCACAGCCACCGCCGCCCCATCGAGGACCACCACCACCACCACAATCACGCTACAATTCCTCAAATCGGAGAGGAATTGACAAATCAAAATTGTATTGTACCCATTGTGGGATGACAAAGCATACCAAAGAAACATGCTTCAAATTGGTGGGATTTCCGGAATGGTGGGAGGATGGACACAAACTGAATCGAAATTCAACCGGCAAGGGAAGAATGGCGGTGGGGAGAGAAGAAGGCGTCGGCTCTGTCGCTCCGACGGGCAGCCAAGGGGCTACCCTCTCTGGAAACAACGGCGGCGAATCAATGGAGATCTCGACCGGTGGCGGATGGTGGGGCGTGAACGGAGGAGGAATCAACACCGAGAGGGAAGCGGCGGGAGGCTCTGCCTCATTTACAAAAGCTATTGAAGGTAAAGGGTTTGAGGGTTTGCCCTCGAACCCTTCCACTTTTCCTTTTTATAAACCTGCCCCCACTTTTTTTCATGATAGCTCCCATATTTATCAAAAATCTCATGATGACCCCAACACTAAAATTAAATGCCATAGTACCCCTATCTCAATCCAAAATTGATTTTCTGTATTGAGAGATAACCTAGAAATTTCCACTGCTTGTCAAGTCACAAAAATAGATGGAAAAAATGAAAAAGGGTGGATTTTTTATTGTGAGGCAACTGACACGATGTCCTACGATAGGTCCGACTTTGGAGAGTTGACTAAATCGAAAAGGACCTATATTGAAATAGCCAGTGGGGAATTTACACCCGTTGAGGGGTCGGGAACCATTCAAATATCACCATCGTTGAGAATCCCTAATTGCCTCTTTGTGTCGGCCTTGTCCCAAAAATTGTTATCTGTCAGTCATGTTACACGAGAACTCAATTGCACTCTCTTAATAAATCCAAAATTTTGTTGCCTGCAGGATATCCGGACGGGGATGACTATTGGGCGTGGCACTGAGCATCATGGGTTATATTATGTGGACGAGACGGTTCAAACTGGCAAAGGAATGCTGGCTCACGGAAATTCAGAACGGGAAGCTTGGTTGTGGCATAGGCGGTTAGGGCATCCGTCTTCTAGTTATTTAAGAATTTTATTTCTGCATCTAGATTTGAATTCTGTTTTGCATTGTCAGACTTGTGTTTTGGCTAAAAGCCACCGAAATACTTTCAAACCCAAAAATACTAAAGTTGATGATGTTTTTTCCTTAATTCATTCTGATGTGTGGGGCCCATCTCCAGTTGTGGGGGGAAATGGTTTTCGATATTTTGTTTTATTTATTGATGATTGCACTCGCATGACATGGGTGTATTTTCTCAAAAATAAATCAGATGTTTTTTCCAAATTCTCAGACTTTTACACCATGATCCTTACCCAATTTCAAACAAAAATTAGGATCCTTAGGTTTGACAATGGAGGGGAGTATGTCAATACCCAGATGAAAGAATTTTGCACCAAAAACGGCCTCATCCATCAAACCTCATGTGCCTATACCCCGGAACAGAATGGAGTTGCCGAAAGGAGAAATCATATAATCCTTGAAATGACCCGAGCCATAATCCTTGATTCAAAAGTACCAAATTTCTTCTGGCCTGAAGCCGTGGCTACATCAGTCTACACCCTCAATCGTCTCCCCACCAAAGCACTTGGCCTAAAAAATCCTATCCAGATGTTATCCAACATGACTACAATTCCTCCTGCCTTATCCCTCAAACCTCATATTTTTGGGTGTTCGGTATTTGTTCATATTCCAAAACATGAGCGAACAAAACTATCCCCGTGTGCAACCAAAGGTGTTTTTATTGGGTATGGTGTCAATCAAAAAGGGTATAGGTGCTATGATCCAAAAACTCGTCAAGTGATTACCACAATGAACTGCACTTTCTTAGAATCTGAGTTTTTCTACAACACCCAACTTACCAGTCAGGGGGAGAGGGAAGTAACTAGTGTTGACTCGATAAGTTGGCTACTTATGCCAAATAACCATAATCCCACTGAAGGTCCACCAGAGCCAGATAATACTGCCGCCGAACCTGTCTCAAACACATCTCAACCTGTGGTTCACGGTGACGCACCAATACCGCCCCCTCCGATATCTGAGGTAAACAATACTATTGAGAACCTTGTTACTGCTACTGCTAACCCTGTCATTACAGAAGAAAAAATTGAGGAAGTCATAGACCAAGATACGGGGCAGTATATCTTACCACTCCGAAGTAACCGTGGTGTTCCTCCCAAGCGATACTCACCGGAGAGACCAAGTAAATGGTCAAAATACTCAGTAGGAAGTGTGGCAAAAGCAAATATGACAAGACTGGCAAGGGCTTTTGAGGCAGCCCTATATGGTGAAGAAGAAATCCCACAAACTGTGAAAGAAGCCCTGAAGATCAAACACTGGAGAGAAGCAATGATGGTAGAGTTAAGAGCTCTAGAAAGAAATAAGACATGGAAAAAGTGTCGACTACCAAAAGGGAAGCGAATTGTGGGGTGCAGATGGGTCTTCACCATCAAACGAAGACCCGATGGAACCATCGAGAGATACAAGGCTCGTCTCGTGGCTAAAGGCTACACTCAAACTTATGGAGTTGATTACTCCGAAACTTTCTCGCCAGTGGCAAAGATGAATACGGTTCGAGTTCTGCTTTCGATAGCGGCAAATAAGGATTGGCCCCTGCACCAGTTCGATGTTACTAATGCATTTTTGCATGGAGAATTAAAAAAGGAAGTCTACATGGAAGCTCCGCCAGGTTTCGAAGATGAATTTGAAGATGGGGAAGTCTGTCAATTGAAGAAAACCTTATATGGGTTGAAACAGTCTCCAAGAGCTTGGTTCGGGAGATTTACAGAAGCCATGAAGAAGTACGATTACCTACAGAGTAATGCAGATCACACTCTATTCATGAAAAAGAGGGGAGATAAAATCACGTGCCTGATAATCTATGTCGATGATATGATCATCACAGGGGACGATTTTGAAGAGATAGAACAACTTAAGAAGAATTTGGCAAGAGAGTTTGAAATGAAGGATTTGGGAGCACTCAAGTATTTTTTGGGAGTCGAAGTCCTAAGATCAAAGGAGGGGATCTTCATAAATCAGAAGAAGTATACGTTAGATCTCCTGGCAGAAACTGGCATGATGGAATGTAAGCCAGTAGACACACCAATCGTTGTCAACCATGGACTTCAAATCACGGAAGGAGCTAATTTGGCAGATAAAGAAAGGTATCAAAGACTGGTTGGAAAACTGATTTATCTTTCACATACTAGACCTGATATAGCTTATGCTGTTAGTGTGATAAGTCAATTCATGCACAGACCTCAAGATGATCATCTCGAAGCAGCATTAAGGGTTGTCAGATATCTCAAAGGGACCTTTGATCATGGGATAATGTTCAGACGTGGAAACCATCTTGAAATCCACGGTTATACAGACGCTGACTGGGCTGGAAATCCGATTGACAGAAAATCAACTTCAGGGTACTTCACATTTGTTGGGGGAAATCTAGTAACCTGGAAAAGTAAGAAGCAAAAGGTTGTTGCATTGTCAAGTGCAGAAGCTGAATTTAGAGGAATCAGGAATGGACTAACTGAAATCTTATGGCTCAGAAGATTAATGGATGAGCTAGGTCTTTTATCACAGAAGACCTGTCAGCTTTTTTGTGATAATAAAGCTGCAATCAGTATCGCAGAAAATCCAGTTCAACATGACCGAACAAAACACATTGAGGTAGATAGACACTTCATCAAGGAAAATATTGAAGAAGGAATCGTTGAGTTCCCTTTCGTTCGGTCTAAAGAACAACTTGCGGATATCCTGACAAAAGAAGTTGGAGCAAAGGTTTTTTCAGAAGCTCTTAGCAAGTTAAGTATCGGAAACCCCGTTACTTAACTTGAGGGGGAGTGTTGGAAATAATGAGTTGAGGTCTCAAGAAGTGTTGGAAATAATAAGTTGGAGTCTCAAGACTATTGGAAAAAGACATCTTCCAAGTTCAAGGAATATAACATTAATTATGTTATAGTTCCAAGTGTATAGTTTCTAGGAGTATTTATTTTTCTAGCACTATAAATAGGATGATCCAATGTATCTCAAATATCTCAATGCAATACAATTCCTAGTTTTATCAACAACAAGTCAATGCTTTCAACCAACAAGGTTGGAATGCTCGAGGCGATTGGCGGGCGGCCGAGACGAACTTTTGGGAGGCTCAAAGGCTTGAAGACGTTCATCAACGACAACAACTTGCCGAGCTTCGCCAAATGGCCATGGAGGCTCAAGAGGAGCGTCAAACCATGAGGGAGGACATCTCCTATCTCATCGGCGCCTTCGAGGACCTTAATGATGAAGTCAAACTCATGACTTTAAATGAGCATTTGTATCATTACTTTGTTTTTAGACAATTTGTTTTTGATGCTTAGACAATTTTTGATTAAGTTTTTGGTTATTTTTGTTTTGAATTTTCGTTTTAAATCCTTGAAATTTTTTCGCAGGTTCTGGACTCCCGCCAGCGACCGCTGCATGTGTTGCAGCGGCCCGCTGGCCATGCACTGGAAAGGTCTGACTCGTCCGCAGCGACCGCTGCCCAAATTACAGTTCCAGCGCGATTTTTCGATCTTTTTCAAATTTTCGCCCCATCCGGACTCAACGAGGAAATTTCAAGGTATTTTTATTGCTTTCTAGTTTACGCACGTCCCTACCGACTCTACAAACTTATTTTAAACTTTGTTGTAAATAAGTTTAGGGGGATGAAGTGGTGGACCGTGAGTTTAGGGCTTCTATTTTTGTTTTTGTTTTTGTTTTTGCTTTGTTTTGAAATAAAACCCGAAGATGAATCCTTGTGAAAACCTTGAAACATGTCGTGAGCATTACATGAAGAACTTAGAAACACGCATGCCTAGGGACACACATTAGACCGAGTTGCCAATGATATTATATTCCATCTATGTTTAAGTATGGGTTAACGTTTTGATTTGATGGTTTGGTGAAAAGGTGCATAATTAGTGAATTGCTTGTTCGTCTTGAATCATGCTTTATACCTTGTGATATTTGAGCTTAATATTCTTTCTTGTGTGATTTATTTGCTTTCGTGTATATGTTTCTAGAACTTGCTCCTAGTCTTGCCTAAGTTTACATAGTGTTTAAGTTGATTTAGGAGGATGTTAGGCCATCTTTTCTAGCCTACTTTATATCCAAAATTTTGGACCCTCTCAAAATTTGATGTAATTTTTTCCTTTGGAGCCAATTTTGAGCCTTTAAGCCTTTTCTTTGGAAGCCAAAATAATGGGGACAATTCCTTGGGTTATTTAGCTCTTGTTATCTTTTATAAAGGAATTGGAGGGATAAGGAAGAAAGTACAAAAAGTAGTGTGCTTAAATGTAGAAAAGGTACAAGTAGTAAAATAGTGAAAAATTCAAAAATATGATTGATCTTAGAAAGGATGCCTATGGAAAAAAAAGAGGAAAAGAAAGGAAAAAGAAAAAGAAAGAAAGGTTGTGTAAAAAAAAAATGAAAAAAAAATCAAGGGATTGGAAAGTGAGTTGAAATGAGATAAATATGTGTTAAAGTGTCTTGGCATTTAGAAAAGTGGAGTCATTTTTACTCTACTTGGGATATTTTTATGTTTAGTCACTTTTTAGCCAAATGTTCTTCACCTACCAAAAAGCCTACATTACAACCAAAAAGAAAGACCTTTCGGACTTTTGATGCTTAATCACATCTAGTAGAAGAGGGATTAGATTTTGAGCAAGCCTATGGTAAACTTTGCATGATGCATGATTTGAGTGCTTATACACTTAACCCTTATACAGTTTGAGAGTGAGAAAAAGAACACTTCCCATCTTTGGAAGTTTGCCACATTTGAGTGCTTGAATTCAAGGTGTTCCATGAGTTAGTAATGAAAGTGCACTAATAAGCCTGGCTTGATTTGATTGCGTTAATACATGCTTAATCTGCTCTTTCATATTTTGAGGCAATTATGACGTCTAGTCCTTATGCAATCCCTGCGTCTATGCTTGTGTCTTTATTGTTTTGTTTGAGGACAAACAAATATTTAAGTTTGGGGAGTTGATACGCTCGGATTTTACACTATTTTAGGGCCCTTATTTGGTCTATTTTTAGTGTCTAAATCGCAATTCATGTCCATATTTCACATATTTTATTTATTTTGGTATTTTGACATGTTTTGTGAGAACTGTGCATATTTGAGCCAAAAAGATAGGAAAAAGTCGAAGATGGAATTCTGGCGCGTTCAAGACGCCCAGCGGCCCACTGCATGTGTCGCAGCGATCACTGGCCCACAGCGACCGCTATGCTTTAAGCGGCCTGCTCCGAAAAAGTTGTGCTGAAAAGTCTGATGACGCCCAGCGACCGCTGGGACGTGTGCAGCGACCGCTCGAGGGAATCCCGTAGCCACTTGACTAATTTGCAGCGACCGCTACCCAAATCCGCAGAGGCTTCGGACAACGCACAACGACCGCTGGCCAAGGCGCAGTGGTCCGCTGCGAAAAGGCGGTGCATGAATTTAATTAGATTTTCTCCAGATTTTACCAAGATTAGCCAATCTTTTCCTTCCATCCATACGATTCGACGTACTCCCTATATATACCCCCTTAAACCTCTTCATTCATACAGACTTTTTTACACTCTTTGCCTCACAATTCTAGAGTAAAATATTTGAGAGTTCATCATTGTGCAAGAGGTTGAAGAAGAAGTCAAGTGAAGATCAAAGCTACATGATTCTACCTTTGGGTTTTATCAATTTAGTTCTAATGTTTACATTGTTTTCCCTTCAAACTATGTTTTTAGATTATTCTATCATGTGTAACTAAATTTATAGGATTCTAGGGATGTGCTAGTAACTCTTTTTGGTTTATACAAATTCCGTTTTCTAATTAATATCCGTTTTGTTTATACTTCATTTTTTCCTTAAGTTGTTCCGTAATACTGCATGTTTGAGTGACACATTCGATTCTGATCTGCTATTACATAATCGTGAGAGGAGGTTGGCGAGGTAGATCCACTTAATAGACACTACAATTAGCTTCCCTTAAAATGACACTGTTAATTGAGAGTGAGGACTTTTCAAGGGTCTTAGGAGCTTTTAGGAGTTACGAATCTAGGATTGACAACCCTAGTGTTAGTAATCTACGCTTGTACCGCATGGGTATAACTAGCGTGACTCATTCTATCGGAGTATAAACTGTGCTAGGGTATTGTAGTAGGAATTTGTATAACCATAGTTATGAATGCACATCCCTGGAATGCTCTTATCTCATTTGTTCGACCTCTAGTTTGTGTTGCATTCGTCCATTTATTGCTTTCAGTTTAATTGTTTTAAAAAATTCTCTGGTTATCCAAATAGTAAAAGAAACTTAGTAGAAGGTAGCCAATTGGTGATCTTATTCCCCGTGTTTGACAAACCAATACTGATCTTTAGCTATACTAGATCTACCATGTATACTTGCAGGTATCTTTAGTGCTAATAAATAGTTCATCAGTGATGCAAATGCACAAAGAAATGAGACGGATCGTAGCTATGTTCGCCTGATGAAATAGAGCCAACCGCTTCAAAGTGTGAACAAAGAAGTGGCGTTTTGGTCACGAATTTGTAAAAGATATCACTTGCAGGTACAACAACCCAATTTTTGAACAAACCTCGTACACCACTGTCGATTTACTACTGCAGACCAAAAGGGGTACACCTATTAGGGAAGCCTGAATTTGTCGACGGAAATAAGCGGGTGATCAACGAATTTACCGTTGCGAGCTCGGACACAATCTTTGTGGAGGCTACAAAATTAAGCCCCAAATTGAAGGAATTTCCCGCCATGTCAAGGAATCTGAATAGGTCCTAGGACTATAAGTATCTACGGTCTGATCGTGGATGCGATCATCTTAGCCATGAGTTTTTGGACCACTTATCAAAAGTGGGTATGCAATTTAATTGATTGTGCCTTACATTCCTCTGCATAATGGTGTAGCTGAAAATTGGACTCAAACTCTTTTATAGATGATGAGCTATGAATTAGTTACCTATATCATTTTGGAAATATGCATTAGAAACAATAAGATACACTTTAAACAACTTATGATCAAAGTCAATACCTGCAACACCATATGAAGTAAAGATACACTTTAAACAACTTATGATCAAAGTCAATACCTGCAACACCATATGAAGTATGGACTGCATACAAATCTGGTTTAGCACATCTAAAAGTGTGGAGTTGTTTAACATATGCGTTGAAGAAAGACCTAGTAAATTATAGTTACATACTAAGACGTGTTTGTTTACAGTATACCCCAAGGGAACGATATAATATGAAGTTTATAGTCTTCATGACAATAAGGTATTTGTAAGCACGAATGGTCATTTTTTGGAAGAAGATTATGTTAAAAAAAATATAAGTTCAATAATATGATAACTCTAAAGGAACAAAAAAGCACCATTTTTCTAAATAATTAATATAATTCATCACAACAACTAGATCAACTTGTGTACCTACGAATGTAGGGGGCTTCTAGAGAACTTGACAGGTTCACGAGTCTATGACCATAATAGTCTACTCTCTAGAACCAATGAAGCAAAATGATTAGATGACTAAAGACAAAGAATATGATGACTATGCACAAAGAATATGTGCATGTATGACATGAGAAATTAAGGCCATTAAAAGGGATGTTCATCAAGCATATTTTTTTTCCATGAAGATAAAATTCATCATTTAAACTTTAGGCTAATAGCCAGAAAATACACAACTATAAGACAATTTATGTCTTTATTACCAATTGTGATTGCGATTGAAAAATATACCCCCTCCGTCTACGAATAGGAGGTTTAGTTTGACTTGACATGATTTTTAAGAAATTTAATGGAAAGTGAATGGAAAAATATAATGGAAGGTGAGTCCTACTGTTATATGATTCTTCCGTTCCAGCCTAAGTGAGACATGTTCATTTTTTAGATGTGTTAAATCTAAATGAGCCGTTTTCTTTATTGACAACAATAAACTCATTTTTCTCTCCTAATTTTTCCTTTTATATCTCATATTTTATGCTCTCTTTTTTTTCTTCTTATTTTATTATTATTTTTTTCTTTCTTTCTCTGTCATACTGTATATTATCCTCTTATAACCATAAACCCTACAGTATTTATCTCTGTTACTTGCCTATGTTCAATTTAGTTCAATAAACACCACTACCTAATTACACGTGACTAAATAAAAAAGTCTCACTTAGTCTGAGAGACTGAGACAGATGTAGTATTAATTTTATAATAAAATGTGAGCGAGATTAGATTAATGAAATATAAAGTCCATTACCAAAAATAGTAAAAAAAAAAAAAAGACATTTACTAATGAACATGATTATTGATGGAAGGATGAAGTATTAGCTTTTAGTGTGTAATCAAATTTCCACTATCAATTGTCTAGACAAAATTAAATTTTATGTTTCGTGTGTCCAGTGTCCAATGACAATTTTAAATGACGTGAATATGACATATCAAAATTAACATTAAAATGGTAGGTCAACACATCAAATGATATTGTTTTAATATTAATTGGATGAAGTTTTTATATGTAATTAAATTTTTACTACTATATTTTTCAGTATTACGACATTATTTTAATCTAGTTTAATATTATGACATGTTATTATATACCAATACACATAAATTTGACATTCCAGCGTGATAACATTTTGGAGACAATTCTTATTAGAGAGAATATTCTTTTGATTGCAAACTTTGTCAAATTAGCATTTTAAGTTCGTTTGTCACGACCGCATATTTTAAGGATAGAAAGCCCGGTTGATCGCGACTAGGGGAGGATGAAAGAAGCGGGGAAGAAAGGGGAAAACTGTGGCACAACTGATCTTGAACTGAAATAACTTGGAATATATAAAAATCAGAGTGCATGGTACAAGAGAATGAAATCTCGACTTTTACATTGCAGCGGAAGAGTCAAGAGCAGATGACATCGTGTGCGGAGACACGATGCATCCAAGTACTATTCTATCGAAGGATCTTCATCGTCTATGCTCAACCTCGCCCGCCGTCATCACTGCTCAACCTGCACATTTTAAAAACATATGCAGGGCTGAGTACTTGGTGTACTCAGTGGACACGTGCCGAACTATATTTTTCTAAGAATTGATTTTGTCAAGTCACTCCTAAGTAAACTCGGGATTTTAAGTAAAAGATCCGAGAACACTAAATCATTTTCCTTGTCATTATCAAAAGCGAGCTGCTGTTCTATTTTCCTGGAACTTATGCCATATCTGAACTAACTCCTGGTGAAACGAAGTCACAACTCCTGGTGAAATAAATTCACAAACTCCTGGTGAAACGAATTCACAAACTCCTGGTGAAACGAATTCACAACTCCTGGTGAAACTAATTCACAAACTCCTGGTCTAGTAGGGACATCGCCCTTGCTAGACAATCAGATAGACAAAGTTCAAAACAAAACATGGCTTGACATAACTTTCAAAAACTTCCTTTTCTCATAAACATTTTCGACTAAACTCATTTCTATCGGTCAAAGCCGAACAAAATATCAATGAAGGCTGACAGTCCACAAGCACCCGTAAAGCAACACATAATGTCACATAACTAAATAACATCACTTTCACTTGATGTAAATAGCACTCATCATAAAATATTGTTCATGAAACTGTAAATGTAAACTGTACTTTTCATATCACCTTGGCACTCTTCATAAAAACCATATTTTAAACATAAAGGCAACAAGCGTATCTTAAATAGAAAGCCCACCTCGTCCGCTTAAAACTCCTTAAATTGATTTTTTCTCACTCCGTCTTTACTCGCAGATATAGCCTTTTGAAAGCAAACAACGTACTAATAAGACTCAAGAAGTTCTCATACTTATAGGAATGCATGCCCCTAATTAATTCTCTTATCCTTCGTTCACTTCTAGGAAATTTTTAGAAACTCGCATATTAATTAAATCGGGAAATTTAATTAATAGCACTTCTTTATTAAACTTAATTATTTTCGTGGCTCGAGAACGTCGTCTCTCTTTCCTTCTATTTCCTTAGTGGCCGCCCAAGGCGTCGTGGGTGACGCCGGTCGGCCCTCGCTTTTCCAGCTTCAATATTTTCCATCTTCAGAAACTTAGTAAATTATTCGGAAATTAATTAATTAAGCTCTAAGCTCAAATTCCGAATTTAATTCCATCCCAACTTAATAAATTTCCGAGCCCAACAAATGTCAATTCTCAGCCCAGCTCCGTAGCCCATTTCTTGACTAGAGTTAATTGGTCCATCTTTCACCAGATTTCTTTGAGTCCAATCCATTAATTCACTAAGGCCCAGCAACTAAATTAATTCTTGGCTCAAATCCTTAATTTAGCTTACAGGCCCAATTCTCATTAAATTACTTGGCCCAATTTAAGGTCCTTCACTTCTTTATTAATCCACTTGGGTTCATTTAATTTTTACTTTACTTTACTGAGGCCCAATCTAACAATTAAGTAGTCCCAAAAACAATGACCCAATTTATACTCCTTCATCCACCTTCTGCATCGTGACTTTCTTAATAATTTCCCCAAAATTTGTGAAATCCCTAACTTGAAGAAAAAGAGGGCAGCGACGCATTTCTCCCTCAATCTCACGCCTCCTCCGGCGAAAACGGCGCCACTCCATGTCGCCGGCCTCCTTCTCCATTTCTCTTTTCCTTCAATTTAGCTCTTAAACTCCAATTTGAAATTCCTAAATTAGAAATTAAGGAAATGCATGCAGCGGCTTCTTCCCCAATTCGCCGCCGCCGTTCCTCACTCTCTCCGGCGAGTCCTCCAAAATCGGTTTCTCATTTTCGAGCTTTCTTCCTCGGCCTACCTCCACCGTTTCTTATTCTCAAAATTTCCAGATTTGTAACCCCTAGATCGGAGAACCGGGAGGCATGCCTCCTCCGTCCTCGTCTCCAGCCGATCGACGAGCAGACCCGCCGGAGCTCCACCACGCCTCCTTCGCCAGGCAGCCACGGCGCTCACCGGAGGCTCACACATGATTCCTCCGTCTCGCGCCGGCAACTTGCGTCAGCTCCCTCCGTCTCGCGTCCTCCGTCGAGCTCTCCGGGAGGTAGCGACACTGGCGGTTTCACGGCGCCACCGTCTGCCTCCGTCCCGCTGCGTCGATCGGTCAACCGGTCCTCGAGGCGGAGCCGCCGTGTAGGGGTGCACGTGGCTGTCACACCGCCTTGTTCTTTCTGTTGAGTTCTCCGAAGAGCAGCGACTCTGGCCCACTCTCGACCTCCCTTTGACGGTGTCAACGCTGTCTCTGTCTCGAGCTGCTGCTCCGGTAGCGCTTCCTCCGCAGTCGGCCTCCGTCGGTGCTGCCAGCGCCCGGCATCAGCTCTATGCGTCGAGTCCCCCGTCGCCGAAGGCCTAAAAGCTAAGTCCCTTTCCCCTTTTCCCTTTAATTATTACATAACTTTTCGGAGTTCTCGATCGATTATTGCTTTCATTACTTGGGTGATCAAAGTTTGGGAATCGCACTACTTAGTTCCGGTAATCTATATTGCCATGTAAAAAGCTTGATTCTTGATCACTGAGGCGTTCTTGTTGTTGCTACTAGATGAGATTCCTATCGAAAATTCTAAGTCCTTGGCTACTACTTGTGGTTGTTCTACACATGATGCAAGATAAGGTGTTGGGGTGTTGAGGTATTTACCTCGCTCGGTTTATCCTTGGTTTATACGGCTGTCCCTCCGCTTCGCCGCTGCCTCTCCTCGCCTTCTTGCTCCTCCCATTTCCTTGCTGCACTCCTTGATTTTGAGTGAATTTTTGGTGTCTAAAGAAGTGGGGAGGGGAAGGGAGATGGGGCTGCTTATATAGTTCTCTATTTTGGCTGTTTGTGCTGAAACTTGGGGACAAAGACTCTCATTTTTGGCTGCCAGCTTGCTCCCTTTCAAACATGATGTTTATGCTTGGTATGCTATTTTGGTGTAAGCTGGGGCTGCCTTTCTAGGCTGCTATTTCAGCCTCGGTTGATGAGGAAAGAGAATCTGATGTTGCCTCTAAAAGGCCTTAGGGATGAGCTCACTCCTTGCTCATTCTTGTCTTTTTCCTTTCTTGGAAGATTGATGATGCATTGTATAGATTGTCATACTTACTAATTGAAGAAGTCTCAAATCTTGAGTCTTTGTGAAGCATATTTCTAATATCCTTTTCGGTGCTAATTTGTAGGTATATGCGTTGTCATCCTTGGGGCTTGTGGAGGCCGAAAATCGAGAAGGATGGGAATGAGGGAAACACTTAGATTTAGTTGCTCTATTTGGCTAGTATCCAAATATTGTAGTTTGGCATCTTTGAAATGCTAAGTTGTAGCTTCCACTTTTGTATTTTCCACATGTAACTATTATGTAGCAAAATCTCACACCTCTCAATAAGATTGTGTAGTCCTTTTCCATTGTGTAGCCCTTTACCATTAATCTCTTCAACATATGTAAATCCTCTTCATAAAGTATTGTGCTAATTTATTCTCTTTTTCTTCTTCCAATAATTTTAGTTTACAAACTTATTTTCTCGCACTTTAATTCCAAACGTCTCTTTGTCAATTTTTTTATACTCCAAAATTAGTGCACGAAAACTCGGTGTGTTACATCGTTAACTTTGAAAATATTATTTGAGGTCCGTCAACTACGTGTTAATATCAATCGAAGTACCTTTTTACTATTTCAAGTTTTTTTCAGTTCAAAATATCCTCAATACCTTCAAGGGGAATTCCATCAATTTATTATTAGTGTTTAAAAATTAAATAGAGTATTTTAATGTATTTTCTAATACTTCATCCGTCCCAAAAAAATAAAGACAATTGGAACACCACGGGAATTAATGCATACTCCATTCGTTCGCCAATAGAAGTCTCATTTCTTAACGACACGGGTTTTAAGAAATATTAAGAAAAGTGGGTGGAAAAAAGTTAGTGGAATATGAGTTATATATATACATATATATATATATATATATATATAGGGGAGCATTAAGGTCCTATTGCCCTCTTAGTATCTATTTCCTTCTTAATATCATCCATTAGATTGATAAAATGGATGGACTAGAATAAAAGGGGAAAACTGATCCCGTGTTGCATTATTAGGTTCATTCTGTGCATTATATGGGTATAATTGTAAAACAACAATGAATAAAAACGGAAAAAGCGAGAATTAAGTGGCATTTTCCATCTACTCATTCTCTCTCTCACTCCAACCGCCTCACTCCTCAAACCCACGATTGAATTTTGTCTCCCCTAATTCCCCCCATTTCCAAACCCTCGCCGCTACTCCAAGCCACCAGAAATCAACACTACCGTCGATTTTTGCCGTTAAATCAAGCTTCTACTGCCGTTTCATAGTCGAAAACAAGGTAGGGTTTTTAAAAATGATTCAACTTTTCGGAATACCCACTGGTAATCGCCTATTTTCACCGCCGACTGAAGTGCAAGTTTTCGGTTGAGTGTGTGGTTATAAGGGTGTATCCAACTGATCGGGATGAGATTCTCGACCTAGCTGAGTCGTTGGCACGACAACCGGAACCTGGTATCAAATATATTTCCTCAACCCACTTCTACTGGATAGTATAATGGAGGTAAGGGTCGAATCCCACAAGGATGGACACGTTCGGATAACTGCGGTGACATTCCTGGGTGTTTTTGGTTAGCTACCACGCTTGGGTTGAGATTTTACCTAGGCGAGAAATAAAGATGGTACTCTACTGACTAGTAGGCGTGAAAGTAATAGGGATGTGGTTGTGTTCGTGAAATTAGGGGACAAGGTATCTCAAAGGTATACGAAAAGTAGACAGTTACTAAAAGAGGAAATTTAGACAACATGCATATCTGGTGGCTGGTTGGCTTTCTGACAGGTCTGGAAGGTACAACTGAAAAAGTAGGGGACAAAAGCAAAAGTAACCTAAAAAGTAAAAGTGGTCCAAGGAAAAAGTTGATTTTGACGTTTTCTTCTTCACCAAGTATTAACAGAAATCATATGAACACAAACTCCATGACTAAACTCAGATTCATAACTTCAAACTCAAGATTCATCGATTAAAATGTTTAACTTAAGATGAACAGCTGAAATTGTAAACTGCCCCTACTGACTAACATGCAAGGTGGTGATCACATCGCAGAACAGAAGATTCATGGACGAAAACTCAGACTGAAACATAACCATAAAATTCGATCAACAACCACAGATCTAACTTACTCAAAAGAAAATACACGCACGCACTTAAAAATTAAAAGCGATAACTAAATCTAACTTTTCTAGGCAGAATGAAGCGAACTCAAACCAAAGAGACATTCGGAATAGAAATTTCATAACTTCAACGTTTGGATCTTCACTAAGTACTTCAAAAGACAACAAAGATAAATGTTTGCAACAGATCCAACGAAGAAAGCAGGTAAAGATTAAACTAAAAAGCAAATAACGATTGTTTTGCCACTCCGGGCGGTGATACTGCTATACTACTGCGATAAACTGGCTGGAACGGTAACACGATGATTTCTCCGGCGGACTCTTGGACGTCAAGTGACCATAGCTGTGGCGAGGAACGAGAGATTGGATAATGCTGAAGGATTGATCTTCTAGAGAGAATTCTACTAAGTGTGTATGAGAACCGAGAGCTTGTGAACTCCGAACCTCTCTTCTCTCTCTCCAAGTGGCTCTTTTTATAGGGAGGTTTGCCCTTGTTTTTAGGGTAGACTTCCTTCACGATTTGACTTTTCTGCCCCTTGTAAGTGATCATCCCAGCTATCATTCTTCTCCATCTCGAGCCTTTTCTCTGGCATGCATCCTGGTCAGTATTGCACCCTTTCTAGCGCTCTTTTCACTTGCGTCACCTGAATCGTCTCCTACTGACTTGGATCCTTTAACCCTGCACACTTAAGCAACCGTTTTGCAGAGATAATACATGCATTTCATGACATGTTGATCAGTAACCAAGGCTTAGAATACGACTTATCAAACTGCTCACACTTACCACATGCTTGTCCTCAAGCGTGAAGACAAACAAAAAGAAATAAGTCGAATTCGAGCCTGGTTACTCCCCCTGACCGACTCTACCTAACTAGACTCAAGACTCTGACGCAAAGAAAAAAACAAACAACGACACAAACACATAACACATATAAACAACTTGAACACATAGAACATGCTATATTTTCAACCATCCCTCCCCTTGAGATCAGGTGCAATCCGGCCTTAGGCAGCCTTGAACTTCCGCTGCCCCCCTTTTCCTCCCCAGTCAGTATATCCGCTTGTCAGGATTACCCAATCCTAGGCCAAACACTGGGTTCACTTAGTCACTCATTCCTCACAGGGGATGTTAGGACTGTTTTCTCTCAATGCTTCGGACTCAGATCTCATGTGCAGCTCCTGAAGGTCTTTAAGGCTTGTAACGGGGCTATTGGTTTGTAATGTTTGGGGTGGTTGTTCCTAAGGCTCTAAGGTTAAAAAACTAACTACTTATTTCGATGTGGGAGAACTATGTGCAATTGGGCTTCTGGCTAGGGCTTCTTCTTCGTCTGGACAATTTCTGACATTGGCTTCCAACTGGTCAGTAGCTTCCTTGTGGCATTGCCACCCTTATTCCTTCTTCCTCCTTTCTCTTTTTGCGGTCAAGTATCTGCGACCATTTTCTTCGATTTTCTTTTCTGTGGCTTTGCCACCCTTATACCTTCTTATATTTTTGGATCTGTATTTTTTTCCAGATCGATTTTCTCCTTCTTTCTTTGCTTTCCTTTTTTTCAGCTGGTTTCTTTTGTATGTCCTCCTGGGCAGTTGCCTCCTTGCCTTATGCCTTGCACACACACAGTTCCAGTGGCTGATGGGTTATTTCGGGGTATAGATCAGGTTAGAAATTGGGGTTCTAAGGGTAGGTTTTTTTTTGTGTGTGGGTTTTCCTACTGCCTTCAGGGTTTGCTACACGCGGTCACCTTGCCCTAGACATCATGTGGTAGCCACTCTTCTTTTTTTCAGTATTTAGTGGAAAGAAGTTCCACTTTGGGCTTCTAATTCACCTTTTTAAGAGGGCTTTCATGTCTGACCTAAGGGATGGTTTTTTCCTTCATACTTGCATCATCTATACTGACTAGGCTTACTAGAGAGGGTGGTTTTTGTTTTCCAGCATGCCTTATCTCCCTCAATTCCCCTCACCGTCAGTTCGAGGCAGTTGAGTTTTAAGCCCATTCATAAAAAAAAAAACACATAATTCCTAGACCTAAACAAATCCTAAAAACACTAACATGCACTGACTCAAATAACACATATATACATGTCATACTGGCCATTTGCTCCCCCCATCTCTTCACAAGTGTCTACCCCAAATACGGGCTGTGAAGTGAAAAATGGGAATGGCTAGTATGGCAGACACACATTTATAACAAACGCATACTATATCTAAAAACTTCTCACACTTAGACTATGCAATAGGCTAAGTGGGAGAGTGTCAGATATATACATAGAATTAACAAAACAGAACAGAATATTTACAAAACATGCTATATACACATATAAACTCCTCACACTTAGACTACGCAGTAGACTAAGTGTGAGTTAACATGCTTATGACAGAACACAAAAAACACAAACAAAACACATGCACTGAAGTAGCAAACCCTTTACTTCTCACACTTAGACTATTAAATTGGGTAAGTGTTATGAATGGGGTTTGCTCACATTAAATACACATTATTCTACCTATTTAACAAAGGTAAGAAAAAAAAAACAGAAATAAATGAAACTAAAAATTTAAAAAGAAAACTAACTGGTCAGTTTGATGGGGGGTCGATCAGATGTTTCTCTTGCTCCTCCTTGGCGCAGGGGTCTGTACAGGTGGTTCCTTGGGTTCCTCTTCTGTGGATCCCGGTTGGTTGTCTTCTGCCGCCTCTTCTTCATCACTTTCTTCTCCCTCAGGTCCGGTTGGTTCATCGTTCTGGCCTCCATGGCCACTTGTTCCCGCTCCTGCGCTTTCCTTTCCTCTCGCTAATTCCTTCAGTATGCTCTCCATCAGGGTTGTCAGTTTTGCCATCTCTGCCCGTGATTGTCTATTCTCCTCCATTAGCTAAGTTACTGCCCACTCCAGACTTTCTTGCCTCAGCCTTTGTGCTTGTTCAATTTTCCCAGCTTGCCCCTCTTGGCCCTGTTGTGCCCTTCCACCTGGGGCTTCTCCCATCGGGTAGAACTGGGGTACTCCTTCTCGGTAGCATACCACGTTTGTGCGGACGAAGAAGGGTATATCGAACAGGCCAGGAGTGTCGACCATGTACATCGGAGATAGGACGTCTGCCTCTGTTATGATGATGTTGTTGCGCACGAAGACTCCTAGTATGTTGCAGAGGGACGAGTTCCTAGCTAGGTGGGTAGCTATCAGGTGGCATTGGTAGGCTGTCCAAAATCCCAAATGTAGCCTCCTCCCACGATTAGCGCACCACACCATGTATAATTTAGTCATAGACGTTCTGGAAGCTGAATTTCTCTGTCACAGTAAATTGTAGCCTAAGTAGAGTTGCACCAGTCTGAGCATGAAATTGTTGAAGTGGATGGATCTGGATGTAGTGGAGGCGAACTGACCAACATCGGGGTGGGTTAGCTCCTCCCAGGCTTCCTGGGGCTCAAAGTCTATGTGCCTCCTCGGTACCCCCCTCTCTCGGCTTCTCCATTCTGGTCCTATAGCCTCCTCCAGGCTATACAGTCCCAGTCGCACTGTCCACTCGATCAGACTCATGGACAACTCTCCACCGAATATCCTGAAGGAAATTGACACCTCGTCTAGCTCCGTTGTGACTTGGAACCTAAACGTAGTGAAAAACTCCTTCGCTAATCTCACTGATATCTCCGGGTCCCTATTTTCTAACAGCCACTCAAAACCCAATGCTTCCATACTGGCCAGGAAGGAATCACGAACAAATAACTCATCCAAAGAGGGTATGTGGAGTACCTTTCCACATTTGACTTGCTTGCTGCTATCTTCCTTGTCGTCAAATGCGTCTTGAAGCTTTTTGGCGTTGTAGTGCTTCATGTCCTCCATAAGCTCATCAGTGAGCTCCACCCTCCACCGTCGGTACACAATCCTCTCCATCGGAGAGTGGACTAGTTCTTGGTGGTTGTCGGGGAGCTGCTGCTCATGGTACTCCTCCCCTTCCTAGAGAGATATCGCTCTCTGATTCTGACTCCTCGCTGGAAGTGTAGTCGCTGTCACTCAACCTCCTTCTTTCTTCCGTCTCTCTGATCACTATGCTGGCATTGGCTATACGCTGTTTCTTTACGGCTTGCTTTTTCTTGGCAGGGGCCTTCCCCTTTCTCTTTCTTTCCTGGATGTACTTGTCTTCGATTTCCATTGCCTTCGCCTCTTCGTCGGCTTGTGTTGAAGCGTCCTCCTGGGTAGTAGGCTCGGTAACCATGCGGGTACTAGTATCACTTCCTATCGCCTTCTCCCGACCTACTGACTCTGATGCGAGGTCCAGACCCTCGGCCACCTTGTCAGCTTCTTCCTTCTGGTTAGTCGGCGTTGATGAAACTGTCCCTGTTGCCATTTGGGTGTCCTCCTGGCTAGTTTTCTAGGGCTTCTCCCCAGGTTTTGTAGGAGTAGTCTTCTCGTCTTCGCTAAAGACCTCCACTGCATCTGTTGCTGTGTTTGCTCCTACCTTGTTGGACTTCCATTTTCCTAAGTATCTTTGTGACACTCATTGGGGTTTCTGCCTTTCTGCCTTGGGGTCGTTCTTCAACACTAGCCTCCTCTTTACTGGCTTCGGTTTAGTCACTATTGAGGCTTCCTCTGGTTGCGTTTCTGGTTCCTGCCTCTCATCTTCATGTTTTTTAGCTTTCTCGGTTTGTTCTTCTGTCATCTCCTCCACGGATTGGTGGACTACCCCCTCTAACTCATCTGCTCCCATGGTTGTTTCCCCTCTTCCTACTGCCTGGGATGCGAGGTCCAGTACCTCAGCCACCCCCTCAGGGTTTACCACTATCCTATCTCCACCGCCCAAAACCGACTGGAATTCGTCATCAGTCATTAACCCTTGCTTCTCGGCTATTTCGTTCAGATTTATCTCCTCCCTCTCTGCTTCTTCGGCTCTGTTTTCAGTAGCTGTTGTCTCCTCTGATTCATCCTTCTCGCCCTCGCTCACCCTCCCTTCGCTCTCTTTTTCCTGTGTTTCTCCCCAGTTGGGGTCTTGATAGGCGGAGAGTGGGCTGATGTCGAGCGGTTCTGTTTGTGTAGTTGTTGTTGGAGAGGTCTTTGCGGATGTGGGGTTTGAGGTATTTGGGGTGGTGATGGGTGGGTTCACGGTGGTCGCAGCTGGGGTAGGGCTAGGTATCGTCGGCATTCCTCCGGTCAGGCTAAATCCGACTAGGGTCGCTGTCCAATCTTTGTTCGGGTGGTCCTGTTTCCTTAGATACGCCGCCAGTGCGTCTAAAGGAACTATCGCCGGAATTTGTGCCGTCGACGTTGGCTGTGATCGTTGTGGACTCGGCGGCCGCGATTCGGCTGTCGCTCGAACTTCTGTGGGGTTGTCGCCGGTGGTAGATGCCGGGTTACTGGTTGCTTTTTTCTTTGCCATGGGTTATATCAGGTGTGGTTCTCTGTTTTCGTTAGTGGTTCACGGTGGTTTTCGGAGTGGGGTGGTGTGTGTGTGTGAGAGAATGCAGGTAAGGGTTTGTAAAGTGAAGGGGAGCAGGCGATGGGGTATCTTATAGTGGGGTGGGCAGTTGAGGGTTTTGACCGGTTGCAGGCGGTTACCAGGTCGTGACGCTTCGGGTGGGAGGCGGTTGAGCCTTCTCGCAGCTGATTGGACGTCTCCTGTCACGTCTCTGCTCCACGCGCCCTCCCAGCCACTACACTCGCCTGCAAAGCTGCACCACACACCAAAATTCAAATTTCACTCTATACTTCCCTCTCAATTAGCTAAAAATAGAATAAAGCAATAAAAGGACTCTTAAATACAATTCAGAGTTTCACAAAAGTTGTATCCTCGTGGTCAGTACAGACTCCAAATTTATATTTAAGATCCGAAAATCTTTTTGGTATTTTTAATATTTTCATTTAAGTTAAATTACTAAATATTCACAAGTGTTTGAAATTCTATCTGGTCAATAAGCACAAATTATATGAAGTTGACCAGGTGGAACTCCAAACCCCCTTTCTACTGGCCATTTAGACGTTATTAAAGTGTAGTGAAATTTCTTCCACTACACACACCTCTTCATTTTCCCTATATATTTTCAACCTATGCCCATTTACGACAAAAGGTTCAGAGTTAGGGATACTCCCTGAAATCTTGACCGCTCCATTAGCGCGTAGTGCAGTGATAATGTAAGGTCCTGCCCATCTTGACTTGAGTTTCCCAGGCATTAGCTTCAGTCTCGACTGGAAGAGTAGTACTTTCTGACCAACTTGGAGATTCTTGGTTCTCAGATTTTTGTCGTGCCACATCTTTGTTTTCTCCTTGTACCACATGGCTGAGTCAAATGACTCCAATCTGAGTTCTTCCAGCTCTTGTAGCTGCAGCTTCCTTTCTTCTTCACAGGCCTTAGCATCCATGTTAACTTGCTGAACTGCCCAGTACGCTCGATGCTCAATTCCCACTGGCAAGTGGCACATCTTCCCAAAGACGATGCGATATGGGGACATCCCTATAGGCGTTTTGTAGGCTGTTCGATATGCCCACAGAGCATCTTCCATCCTTGTGCTCTGTCTTCTCCAAGATGCTCTTTATTTCTCTATTTGAGATCTCCGCTTGCCCGTTAGCTTGAGGGTGGTAAGGACTAGATAGGCGGTGATGAACCCCGTACTTCTTCATCAATGCTTCGACCGTTCGGTTGCAGAAGTGAGTCCCTTGATCGGAGATGATTGCCCTTGGTATCCCAAATCGGCTAAATATATGACTCTTGAGGAACTTGGTGACTTCTTTAGATTCACAAGTGCTCGTGGCTTTGGCTTCTATCCACTTTGATAAATAGTCAACCGCCACCAGGATGTAGGAATTCCCATAAGATGAGGGAAAAGGACCCATGAAGTCCATGCCCCAGATGTCGAACACTTCACAAACAATCACTGGAACTTGCGGCATTTCATCCCTTGCGGAGATCCCACCGGTCAGTTGGCAATGGTCGTAGCCCTTGCAGAACTCGTATGCATCTCTGTTCAGAGTCGGCCAGTAGAATCCGCTATCCAGCACCTTTCTTGCAGTCTTCCTTGGCCCGAAATGTCCTCCACATGCCAAGGAGTGACAGTGTGTTAGTACATCCCATTGCTCCCAGTCAGGAACACATCTCCTTATAACTTGGTCGGTTCCTGCCTTCCACAAGTATGGGTTGTCCCAGAAATAATACTTTGCTTCACTCTTGATCTTCATCCTCTGAGCCTTTGTCACGTTTGGCACCATTGGTAGCTCTCCCGTCACTAGGTAGTTAGCCAAGTCCGCATACCAGGGTTCCTGTCCTACTTTCTCCTTGCCCTTGGTTGTTGCGTCCTGCCCAGTAAGCCTCATTATTTCTTCCCAGTAGATCTTCCTTGCGGAGAAAATCACTTCACACAAATGCTCTTTCGGGAATCGATCTCTCACATCCTCACTGTTCCCTTCTTGTACTATTCTGCTCAAGTGGTCCGCTACTTTGTTTTCAACCCCCTTTTTGTCTTCTACTTCCCAATCAAATTCTTGTAAAAGCAGCACCCATCTGATCAGTCGGGGTTTTGACTCCTTCCTCGCAATGAGATACTTAATGGCCGCATGATCAGTATAGACGATGACTCTGGATCCTAATAGGTACTGCCTGAACTTTTCGAACGAATAGACAACAACCAACATCTCCTTCTCGTTGGTGTCATAGTTCTGTTGGGCTTGATTCAAGGTCTTAGATGCATAGAATATCACATACCTCTTCCCATCGATCTTCTGACCCAGTACGGCACCCACGACATAGTCACTAGCATCGCACATCACCTCGAAGGGATGATCCCAGTTAGGAGCTTGAATGATCGGTGCAGAGATCAATTTTTCCTTAAGAAGGTTAAAAGCAGCCTTGCAATGCTCGTCGAAAACGAACTCCACCTCGTTCTGGAGAAGTCTGGTAAGAGGTTGGGCGATCTTGGCGAAATCCTTGATAAATATTCGGTAAAATCCGGCATGGCCCAGAAAACCTCTTATTCCCTTCTGATCAGTAGGGAAAGGCAGTTTGGATATGACATCCATCTTGGCTTGATCCACCTGGATTCCTTTTTCTGATACCACGTGTCCTAAGACGATTCCTTCTGTAACCATAAAATGGCATTTCTCAAAATTCAAAACCAGACTCTTTGCTTGACACCTTTCCAGCACCACATCTAAATGTTGCAAGCAGGAGTCAAAAGAGTCTCTGTAGATAGTGAAATCATCCATGAAGAACTCTATGCAATCTTCAATCAGATCCGAGAATATGCTCATCATACATCGTTGGAAAGTACCTGGGCGTTGCATAGGCCGAATGGCATACGCCTATACGCATAGGTTCCAAAGGGACAGGTAAACATGGTCTTATCCTGGTCCTCGGGGTTCACGTAAATTTGGAAGTAGCCACTGTACCATCCAAAAAACAGAAGTACTTCCTCCCAGCCAGTCGCTCCAGCATTTGATCGATGAATGGCAGGGGGAAATGGTCCTTCCTGGTTGCAGTGTTCAGCTTTCGGTAATCTATACACATTCGCCATCCAGTGACTAGTCTGGTGGGCACTAGCTCATTCCTCTCATTCTTAACCACCTGGATCCCTGATTTCTTGGGGACCATATGGATTGGACTGACCCATTCACTATCGGGTACCGAGTATATAATGCCCAGCGATAGCAACTTCAAGATTTCCTTCAGTATCTCTTCCCGCATGTTTGGGTTCACCTTCCTTTGCGAATCTCTATGTGCCTTGGCTCCCTCCTCCAGCCTAATGTGGTGCATGTAGACATCCGGGCTTATCCCCACCAGGTCCGTAAGGCTCCATCCAATAGCCTTCTTGTTTTTGCTCAGCACAGTTAGTAGCCTTGCCTCTTGCTCTTCAGTCAGCCCGCTATTGATGATTATAGGGAACGAGTCTTCCTCCCCGAGGTAGGCATACTTAAGATTCGCTGGCAACTTCTTCAACTCCACTTGTGGGGGTAGTGTGTCTGTAGGTAGAGGGTTCTTTTTAGAATCCTCCTCTTGCTCATGTTCACCATCTGATTTCTCCTCCATACTGGCCGGTAGTAAAGCCCCTGCGGATCCCGCTAGTTCCGACTTCTGACAGAATTCCGTAATTGCTCCTTCGATCTCCTCGTCAGTTAACCCTCGGCTACTGATCAGATCACACCATGCAGCTGCTTCCACATCAGCTTGGGCATACACATCCAAGGCTTGGAGTTTTTCCTGCAATAATTCGGTCTCAAGAAATTCTTGGACTAAGGGGTCAATAACATCAACATAGCATAGATTTTCAGAATCTATTGGCTTTTTCATGGCTTTATTGATGTCAAAAATAAATTTCTCACCATTAAAGTCAATGCAGATTGTCCCCTCAGCCATATCTACAATTGTCTTAGCCGTTCTTAAAAATGGTCTTCCTAACAATATCCCGCTAGACTCCCTAGCTTCTGGTTCACTCATTTTAATTACATAAAAATCAGCGGGATAAGTAAAGTCTTGTATCCTGACCAACACATTTTCTAACACACCCTCAGGATTTATACATGACCTATCAGCCAGTTGGATCAACACCCTAGTGTTTGACAACTTTACCCCCTTCAACCGATTATAAATGGATAACGGCATAACATTGATAGATGCTCCTAAATCACACATTGCATGCTCGATTTTTACATCTCCAATTGTTATGGGTAAAGTAAACATACCTGGGTCGGCTCTCTTGGGTGGTAGTTTCTCCTGCACAATAGCTGATGCTATCCCTTCCACCATGATTTTTCCATCCTCCTGGGCTTTTCCGACTATGAACTCCTTTATAAACTTCCCCAGAGGGGGCAGTCTCACGGCTTGGAGGAATAGTATGGTGACATCCAGCTTTCGGAAGATCGACATGAAATCCACATGGTTTTCTTTCTTCCTCTTCGTAACAAACCGATATGGAAACGGTTTTTCCCCTTTAGCCTCTTCAGTTAGCCCTTGTGGACATTCCTTTGGTGCATCCTAGGTTTGAGGTCCCGATGTAGGTATTGTTCCTTCAGGTTGTTCTTTTCTAGGTTGTGTTTCTTCCTCCTTTCCTTCCCCAGTAGGCTCATCGTTCAGAAAAAACGGATCCTCCATCTGAGGCAGAGGCCTCTTGAGCTCTTCCGCTGAGACGGTGTCGCTCAACACCCTTGCTCCACTAGATTCCCCAATAGGGTTCTTGAGTTGAGGTCCATTATAGGCTGTTCCGGAATGCAGTGTAAACTTACTCACATTTTCCTTTTCAGGTACATGGATTGTGGATGGGAGTTTCCCTGAGTTCCCTTTCATTTCGCCCACCGAGTTAGCGAGCTGGGCTAACTGCCTGTTCATCGTATCCATATTTGCCCTATGCTCCTTCTGGGCACTTTGCATTCCTTGCATTATTTCATTACTGGACTGCAGGTCGCTTTTAATGCTCTGCTGCGAAGCAAGCATCTCTCCCATCATATCCTCCATAAACCTCCTCGACCTGTTTGGGTGATGGAATTGGTCAGAGCTTTGGTGCTGGTTATACTGGGGTGGTGGGTTTGACTGGTAGCCTGAGAAATTTTGCTGGTTTTGGTTCTGTGGGTACTGGTTATACTGGGCAGGAGGGTTGTACTGGTCGTCGTTGTGCTGGTACTGATTTTGGTTTTGGTTGTGGGTGTTATGTTGAGGCCCTTGGTTATATTGGTTCTGGTTCTGGCTCTGGTTCTGGTTCTGGTAGTTCCGCTGATGGGGTGGCACATAGGCAGGGTTCGGGTTCTGGTTTTGAGGGTTTTGGTTCTAAGGTTGCTGGTTCCTTCCTGCCCAGCTAGAGTGGTGGTCAGGGTTCGTTGGGCCACGGTTGAAGTTTTGGTTCGGGTGGGGGTTGGTTTGATTCTGACCCTGGTTTGTTCTGATTCTGATTTCCATCTCCCCATCGGAAGTTTTGGTGGTCCCTCCATGGTGCATCCCTCTGCTTTCCCGGAATCCAATTGCCATTAGAATTGTAGTATCCTGCGGCACTTGCTTGCTCCACATCTGGTGAGTTGTCCGGCTGATCATATGGTAGTTCTGGGGCCTCTTTTCCTCCAGTCGGAGAAGGTGGTGGAGTATTCTGCTTGATTGCAGTCAGCAATTCCTTCTTTAATTCCTCCATCTTCAAATCCATCCTTTCCTCCTGGTCAGTAGCCGAAGCACTTGCTACCCTTTCTCTGCTGTACCCATCCCTTGCATTGTCGTACTTCTTTTTCGCATTCAACAGCTTGCATAAGACCTTCTTGGCTTCACTGACTCTCAACTGTGTGAAATCGCCTCCGGATGATGAGTTCGCCAAATCCTTCGTTTCTTTGTTCATCCCCTCATAAAAGGTGTGGTGCACCTCTATCTCCTTCATGCGATGGTTGGGGCATGACTCCAGAAGACTCATGTATTTCTCCCAGTACTCACTCAGGGTCTCATCGTATTCTTGCCTTATACATGATATCTTCCTCTTCAATGCACTTGTCTTTGAAGACGGGAAGAACTCAGCTAGGAAAGCTGACTTGAAATCGGCCCATGTATTGATGGAGTCGGCTGGCAGGCGCATGAACCAGATGTTGGCCTCTCCCTTTAGGACAAAAGGTAGGGCTTTCAGTCTGTAATCATCTTCGCTTGCTCCTGCTGGCCGCCTCTGCGCCTTACAGATTTTGCAGAACTCATTTAAGAATTCGTAGGGTCCCTCGTAACTCTTCCCACAGTACGTTGGCAGGATTGCAATAACATGGGGTTTCACATCACAGGCGGTCTGGCCTGGGGTGACCACTATGGCTTCTGGGGGATCTCCGTCAGCATGCGCAGTAAGTGTTGCAAGCTCGGGGTCGTCCTCACCTTGGTCAGCCATTCTCACTAGTGCTCTTACTGGTTAGAGTGGAAGCTCTGGGAGTTGGTACTCTAGCTCTTCTTTCTCCTCGTCGCTACTCGTGCCTAGGTCGGACAGTGCTGTCGATAGGCCAGAACAAGTGGTAACGAGTATCGTTCCTCGGGGAAGTATCCTTGGTCTCCACTGGCCAGGAGCCGAGCTACTTCTCATAAACTGAAAATAAAAAGGAAAGGAAAATTATAAACAGTATGTACACCAAAAAGATCACACACAATAACAGGTATGAACGCCATCCATCCCCTGCAGCGGCGCCATTTTGAAAGTGCAGATTTTCGGTCGAGTGTGTGGTTGTAAGGGTGTATCCAACTGATCGGGATGGGATTCCCGACCTAGCTGAGTCGTTGGCACGACAATCGGAACTTGGTATCAAATATATTTCCTCAACCTACTTCTACTGGTTAGTATAATGGAGGTAAGGGTCGAATCCCACAAGGATGGACACGTTCGGATAACTGCGGTGACATTCCTGGGTGTTTTTGGTTAGCTACCACGCTTGGGTTGAGATTTTACCTAGGCGAGAAATAAAGATGGTACTCTACTGACTAGTAGGCGTGAAAGTAACAGGCATGTGGTTGTGTTCGTGAAATTAGGGGACAAGGTATCTCAAAGGTATACGAAAAGTAGACAGTTACTAAAAGAGGAAATTTAGACAACAAGCATATATGGTGGCTGGTTGGCTTTCTGACAGGTCTGGAAGGTACAACTGAAAAAGTAGGGGACAAAAGCAAAAGTAACCTAAAAAGTAAAAGTGGTCCAAGGAAAAAGTTGATTTTGACGTTTTCTTCTTCACCAAGTATTAACAGAAATCATATGAACACAAACTCCATGACTAAACTCAGATTCATAACTTCAAACTCAAGATCCATCGATTAAAATGTTTAACTTAAGATGAACAGCTGAAATTGTAAACTGCCCCTACTGACTAACATGCAAGGTGGTGATCACATCGCAGAACAGAAGATTCATGGACGAAAACTCAGACTGAAACATAACCATAAAATTCGATCAACAACCACAGATCTAACTTACTCAAAATAAAATACATGCACGCACTTAAAAATTAAAAGCGATAACTAAATCTAACTTTCCTAGGCAGAATGAAGCGAACTCAAACCAAAGAGACATTCGGAATAGAAATTTCATAACTTCAACGTTTGGATCTTCACTAAGTACTTCAAAAGACAACAAAGATAAATGTTTGCAACAGATCCAACGAAGAAATCAGGTAAAGATTAAACTAAAAAGCAAATAACGATTGTTTTGCCACTCTGGGCGGTGATACTGCTATACTACTGCGATAAACTGGCTGGAACGGTAACACGATGATTTCTCCGGCGGACTCTTGGACGTCAAGTGACCATAGCTGTGGCGAGGAACGAGAGATTGGATAATGCTGAAGGATTGATCTTCTAGAGAGAATTCTACTAAGTGTGTATGAGAACCGAGAGCTTGTGAACTCCGAACCTCTCTTCTCTCTCTCCAAGTGGCTCTTTTTATAGGGAGACTTGCCCTTGTTTTTAGGGTAGACTTCTTTCACGATTTGACTTTTCTGCCCCTTGTAAGTGATCATCCCAGCTATCATTCTTCTCCATCTCGAGCATTTTCTCTGGCATGCATCCTGGTCAGTATTGCACCCTTTCTAGCGCTCTTTTCACTTGGGTCACCTGAATCGTCTCCTACTGACTTGGATCCTTTAACCCTGCACACTTAAGCAACCGTTTTGCAGATAATACATGCATTTCATGACATGTTGATCAGTAACCAAGGCTTAGAATACGACTTATCACCGACACACCACCTAATCGTCGATTCAATGTTTTCTCCCAAACAACATCACGTTTTTCACACTTGTTTTGGTCAAGATTTTCGTAAATCGTAAAATCGTGTTCATTTTTGATACGGTTCTGTTTGTAGTGAATGACTGGTTTCCAATTGTGTATTGGGCGATTTGGTAGATAAAATCGTATCCGAGTTGATTTTTGGTTTGTCTTGCATTTGCCTTTATATTCATTCGTGCATTATTTGAAAACGGTGGAAGGACGAATCGCCACCTTAGTGGTGGAACCAGATTTGAAAACGAGAATCGTTGCAGCGCAACGAATGGATGCGAAACTCGAAGAGATTCGAGTGGAAGTGAGACCGTGTGTGTGTGTGTGTGCACGCCTCGGTAGGCGTGCACATGTGTGGTGTGTGTGTGCGTGTGTTGTGTGTGGAAAACACTCATGCGTGACACGATTTGATGTTAAATCTAGAGTTGTGGTGTGAATAAAAACGATATGATAATCGTACTTTGATTTTTGAATGGGAATATTGAAAATAATCGATGGGAAAGGGAAACGTGAGAACATGCATGATTTTGATCCATGATTGAGACTTATTTGAAATACATGAACTAAAGGTGATAGCTCGCGTTCCCGGTGTGATAACAAGAAGAAGTTCGTATTTGAAATCGAAGGAAATCGAGGTGAGCTTTATTCTAAACTCTCTCTTATGTTGCAAATATATGAAAGTGGAGCAATAAGGGTGGATTAAACTGTTATGACATGCCTATAATTATTTTGGATATTGTGTGTGTCTGATGCCTAGATTGTGAGTGCGCTCAATTAGGCTATAGGGCTATAAAAATGAATTCGGTCTGAGTAGGGCCGCAAACCCTATCAGGCTAGTGTACACGGGAGATCGGGAGCCGTCCTTGCTAGTCGGCCGGTCTCGTGGGCGAAAGTGTGGCCACACTTCGTCACACCATATGAAATGTTGATTGATGAGAAAATGGGAGGTATTATTTGACTGGCCAGTCCATGAAATATTTTGTGATACTCGATGCTTATCTTTTAAATAAATGCAAAACTCGAGTTCACTATGGTAAGGGTGGCATAACTATAAAATGTTTTGGCATGAGTCCACTGAGTATGTTTAAAATACTCAGCCCTGCATGTGTTTTCCCTATGTGCAGGTTGAGCGGCGATGGGCGGTCGGTGGTGTTGAGATGGTTGAATCGAATAATATGGATGGTTGGGATTTTGAGTGTAGTCATGTCTTCATACATGGCTTCGCTTTCTCTTGGAATGCTTCCGCTGAATATTTGAAACTTATTATCTTTGGTTGTTTTGAACTTATTTCGTTGATTGGGAATATTGGGAAATATTGCATTTTGTTGGAGCTACGATAAACCCTTGACTTTTGAGCTTAGCCTATGTTAGCTATTACATCTTGTTTTTCGTATTTAAAGCCGTTGAATTATTGCATTGATCTTCATTAAACACTTGGTCAAATCTCTTTAAGTGAAACCCTAGTCTACATTCTTGTCGCCTTAAGTTCGCCTAGTTAACAGTCACCGTATTTATTATACCCTAGAAATGCCGGGCTGTTATAATTGGTATCAGAGCCTCAGTTCTTTCCGCTCTGGACCCAAGAGTCTTGTTGTCTTAAAATCTGAAATTTGTGGGAATTGATTAAATAATAATCGTCGAAAGCTCAACACCACGACTCGTCTCCGCTCAACCACGAAGAATGAGGTAACAAGTATCTCGATGAATATTGATATGAGTTTGTGAAATGTTGGAAATTGCGATGAGAATATTATACTCTGGTGAAAATGGAAATATGTCAATGGGAATCGAAGTTAATATGACGTCTTTGAAATTGTTGCTTAAGGTGTTAAATGATGAATATGCATGGATATGAAATTGCTAAATGCGACTATGCCAAGAATGATGAATGATGTTGTGCAAGTGAACTTGTATTTTACTCGATAAAGAAAATCGGCAAATATGTGTTAGACTTTATGTGCTCGGATGAATGAAATCCCATATGATTATGATTACTTGGCTGCTACGAAGCAACTCCTATGGGAAATATGAAGTAAATACTATGGCTTTTGGAAAATGTGGTGAAGTTATGAAACGGGAGACACTATGCAAATGTGTAATTGCTTTTGTTTAATAATGAGGCATGATGTATCACATATTGAGGTATGATTGTGAACGCGTGTTGCTTGATGTTGAGATTTGTTATTACATGTTCAAACTGCAAATTTAACCTGAAGGAAATACATGTTGCTTCCATGAACGACAAAACTTTGTGCCTATGTGGTTGAAATTTCATGACTATGAAACTGTGAAAGGCAAAGCATGATACGCGTGTGGTTGCGAGTTGTGATTGTGATGTAGATGCGCATGAACTGCATGATTTATGAAATGCGATTCCATGAATGATTGATTGACTGAGTGTTGCTATTCGCATATATCGATTTACGATGCTTGCTATGAAACTCCAAATGGGTTATATGATAAACATGTTTGATTGTGCAATATATGGATGACGTTTGATGTGGTGAAAATTCATGACCGATGGAGTACGAGGTATCGTTAGGACCACTAAGAAAATGAAATGTGGAACTTTTCAAATTTGTTGCGAACGTAGAAGCCATATGGAGCTTGAGTTGTTGAAGTACGAGACTTCAAGCTATGCTTGAAATTATAGAGTGCCTAAGAAGTAGGCCAAACTGAACGTGCTAGAACTTAGTTGTAAGTTGACAACTGCAATATCACTTTCCTGAGTGATAAAACCAACAAAAATATCTATGTTTCGAACTTTGGTGTATCCTTACAATGACGAGATCATACCTAAGATCTTATAAAACTATGCAATCTTGCATACCATGCGAAAGTGGCGATGCGACACACATACGACGACGTTTATGACACATTAAGACCACGTGTCTAATGGCAATATTTTTCGAAAATGACCATGTGACATGGCCAGGAAACTTTGAAGATGCGACCATCAAACATAGTTATTAATTTCGACGACAAGATGAATCTCAATTTGGAATCCACGGTTTCATAGAATGATGTTACCATGTTCATGCTCGCGAAAAATGTGCGCGAGAGAGTGCGACCTTCGTAGCTGGAATGACCGATTTTTTTTAAAATTAACAGTACTTACTTGGATCCTAAGTTCTTTTCGGGACGTTTTGAATAACCGTGAGCCCTTGTCTATTTAAACGCCTTGGTTGGTTCACAATTTGCAAGTGATATCCATTATTT
Organism: Salvia hispanica; assembly: GCF_023119035.1. Lineage (NCBI taxonomy): Eukaryota > Viridiplantae > Streptophyta > Magnoliopsida > Lamiales > Lamiaceae > Salvia > Salvia hispanica. The sequence goes on from NC_062965.1 coordinate 42,635,873, forward strand.
CTTTTCCTATAACGAGTCATGACTCACTTGGCTTGAAAATTTGGTGTTTTCCCTTGTAACTTTGGACATCCTGATTGAGTAGTCTTCTTTAATTCGTCATTCATAAGGACGATATTTGATTTTAAGAGCCTCCGTCATTGAACTTTGATCCTAAAGTTGTTTACAGTTATGACCTTTAGTATGATCATCAGAATGGACAGGTTAAGTTCAATGGAACTTAGTCCTTGCTTTGTTTCAAACCAATTGTCAATGATGAGATTTGAAAGTGTCGAGCTAGAAGTGTTCTTCTTGTTTCCTTGATTAAGTTTGGAGCCTTTCCGATGAAAGACATTTTTGTTATGCATCTTCAAGTTGAAATCAGTTTCTATCCAAGTAAGACTGTTTGATCAATTTTCGAATTATTGATACTAGACTCAAGGAAATGTTAGAGTTGTGCTTTTCGGATACACTCAAGGAATAAGTTCCTATGGCCAATCACGCGTGGAAATGATACACCAACAAGAGGTGTAGACATGACCAATAGAACGAGACAAGAAATATTTCGCATTTACGAACTGCTTATAACGAGCTGCAGAGAAATTGAATGTCGTGTTATGTACATAGATAATAGAAATCTCTCGAACATGCTCGAACGTAGAAATTGTTATGAGAGAACTTAAGTTAGTCGCTCACGATATGCAAGTTATGACGATGGAGGATATAGATATAATCTTAGGGATAGAATGGTTGACTACAAATTTTGCGACGATTCGTTGTAAGGAGAGAAAAATATCTCTATAAGCTCCAGGAAAGGAACTCACCGTATACCATTGGAACTCACCGTATACCATTGAATCTCGATGAGCCGACGAACCGCTATAATCTTTGCGCTGCAAGCTATCGCGATGATGAAGAAAGGACGTCCCGCATATCTCGTCTATCTCCACGAAGAGGAGAAGGAGGAAAGGAGAGTGAAAGACGTCGCTGTCGTGCGAGAATTTCCAGACGTTTTTTTTTCTGAAGTGTTACCTGGACCGCCGCCAGATCGACAATTGGAGTTCACAATCGACCTCGAACCAGGAGCTGCACCCGTATCTAAAGTACCATATCGAATGGCGCCTAAGGAATTGGAGGAACTCAAGATACAACTCCAAGAGCTCATGGACCTAGGTTTTGTTAGGCCTAGTGTCTCGCCGTGGGGCGCACCAGTACTATTCGTAAAGAAGAAGGATGGATCGATGAGGATGTGCATCGACTATAGGGAGCTAAACAAGTTGACCCTTAAGAACAAGTATCCACTGCCGAGAATAGATGACTTGTTCGATCAACTTCGAGGAGCCGGAGTGTTTTCGAAAATGGACTTGAGGTCCGGATATCATCAGCTAAGAGTTCGAAGGGAGGACATACCGAAGACTGCATTTCGCACAAGATATGGGCACTACGAATTTGTTGTGATGTCGTTCGGACTAACGAATGCCCCAGCGGCATTCATGGATTTGATGAATCGAATATTCCACCCGTACTTGGATAAATTCGTCCTAATATTTATCGATGACGTTCTAGTCTACTCGAGGAACGAGAAGGAGCACGAGGAGCATCTGCGAATCGCTTTGGAGACATTGAGGACCGAGAAGCTATACGCCAAATTCAGCAAGTGTGAATTTTGGCTGAAAGAAGTAAACTTTCTTGGACACATTGTATCGGCGGAAGGAATCAGAGTGGACCCCGCCAAAGTTGAAGCCGTGCAACAATGGAAGTCACCATCAACCCCAAACGAGATTCGGAGTTTCCTAGGCTTGGCAGGATACTACCGAAGGTTTATAGAATGGTTCTCCAAGATAGCGAGACCAATGACGCAACAACTTAAGAAGGGAGTCAAGGTGAATTGGACCCCGGAGTGTGAAGCAAGCTTTCAGCTCCTAAAGGAGAAGTTGACCTCCGCGCCAGTTTTAGCTGTGCCAGAGTCTGGAGTGAACTACGTAGTCTACACCGATGCTTCGAAGGTTGGACTTGGATGCGTGTTGATGCAAAACAACAAGGTGATCGCCTACGCGTCACGACAGTTGAGACCACACGAGTTGAATTACCCAACACACGATTTGGAGTTAGCAGCAGTGGTTCATGCCCTAAAGATTTGGAGGCATCATCTCTACGGAGTTCGATGCAAAATCTTTACGGACCACAAGAGCTTGAAATACTTCTTCGAGCAGAAGGACTTAAACATGAGACAACGAAGATGGCTCGAACTAGTGAAGGAATACGATTATGGTATCAATTACCACCCCGGCAAAGCAAATGTGGTGGCAGATGCTTTGAGCCGAAAGGACCATTCGCAACTAGCTTTCCTGACGGAAGAAGAAAGTTTGATACGAGAGTTTAGTAAATTGCGATTGGAAGTGATAAGGGCACCTGAAATGGTGGAAGGACGAATCGCCACCTTAGTGGTGGAACCAGATTTGAAAATGAGAATCGTCTGTAACAGCCCGCCCTCCTAGGGTACAATAAATGCGGCGGCTGCTACCCGAAACCGACTCCAAAGAAGTAAACACAGACTAGGGTTTCATTTAAAGAGTACTGACCAAAAGAATTGGAAGGAATATCAGAGTATTTAATGCAACAACTTAACCTAGAAGTTCAAAGGAAGATAGATATCATAAATGATGGTCAAAACCTTAAGAGTACGACATAGTATCCAAGACAAAATCACGAGAAAAGGGCTAAGGCCACAACCGAAAGTAAGATGCAAATATTCCAAAAAGAAATTCTAAAGAGTATCAAAAATTCAGCGGAAAACGACCAAGAGAAAAGCATAGCTATGTATGGTGACACAACTACACTTAGAGTTCAACATATCCATATTAATTAATTAAGCTGCTCAACACCCGCCACCGCTCGTCATCATTCAACCTGCACATAAGGAAAACACATGCAGGGCTGAGTATTTTGAAATACTCAGTGAGCTCGTTGCCAAAACATTTTATAAGTTATGCCACCCTTACCAAGTGAACTCGAGTTTTAAGCAGTTAAAAAGAATATCACGAGTATCACAAAATATATTTTCATAGACTGGCCAGTCAAAATAACCTCCCATTTTCTCATCAAATTAACAATCACAAACATTCCATGGTGCGACGAAAGTGTGGCCACACTTTTCGCCCACGAGACCGGCCGACTAGCAAGGACGGCTCTCGATCCCATTGTGTACACAGCCTGGTAGGGCTTGCGGCCCATACTCAGACCCGAATTCGTATAAGCATATCCAACAATCACATTTAAACAAACATAGGCATGGCATAACAGTTAAACCACCCTTATAACACCAAACAACATTTTGATAAAATAAAAGAGAGTTTTTAGAGTAAAGCCCACCTCGATTGCTTAGTTTTCAAGTAGTTTCGCTTTTCCGTTATCCGGCTTCGCAACCAAAGTTTCACCTTTTAATCACATAGGCACATATCACAAATTAGGTTCAATACTACTCTTACTCATGCATGTCTCATTACTTTTCCCTCTTCCCAATGATTCATCTTATCATTACTAATTAACCAAGATCATGTTTATCACACAAGATTATTTAGCCATCAAACACACACTACACAACACAACACACACACACACGGCACACACATACACACGCCACACACACACACACGGCACACACACACATACACATGTTCCCACATCCCTTTTTATCCCTCTTTCACTCAACCAAGATGCATGAGGGTTCAAGAAGACCGATTAATCGGTTAGAAGAAGAAAAAGAAGAAGTAGAAGAAGAACAAACATAACTCTTAAACAAAAATACCTTTTTGAGAAAAACGATCGGTAGAAAACAAGTATTAGCCTTGATTCTTCAAAGTTCTTGGATTAAACTTCAATTCTTCTCCAAAAGATAGCAAAATATTGGAGAGTAGAAGAAGAAAATTTGAGAGAGTGTATGGGATGGGGGGGCCGAAAATATGGGGCTAGGGTTAGGGGTTTTGGTTCTTATTTATAGAGTTCAACAAGATCTTTAGGTAATTAGAATAGAATATTTGGTAAGATCTCATTCTCCACAATTAAATAAATAAATAAATATTGTGAAGTAGGGAAGAAGAATTAACAAAAATAGATTAGGGTACTAGGCATGAGATTTTCGAAAATATGGCCTTCCAAAAAGCCAAGATTTTGTTTTGGTATTTTTCCATATAGAATAAAATATCATGGAGCAAAATAAAAATAAGGAAAATCCTCCATGAAGCAAGGTAAGGGGCGATTTCTATGCCTTTTAAATAAGGCATGGATTTTTGAATATTGACTAAAATAAAGTAAGGCAAGATCTCTTGAAGTATGGAAAGATTTGGTAGAATATTTAAATTCTAGGTATGGAAGGAAATCAAGTAAGGAATCAATTAAATAAGCAAAATAATATTTCCTTTCCACATAGTGATTTTCGAAAATCACTATTAGACAAGGGGCTCGATTTTTCCATCTTCAAAATAAGGAAATAATTGGCTCTTGGAATTTAATTTGGATAAATATCCCAAGGATTAAATAAATTCCGGAAAAATAGAAATTCTTTCTCCAAGGGGTCTAGGGTTCGAAAATTACAAGAATTAGGGTGACAAGTATTTATGGAAATTTTCTCTAATATTCTCACTCACCCTTAAACAAATAATTGCCACATAATCTCACCAAATAAATAAATCACATGCCACATCATTAAATCAAATAGTTTGACTTTTCAAACTTTCAACACAAACCCTAAACTCAATTCGACCATAACATCTCATGAAATAAATGCATTCTCGATTCCACGTCATCAACAATTAATTCTAGGGCTCTAAAATTAGGGTTCTAAAATCCGGGATGTTACATCCTACCACACTTAAAAGAAATTTCGTCCCGAAATTTGGTACCTTTTACGGAAAGAGTTCCGGGTATAGCTCTATCATCTTATCCTCACGCTCCCACGTGGCTTCCTCGGGCCCGTGGTTTCTCCATTGAATTTTCACGAAGGTAGTGGTTTTATTTCTCAAGGTTTGGACCTTTCGATCTAAGATTAACTGGGGTTGCTCCTCGTAGCTCAGATCCGGGCTTACAGCAATATCCTCGTAACGAATCACATGCTTCGGATCGAACACGTATTTTCGCAACTGCGACACATGAAAAACGTTGTGCACATTCCCAAGGCTGGGCGGCAGCGCTAAACGATAAGCTACGGGTCCTACTCCTTCTAGAATCTCGTACGGCCCGATAAAACGTGGCTTCAGCTTGCCCTTGACTCCAAAACGCGCAATCCCTTTCGACGGGGATACTTTGAGGAAAACTTTATCACCAGCGTGGAACTGTAGGTCCGTCCGTCGAACGTCGGCGTACGACTTCTGTCTGTCCTGAGCTTCCTTCATTCGCGCGCGGATTTGTCGAACGATTTCGACCATTTCTTCGACTGCATCGAGTCCAAGCGCTCTTCGTTCGCCAACTTCATCCCAGTAGAGCGGAGATCTACACTTTCTCCCATAAAGTGCTTCATATGGCGCCATGCCGATCGTTGCTTGAAAGCTGTTGTTGTAGGCGAACTCGATCAAAGGGAGTGCGGTCTCCCAACTTCCGCCTCGGTCGAGCACCACGGCTCTTAACATATCCTCGAGAGTTAGTATCGTCCTCTCGGATTGTCCATCGGATTGTGGGTGAAAAGCGGTGCTAAAGTTTAAGCGTGTTCCAAGCTCGCGTTGTAGACTAATCCAAAATTTCGAGGTAAACTTCGGGTCACGATCAGACGTAATCGTCACTGGGACTCCATGTAGTCGCACGATCTCTTGAATGTAGATCCGAGCTAACCTATCCGATCCATGGGTTACGGGGATTGGTATGAAATGCGCACTCTTGGTAAGTCGATCGATGATCACCCAGATCGCGGTGTTCCCTTTGAGGGTTTTCGGCAACGCAGTCACGAAGTCCATAGCGATGTGCTCCCACTTCCACTCGGGTATCTCAAGCGGTTGTAGCTTCCCGTACGGTCGTTGGTGTAAGGCTTTCACCTGTTGGCAGGCTAAGCAACGCTCCACGAAAGCTGCGACGTCTCTCTTCATGCCGTTCCACCAAAAGGACTTTTTCAGATCCTGGTACATCTTCGTGCTCCCGGGGTGAGCAGTGTATGGGGTTTCGTGCGCTTCGCTCAAGATTTCGTTCCTAAGACCCTCGTCGTTCGGCACACACAGTCTCCCTTCGAAGGTAAGAGCGTTATCGGAAGCCTCGCTAAAACTTCCGGATTCACCGGTTCTCACTTCGACTCGAATCTCCTCCAATTTCACATCTAGCCGTTGTGCTGCAACGATCCTCGTCCTTAGATCAGGTTCTACTACTAACGCGGCGATTCGACCTTCTACGGTATCGGGTGTTCTAACTACTTCTATCCGCAACTTACTCAACTCTCGCACTAAACTTTCCTCTTCTGTTAGAAAAACAGCGAGTTGCGAATGGTCTCTACGGCTTAAAGCATCTGCTACTACGTTTGCCTTGCCGGGGTGGTAGTTGATACCACAATCGTAATCCTTCACTAGCTCGAGCCATCTCCGTTGTCGCATGTTCAGGTCCTTCTGCTCGAAGAAGTACTTCAAACTCTTATGGTCCGTAAAGATTTCACACCTAACTCCGTAGAGATGGTGCCTCCAAATCTTTAGGGCATGCACTACTGCGGCTAACTCTAAATCGTGGGTGGGGTAGTTCGACTCGTGCGGTTTTAACTGTCGTGACGCGTAGGCGATCACCTTGTCGTTCTGCATCAATACGCATCCTAATCCGACCTTCGAGGCGTCGGTGTAAACTACGTAGTTCACTCCAAGCTTTGGCACAACTAACACTGGTGCGGTGGTCAGCTTTTTCTTCCTTAGCGTCTCCAGTGCGATTCGTAGGTGCTCCGCGTGCTCCTTCTCGTCCTTCGAGTAGACTAAGATGTCATCTATGAACACTAAGACGAACGTATCTAGGTACGGGTGGAAAACTCGGTTCATCAGGTCCATAAATACGGCTGGGGCGTTGGTCAGACCAAACGGCATCACGACGAACTCATAGTGACCATATCTCGTGCGAAAAGCGGTCTTTGGTATATCCTCCTTGCGAACCTTCAGCTGGTGGTATCCGGATTTTAAATCCATCTTTGAAAACACGCCGGCTCCTCGGAGTTGATCAACAGGTCGTCTTTCCTCGGCAGTGGGTAGTTGTTCTTAAAGGTCAATTTGTTCAATGGCGCCTAAGGACACAGGTGCGGCTCCTGGTTCGAGATCGGTCGTGAATTCTAGTTGTCGATCTGGCGGCGGTCCTGGTAACGCTTCGGGGAAAATGTCGGGAAGAATCTCGTACGGCAGCGACGTCTTCGATCCTTCTTTCCTCCTTCTCCTCTCCGTTGAGATAGACAAGGTAGGCGGGGCGTCCTTTCTTTATCATCGCGGTGGCTTGTAGCGCAGAGATTATAGCGGTTCGCCGGTTCATCGAGATTCTGTGGTATACGATGGGTTCCATATTCGGGGCGTGTAGGGATATTCGCCTCTCGTCACAGCGATTCGTCGCAAAGTTAGCGGTCAACCAGTCCATTCCTAAGATTACGTCGACATCTCTCATCGCCATAACTCGCAGATCGTAAGCGACTAACTTAAGTTCTCCTAGTACGATTCCTACGTTCGAGCAAGTTCGGGAAAATTCTATAACACGACATTCGATTTCCTAGCAGCTCGATATAAGCAGTTCGTAAATGCGAAATATTTCTCGTCTCGTTCTATTGGTCATGCCTACACCTCTTGTTGGTGTATCATTTCAGCGCGTGTCTGTCTGTAGAACTTATTTCCCACGTGTATCTTAAAAGATTTAAGCTTTCGCCTTCCCTTGCCGTGTCGCATCAAGAACTCAGAGTATGTATTAAGAACTCAAATTTTAATCAAACAGTCTTAACTTGGATATGGGCCGATTTCAATTCGAAGAAGCACCACAAAATGTCTTTCATCGGAAAGGCTCCAAACTTTATCAAGGAAACAAGAATAACATCTCTAGCTTGACACTTTCAAATCTCATCATTGACAATTGGTTTGAAACTGAGCGAGGACTAAGTTCCATTGAACATAACTCGTCCATTCTGAGAATTAAAAAGTTTAGAGGTATCAAGAAAACCCATAGAGCTTGAGAATTTAATTCTGATGAGAGCTCGAAAGAACATGGGATGGGTCATGAAAACAGGGTGAAACCTATTCTGATGTACTGGTAAAATTATGATTCTCCCTATAAGTAGGGTTCAAGGAATGATCACGCAGTAATATTGAAAGAAGGCAGTTGCGCAAGAAAAGACATGGGACAGTTGCACAGCAAGATGAAAGATACTTGGAAGAAAACAAAATGGGCAAGTACATTCACGAAATAAGGTAGTAAAGAGTGGAAACCACTCATTGCAAGATAAGGTAGTAGAAAAGTGCGAATTTCAATTTCGCGCAACGAGGTAGAAAAGAGTAGAAACAACTCATTGCAAGATAAGATATTAAGAAGGTGCGAATTCCCCATAGAAATCTCAAAATGTGGTCTCGAAGGGGTCTCAGTACAACGAACGAAAAGGAGTAACGCAAATGCGAAAGTAAAATGGTAAGGTGAATAAAAGTTTTAGAAATCTTAAATCCCATACCAGACTGCCCGATAAAATTTGCAAAAATTTCGGACAGCGGTTTTTGATCGAAACATGTCAAGGCCTAAAACGATCAGTCGCGTCAAAATTTAGAAATATAGACAAATGTCATGAAGTAGCACCGATAATGGTTCAACGGTTTTGTTGAGGGCAACTCGAAGTGATTGGAACTTTTCAGAACCGTTAAGGAAGAAGAGAACATGATAGCCTTAACTTGGTGCTGAAGAAAGAAAAGTCATTGAGGGTGAAACAATATATGTAGTGAAACCGAGCTAAAAGAATTTCACTTCTACCAAAGAGAGCTTGCAACAAACATGGTTATAAGATAAAGGGGTGAACCAAAGTTCCAAGAAGAATATTCCATCCTTTGAAGAAAAGCAGGTCTGGAGATTTGATCACACTGAAGGTCATAACTACAGACAACTTTAGGAATGAAGTTCAATGACGGAAGCTCACAAAACCAAATATCGTTCTTATGAATTTGAAGAATACTACTCAAACGTGAGGTCCAAAGTTATAAAGGGCAAACACAAATTTCACGCCAAGTGAGTCATGACTCGATATAGGAAAAGAAATAATGGGTATCACTTGCAAATTGTGAGTCAAACGAGGTGTTTAAATAGATAAGGGCTCATGGTTATTCAAAACTTCCCGAAAAGAACTTAGGATCCAAGTAAGTACTGTTGATTTTAAAATCGGTCATTCTAACTACGAAGGTCGCACTTCCTCGCACATTTCTCCCGAGCCTAATCATGGTAACGTCGTTCTATGAAACCGTGGATTCCAAGTCGAGATTCATCGTATCGTCGAAAATAACTAAATTTGATGGTCGCATCTTCAAAGTCTTCTTCTTGCCGTGTCACATAGTCCTTTCGATTGCCATTATACACGTGGTCCTAATGTGTCGTAAACGTCGTCGTATTTGTGTCGCGTCGCCATTTTGGCATTGTATGCAAGACTGCATAGTTTTATTAGATCTTGGATATGATCTCGCCATTGTAAGGGTACACCAAGGCTCGAAGTATCCTTATTTTTTGTTGGTTCTATCACTCAGGAAAGTGATATAGCAGTTGTCAACCTACAACTAAGTTCTAGCACGTTCAGTCTGGCCTACTTCTTAGGCACTCTATAATTTCAAGCATAGCTTGGAGTCTTATACTAGTCATCCCGTGTTTCTACTGTTGATATAAGCGCTGTGATCGTATAACTAAGTCATGCTAGGTTCCAAGTAGTCCAGATCTAAGCATCTCAACATTTCAACATAAATCTCACGTAATCACATTCGCAACAAAGTTCCAAAGTTCCCCATTACCACACAAACTTCATCCATATATTGCACAATTAACAAGTTTATTTGAATAGCATATTTCACCACATAATCATTTGATGTTCCATAGCATATCAAGCATCGTATATTAATATATGTAAAGATTAGCACTTAGTCGATGCATCATCTACAAAATCGCATTTCCAACTTCATGCGGTTCATGTCCATCTATTTCACAATCACATAATTGCAACTACACATGTGTCATACTTCGCCTTCACAATTTCAAAATCATATATTTTCAACCAAATATGCATTAAAATTTTCGTCTTCCAAGTAATCAACATGTACGTCCTTCAAGTTAAATTTGCAGTTTGAATATGTAATGACAAGTCTCAACATTAAGCAACACGTGTTCACAATCATACCTCAATATGTGATACATCATGCCTCATTATTAAACAAAAGCAATCATACATTTGCATAGTGTCTCCCGTTTCATAACTTCACCACTCTTTTTTTTTTCCAAAAGCCATAGTATTTACTTCATATTTCACATAGGAGTTGCTTCGTAGCAGCCAAGTAATCACATTTCACATCTCACAATTTTCACAAGTTCTCATACAACATTCAACAAATCATTCAAGAAGCATCGCTTCGCATTCATAATATTTCTAGCATATAAAGCATGCTTTTCACAAGTTCTCATATTCAACAAATCATCATTCAGAAAGCGTTTCTCATTCACAATATTTCCAAAAGCATCAAGTTTCAAGCACAAGTCACAAAATATCTAGTACCTCTTTCTTTGCGGTTGAACGAGACGAGTTGCGGTGTTGAGCCTTCCATATTCAGTTCATTAACAAAAGATTACGAGGACAACCTAAATTTTGAAAAGACTCTTGGGTCCAGAGCGGAAAGAACTGAGGCTCTGATACCAACTGTAACAGCCCGCCCTCCTAGGGTACAATAAATGCGGCGGCTGCTACCCGAAACCGACTCCAAAGAAGTAAACATAGGCTAGGGTTTCATTTAAAGAGTACTGACCAAAAGAATTGGAAGAAATATCAGAGTATTTAATGCAACAACTTAACCTAGAAGTTCAAAGGAAGATAGATATCATAAACGATGGTCAAAACCTTAAGAGTACGACATAGTATCCGAGACAAAATCACGAGAAAAGGGCTAAGGCCACAACCGAAAGTAAGATGCAAATATTCCAAAAAGAAATTCTAAAGAGTATCAAAAATTCAGCGGAAAACGACCAAGAGAAAAGCATAGCTATGTATGGTGACACAACTACACTTAGAGTTCAACACATCCATATTAATTAATTAAGCTGCTCAACACCCGCCACCGCTCGTCATCATTCAACCTGCACATAAGGAAAACACATGCAGGGCTGAGTATTTTGAAATACTCAGTGAGCTCGTTGCCAAAACATTTTATAAGTTATGCCACCCTTACCAAGTGAACTCGAGTTTTAAGTAGTTAAAAAGAATATCACGAGTATCACAAAATATATTTTCATAGACTGGCCAGTCAAAATAACCTCCCATTTTCTCATCAAATTAACAATCACAAACATTCCATGGTGCGACGAAAGTGTGGCCACACTTTTCGCCCACGAGACCGGCCGACTAGCAAGGACGGCTCTCGATCCCATTGTGTACACAGCCTGGTAGGGCTTGCGGCCCATACTCAGACCCGAATTCGTATAAGCATATCCAACAATCACATTTAAACAAACATAGGCATGGCATAACAGTTAAACCACCCTTATAACACCGAACAACATTTGATAAAATAAAAGAGAGATTTTAGAGTAAAGCCCACCTCGATTGCTTAGTTTTCAAGTAGTTTCGCTTTTCCGTTATCCGGCTTCGCAACCAAAGTTTCACCTTTTAATCACATAGGCACATATCACAAATTAGGTTCAATACTACTCTTACTCATGCATGTCTCATTACTTTTCCCTCTTCCCAATGATTCATCTTATCATTACTAATTAACCAAGATCATGTTTATCACACAAGATTATTTAGCCATCAAACACACACTACACAACACAACACACACACACGGCACACACATACACACGCCACACACACACACACGACACACACACACATACACGTTCTCACATCCCTTTTTATCCCTCTTTCACTCAACCAAGATGCATGAGGGTTCAAGAAGACCGATTAATCGGTTAGAAGAAGAAAAAGAAGAAGTAGAAGAAGAACAAACATAACTCTTAAACAAAAATACCTTTTTGAGAAAAACGATCGGTAGGAAACAAGTATTAGCCTTGATTCTTCAAAGTTCTTGGATTAAACTTCAATTCTTCTCCAAAAGATAGCAAAATATTGGAGTGTAGAAGAAGAAAATTGAGAGAGTGTATGGGATGGGGGGGCCGAAAATATGGGGGCTAGGGTTAGGGGTTTTGGTTCTTATTTATAGAGTTCAACAAGATCTTTAGGTAATTAGAATAGAATATTTGGTAAGATCTCATTCTCCACAATTAAATAAATAAATAAATATAGTGAAGTAGGGAAGAAGAATTAACAAAAATAGATTAGGGTACTAGGCATGAGATTTTCGAAAATATGGCCTTCCAAAAAGCCAAGATTTTGTTTTGGTATTTTTCCATATAGAATAAAATATCATGGAGCAAAATAAAAATAAGGAAAATCCTCCATGAAGCAAGGTAAGGGGCGATTTCTATGCCTTTTAAATAAGGCATGGATTTTTGAATATTGACTAAAATAAAGTAAGGCAAGATCTCTTGAAGTATGGAAAGATTTGGTAGAATATTTAAATTCTAGGTATGGAAGGAAATCAAGTAAGGAATCAATTAAATAAGCAAAATAATATTTCCTTTCCACATAGTGATTTTCGAAAATCACTATTAGACAAGGGGCTCGGGTTAAATATCCCAAGGATTAAATAAATTCTGGAAAAAATAGAAATTCTTTCTCCAAGGGGTCTAGGGTTCGAAAATTACAAGAATTAGGGTGACAAGTATTTATGAAAATTTTCTCTAATATTCTCACTCACCCTTAAACAAATAATTGCCACATAATCTCACCAAATAAATAAATCACATGCCACATCATGAAATCACATAGTTTGACTTTTCAAACTTTCAACACAAACCCTAAACTCAATTCGACCATAACATCTCATGAAATAAATGCATTCTCGATTCCACGTCATCCACAAATAAATTCTAGGGCTCTAAAAATTAGGGTTCTAAAATCCGGGATGTTACAAAGACTCTTAAAGGAAACACCGCCATTTGGGTGGTTGTAGACCGACTCTCATACCGATTCCTATAACTCATGGATCGGACGGACTAGCTCGAATCTACATACGAGAAATCGTGCGATTGCATGGAGTCCCAGTGACGATTACGTCTGATCGTGACCCGAAGTTCACATCAAAATTTTGGATTAGTCTACAGCGCGAGCTTGGAACACGATTGAACTTTAGCACGGCATTTCACCCGCAGTCCGATGGACAATCCAAGAGGACGATACAAACTCTCGAGGATATGTTGAGAGCCGTGGTGCTTGACCGAGGCGGAAGTTGGGAGACCGCACTACCGTTGATCGAATTCGCTTACAACAACAGTTTCCAAGCAACGATTAACATGGCGCCGTATGAAGCCTTATATGGAAGAAGGTGTAGATCACCGCTCTACTAGGATGAAGTTTGCGAACGAAGGGTACTTGGACCCGACGCAGTCGAGGAGATGATTGAAATTGTTCGACAAATCCGTGTGAGAATGAAGGAAGCCCAAGATAGACAAAAGTCTTACGCTGACGTCCGACGGACCGACTTACAATTTCAAGTCGGTGATAAAGTTTTTCTCAAGGTATCACCGTTGAAAGGGATAATGCGTTTTGGTGTCAAAGGAAAGTTGAAACCACGTTTTATCGGACCTTATGAAATTCTCGAAGGAGTAGGACCCGTAGCCTATCGATTAGCGCTACCGCCAAACCTTGGGAACGTACACAATGTTTTCCATGTGTCACAGTTGCGGAAGTACGTGTTCGACCCGAAACACGTGATTCATTATGAAGAAGTTGCTTTGAACCCGGATTTGAGTTATGAGGAGCGACCTCAGATGATCTTGGACCGTAAAGTTCAAATCTTGAGGAGCAAATCTATTGCCAGTGTAAAAGTACTTTGGAGAAACTACAAATATGAGGAAGCCACGTGGGATCTCGAGGATAAGATGATGGAACTGTACCCGGAACTTTTTCCATGAAGTACCAAATTTCGGGACGAAATTTCTTTAAGGGTGGTAGGATGTAACATCCCGCTTTTTCGAACCCTAATTTTCAAGATATAAAATTTTTGCATTAAATGCTTTTAATGCTATGATTATGTGGAATTAAATGATGAGTGATTTGTTGCAATATTCTTTGTGACCTAATTGCGATATGGAGTTGAGATTGAGTTGAATAGTCAAACTCGTTGAATATGTGACGTGGCTATTGAATAGTCAATATTGTGGAAAATATGACGTGGCCGTGGAATGGTCAAAGTCGTTGGAAAATGTGAAGTGGAGGTGAAATTCGAATATGTGGATATTTTAATGTGGGGAGAAAGAATAATTGTGGTGAATTATTTTCCTAAGGGATGAGTGAGAATTAAATAGGAGCATTATATAATTATGTGGAATTTTTGACCCCTCCTATTTATTGGAAAGAAATCCTATTTTTCTTGGATTTAATTATTGTTTAGGATAATTATCCAAATTAAATCCAAAGTCCGATTATTCCTTATTTGAGTGATGAAAAATTCGAAACCCTTATTATTTCTTGGAGATTTTCGAAAATCTCTTATTATGGGAGAAGGGATTATTTTTATTATATTATTTGATCCCTTGTTTATTCTCTTCCATAAATAAATTCAAATATCCTAGCATATCTTGTCAAATCTAAGAAGATCTTGCCATATCCTATTTAAATTAGGATTTTAATTAATTCCTTGGAGTAGGAATTGAAAATCACGCCTATTCCTATTTAATTGGGGAGATTATTATTATTTTCTTGCTCCGTGATATTTTATTCTACTCCGTGAAATATTCAAATTAAATCATAGGCTAATTAAATAGCCTAGAAATTCGAAATCCCCTTTTCTCTCAACCTAATTCACGCCACTTAACCACCATATCTTCTCCAAATCTTTATTTAATTAATTATTGGATTATATCTTGCACTCTATAAATAGGAGAGAAATCCTAAACCCTAGCACTACAGAAAAATAGCGCCCCCTCTACTTCACGTCACTCTCTCTCTCTCTCCCACTCTCTCCCAAATTTTTCTTCTACTTTCTCCATTAATTCTTCATCTTTTGGAGAAGAATTGAAGTTGCAATTCAAGGATTTGTTGAAGAATCAAGATCCTACTTGTTTCCTACCGATTGTTCTATTGAAAAGGTACTTTTATTTTGATCTTCTCTTCTTCTACCGATCAATCGGTGTTCTTGAGTCCACATGCATTTAGATCGAGTGAATGGGGAAATTAATCGATGAATTTGGATGCGTGTGTGGGTGTGTGACCGTGTGTGTGTGTGTGTTGCACGCCTCGGTAGGCGTGCACATGTGTGGTGTGTGTGTGCGTGTGTTGTGTGTGGAAAACACTCATGCGTGACACGATTTGATGTTAAATCTAGAGTTGTGGTGTGAATAAAAACGATATGATAATCGTACTTTGATTTTTGAATGGGAATATTGAAAATAATCGATGGGAAAGGGAAACGTGAGAACATGCATGATTTTGATCCATGATTGAGACTTATTTGAAATACATGAACTAAAGGTGATAGCTCGCGTTCCCGGTGTGATAACAAGAAGAAGTTCGTATTTGAAATCGAAGGAAATCGAGGTGGGCTTTATTCTAAACTCTCTCTTATGTTGCAAATATATGAAAGTGGAGCAATAAGGGTGGATTAAACTGTTATGACATGCCTATAATTATTTTGGATATTATGTGTGTGTGATGCCTAGATTGTGAGTGCGCTCCATTAGGCTATAGGGCTATAAAAACGAATTCGGGTCTGAGTAGGGCCACAAACCCTATCAGGCTAGTGTACACGGGAGATCGGGAGCCGTCCTTGCTAGTCGGCCGGTCTCGTGGGCGAAAGTGTGGCCACACTTCGTCGCACCATATGAAATGTTGATTGATGAGAAAATGGGAGGTATTATTTGACTGGCCAGTCCATGAAATATTTTGTGATACTCGATGCTTATCTTTTAAATAAATGCAAAACTCGAGTTCACTATGGTAAGGGTGGCATAACTATAAAATGTTTTGGCATGAGTCCACTGAGTATGTTTAAAATACTCAGCCCTGCATGTGTTTTCCCTATGTGCAGGTTGAGCGGCGATGGGCGGTCGGTGGTGTTGAGATGGTTGAATCGAATAATATGGATGGTTGGGATTTTGAGTGTAGTCGTGTCTTCATACATGGCTTCGCTTTCTCTTGGAATGCTTCCGCTGAATATTTGAAACTTATTATCTTTGGTTGTTTTGAACTTATTTCGTTGATTGGGAATATTGGGAAATATTGCGTTTTGTTGGAGCTACGATAAACCCTTGACTTTTGAGTTTAGCCTATGTTAACTATTACATCTTGTTTTTCGTATTTAAAGCCGTTGACTTATTGCATTGATCTTCATTAAACACTTGGTCAAATCTCTTTAAGTGAAACCCTAGTCTACATTCTTGTCGCCTTAAGTTCGCCTAGTTAACAGTTGTCGTATTTATTATACCCTAGATATGTCGGGCTGTTACAGGAAATCTTGATGTATCTTGTACCTAAAAACATTATTAGTTTTGGTTTTCGGTTTAGTCGTAGTTATCATTTCGTTGTCTGAGTGTTATTAATCCTACCATTGTCAACAATTTATGCATAATAATTTTACATTTTTATTCTGTTAATGTACATTATTAGTAACGAAATTGTACATTATTGTCTACAAGCACTTAACTTTCTGTACGTAATTATTGGACTAGAGCTCATTATTAGACACATTTTGTACATTACACATAATATCATTGCATTATTAAACTGTTAACGTACATTATTATTCATGAAGATGTACATTATTGTACGCAATGACTTAACTTGGTGTACATTACATTTCTGGGGCAGTTCATTAATAAGCACATTCTTTACATATTCATCTAATTTCATCCATTATACAATTTCTTGCTGCCTTCCCTATTGCATACAACATAATAGTCCATTAATGAGTCAATAATAACCATTACACAGTACTATATGTACATTATGTTTATCAATTAAAACTACTCCCTAGCCGAGACGATATCTAAATCCTAGAGGAATGACAAAAACTCGTTCACTTTGGCAACAGTTATGGTACTTACTACGTACTACACCCTAGCCCCAAGGATTGCTAAACCCTTGGGAATAAATGAAACGTGCGCCGAACAATCAATCAGCGAACATATACATTACAAATCAGATATCGTCCATTATAGAGTTGATAAAAACCATTACACAGTAATATATGTACATTATGTTTACAAGCTGTAACCTACGAAAAGAAAACGCGGAAATCTGTAAGCAATGACTGATTTCATGCAAAAAAATGACAATTGATGCAAAATAAAACTAAATACAAGAACGAACTAATCACAAACAAATATATAAAACCATAGATGTCAATTACACAACTAATACAATAACTTTCTACCAAAATTTGTCAGTAATAATAATAAAAAAAACAGACGTCTTCAATTGAAAAAAGACGACAACAATTTATTGAGAATTTCAATGGAGAAAAAACGATGAGGGAGAGAAGAAAGATTGTTCAATTCCTTCAATTTCAACATCTCCATATCTGATCTCAACCGCTGCGCGAAGAGATCAGAAATGAAATTGTGGAGGAATTGGAAATCGGCGTCGTGATTTCTTCTCTCCACCACTCTCCTCCCTCTCTCAATCCTCCTCTCTTCAGGCGTCGTGAATGAATACTCCAATAATTTAGTTTTGTGACGAAAACCCTAAACATCAGATGCCTTCAATGGAGAAAAACCGAGAATAATTGAGGGAGAGAAGAAAGGGAGAAGAAAGATTGGGGCATGAGAAGAAAATTTCGTGCGTGAAATCGTGGGAGAGAGACATTAACATTGACGTGTAATCTTTGAAGAATATGCAGAAAAGTTTCAACGGATTTTGGAAAAAGATTGAGGGAGGAAATCATGGAAGATACCATAACTGAAAATTATTCCTATACCGAAATTAACCTTTTCCTATTATTTTTAATAATTTAAATAATCATAATCTGCTTAATTTTCATCCATTAGATCATCAAAATCGTGGGGCTAGGATTTAGAAGAAAAAAGAACAATATTTAGAAATAGGATATGAATACATCCCTATATAGTATATATATATATATATATATATATATATATATATATATGGGAGCATTAAACTCCTTTTACCCCTTAAGATACTATTTCCTTCTTAATCACATCCATTAGATTATAGTATTGGACGGTTAAGATTAGATTTATGAAATTAATCCCGTGTTGCATTATGAGTAGCTTTCTTTGCATTATAAGGTTATAAAAGTAAAAATACCATGTCTGGAACACGTTTCAAAACTGAAGTTCCGATAATTAAGCGGGATTTTCATTCACCTTCCAACTTCTTACTCTCTCTCTCTCTCTCTCATTCTATCAAATCAACCCACGATCAAAACCATTTCTCTCAATTTTCAAAACCCTTCCAACCCTAGCCGCCGCCGCTGAAGAAGCTTGGAACCGGCCGTGACTTCGATTCTCACTGTGATAAAGCGACGTGGGACGACGATTCCGACTCGCAAAGTTCAGATTTAAGAGCGGGCGAGCCGTCGGTCGACTTTTCATCTCCGTTCTTCATATACGGTAAGAGTATTAAGTCTCGATTTTTAGTGAGATTTCTTTGACAAATGTGAAATTGTGAGCATTATATGATGGGTTATCAAAATTTGGAATTTTATTGTTGGTTTCAGAGTTGAATTAGGTTTTATGTTAGGTTTTTGGGTTGTATTCGTCCTCAATTTGACGATTATTGTCGATTTTGCTTTAAATGTTCGTTTTTTGTGGTTCTGGTGTATTATCTAAACCGGTTTCTGTTGTTGTTGTTGTATCTGTTAGTTTTGCGATGTCGAAAAGAGGCCGCCCCTACAAGAGCCAGCCCACGCAGACTGAAGGTGAGAAAGCTGCGCCATTTTACGAAATCGATAGTGTATTTTACCATTGTTTAATGAATTATTTAACGTTTGTTGTGCATTTTATGCTTATTTATTTTCATTACATCTCTTTTACATTGTTGTGTAGTTGTTACTTGAAGTGGTTTCCATTTTTAAACAGTATTCATTACATTTTATGCATTATTTGCCTGGATTTCAACATTATTGTTGTACAGTGCTGCTAGAGAGAAGTTTTATACATTATTTAACATTTTTTGTGCATTTTGTTCCTATTTTTTTGCATTAAAATTCTATTACATCTCTGCTTTAACGTTGCTAGAAGTGGTGTACCTTTTTGTTACATTATTCAGTTCATTTTCTACATTATTTGTGTTTGTTTTCAGAATTAGTGATGAAGGTGTATAGTTGTAGTCCTTATTTGGTTGGAATTCTACATTGCTGCTTAGTGACCTTTAACAATTGTTATTATGATTTTTTGAATTATTTATTTGGATTTCATCATTATTGTTCTACATTGCGGCTGTAAGCAAGTTTTATACATTATTTAACATTTTTGGTGCATTTTTTTTCCTTTTTTTTTGCATTACAACTATATTCCATCTCTTTTTAAATGTTGCTAGTAGTGGTTTACCTTTTTGTTACATTATTCAGTTCATTTTCTGAATTATTTGTTTGGATTTCATCATTATTGTTCTAAAGTGCGGCTACAGAGAAGTTTTATACATTAATTAACATTTTTGGTGAATTGTGATCTTGTTTTTTTGCATTACAACTATATTCTATCTCTGCTTTAATGTTGCTACAAGTGGTTTTCCTTTTTTTTACATTATTCAATTCATTTTCTTCATTATTTGTTTGGATATCAACATTGTTCTTTTTATTGAGATTGACATGTGTTTCATTGGAATAATGATGTCAGGACTATGTGGATAGGTTTAATTTATGCATTATTATACGGTTCCTAAACATTATTACGTTTTGCATTACAATTATATTCTATCTCTACTTTCATGTTACCTGGTTGCTAGCATTAACCTCGTACTCATATGTGACTGCCTCGGACATCTCCTTCTTCCTAGCCATATCATCAAAAACCATTTGTACGTCAATACCATGAGCGTATGCTTTGATGTCTCGTGAAGCATTCCTTATATCCCCAACATTGCAGCCAACGAGCTGAAAACCACCGAGAATTTCCTTCAGCACATTAAACGTGAGCGTGGGGCCTATATTAGCCTTTGAACAATCAAGTATAAATTGGTGATGTACGTCGTCCAACTTTCGATTGATTGACATAAACTGTTGGTGCTCTGTCCCAACCATATAATGGTTATGAACCTCGTTGAACTCCTCCGTCGGAGAAGAACTTGAATGAGATACTGGCTTTACAACCACACCGCATGGATAAACGTCGACGTTTTATCAAAAACCAGACTGTGCATTTGCTTGGTCATCCTCGCTCGACTTCTTGCTTCCTTCCCTGTTGCATACCACGTTATACCAAGTAATTATACCATCGGTTTTCCTCATTTGTGATTTGCGCGTATCAAAACCAACAGCACGGGCATACACATTGTAGAACGCGAATCCAAAATCTAGTGATTTGAACTTCTGCCCAACCACAGGCTTCAAATCTTTCGAACAGTCAGGTACAACAACCACTGCACACAATCACAAAAACAAAATCTCAGCTAACATAAACATTATGAACAATAAAACGTGCATTATCTATCAAATAATTTACATTATTCAGTACTAAATCTACATTATTTGTATCTAATAAAACAACACCCTAGCCACCACGTGTCTAAACCATAACCAAGATAAAATAAAACTTGGATTATTTATTCACAACTGTACATTATCTATTAATGAATGAACATTAAGATTAGCAAATAATACAACATGCCAGCCACCACGTTTCTAAACCCTAGCCCATGCAAACTCAATTCTAAACCCTAGCCGACCCCTTAAGCAAACCCATGCTCCTTATTAACGTCAGTTATGGAACTAGTTTGAATTAACAGATACAGAAAATCGAAGAGGGTTGCGTTAATATGTGTGATTTGGGAATTAATGAAACGTGGATACAATAATCTATTACTTTTCGAAAAAATTTACCTTTGTCCATATTTGAAGCATAAGCTTCGTCCATTGTTGAAGAACCACCTTCTTCCATTGTAGTAAAGATAATCTTCCCGAAACTCTCCCAAAAAAAACTCTGCAGGCGATAATTACAACCAACGCACGTTTCACACGATCGCACGATTTGTTAAAACAAGAATTTTTAAGAATGAATAACGAAAAAAGATTAATAGCTGCAAGATGAAAGAGAATGGAGAACGATGAAAGAGAAGAAACAATTCTGGGAGACGATGAAAAAAACCGCTGCAAGATTTTGTGAGGGAGAGAATCATGGACTTTCCATAACCAACGATAATGTTAAAACATTTATTGACGCCCCTAGATCACACATGGCATGCTCAACCGTGATATCCCCTAAAGAAATGGGTAATGTAAACATACCTAGGTCGGTGCATTTTGAGGGCATCCTTCTCATCTAGCTTGGTTTTCCCTGCAATAAACTCCTTGATGAACTTACTGAAGGTGGGCATTTTTAAGGCTTGCAAGAATGGCAAGTTGATTTCCAACTTGCTGAAAATCTCCATGAGATCCTCTGTGTCATCCTTTTTCTTCTTCGCCTCCCCTCGATATGGAAATGGTTTTGCTCGCTTTACTGCATTTGTGGAAGTACCAGCCTGGGTTTCATCAACTGCTTTGTTTCCTTCCCTACTTCCTTCCTCAGGTTCGGGGTCTAGGAAAAACGGGTCCCTTGGTCGAGATAGAGATCCCCCTAAATCCTCCTTCTGGAGGTCTCTCTGAACAATGATCTCCCTCGGTTTAGTGCCTCCCTCTTGCTGTTTCTGACTTTGTTTCCCTTCTTTAGCTTGCATAGGCGCTTCCTCATCAGTTCCCAATGTCGGCCCTTCATAACCCCGCCCAGATCTCAAAGTGATTTGACTAATGTTTGCTCGGTCTGGCGGTTTGACGGTAGCAGGAAGTTTGCCTTCATTCCCTCGCATCTCGTTCAAGGAAACTGCGATCTGGGAAAGTTGTTTTGCCATCATGTCCATGGCGGCTTTGTGCTCTGACTGAGCATCTTGTAACTTGTGCACCATGTCATTGTTGGAATGTAGGTTACCTTGCATGAACTGCTGTGAATTTACCAAATCATGGACCATGTCATCCAAACTCCGTTGTGGTCTGAAGTTGAATTGACCAAAATTTTGTCCTTGACCTTGGTTCTGTCGAAAATTTCCTTGATGATTATTGTATTGGTTATTCGACCCTTGATTGTTGTACTGGCCACCAGACCCTTGATTCCTTTGGTGGTTCTGTTGGGAATTCTGAAAATTGCCTTGGTTATTCCTTTGGTGAGGTGGCACATAGGAGTTTCCTGGGTTGTTTTGATTTTTGTTCCCCCAATTAGCTTGGTCCCGATTCCTGTATCCCAGCTGCAATTGTCCTTCTTGGCCCTTCCCTGACCAATTGGACTGCCTCTCCGGAGGGTGTGCAAAATTCGTGAGCTGCAAGGGAGTTGGCTGGCTTTGATCATGGTCAGTCCATCTAAAGTTTGGGTGAGTCCTCCATGGAGCGTCCCTCTGTCTTCCTTGATTCCAACTTCCATCGGGATTCCAACTTTCCATCGAATTTGCTTGAGCTTGGCACTCCCCTTCGCAGGGCTGACTGTAGTATGGTTGCAGTTGCCTTTCCTCTTGACCAGGGGATTTCTCATTTTCCACTGGAGCATGCGGATTGCATTTCTCGATCGCATTTAGCAAGGCCTTTTCCAGTTTATCGATCCTATCTTCCACCTTCTTGTCTTCTTGATCCATCACTGCATTAGCTGATCCTCTCCTCAATATGCTTCGCGGGTTATCATAGGCCTTCTTTGCCTCAATTAGTCTCCCTAAGGTTTCCCGAGCTTCACTTGCCTTATTCTTGGTAAAATTTCCCCCGCTCGAGGAGTTCATCAAGTCTTTTGATTCAGGGTTTGCACCCTCATAGAACAGATAATAAGTTTCTGCCTCGATCATCCGATGATTAGGACAAGCATCCAACAGCCCCTTGAAGCGGGACCAATAAGAACTTAGAGACTCATCGTATTCTTGTTTGCACTCCTGAATCTCCTTCTTCAAGGCATTCGTCTTGTTAGATGGAAAAAAGTAATCCAAAAATTCCAGTTTAAAATCCTTCCACGTGTTGATCGAGTCCGGTGGAAGCCTCAGCAGCCAAGTGTTCGCCTCCCCTTTGAGAGCAAACGGAATAGCTCGAAGACGGTAGTCCTCTTCTGTTGCCTCGTTGGGTCGCTTCTGAATGCTGCATAGTTTACTGAACTCGTTCAGAAATTCATAAGGGCATTCGTTCCTACGCCCAGAGAAGGTAGGTAGAACTCCAAGTACATTTGTCTTGATGTCAATCGACCTCCGTCGTGGGTTCGAGACTATAGCATGAGCGGGTTCACCATCAAGATGTGCGGTGAGCGACCCTATTTCCGGATCGGGGTCAAGTAGATGAGCCATATCTGGGTCCTTCTCCTCCTCGGTCTCGGAATGCTCTGGTTCGGTTGATGTCCCTGGGTTCTCCTCTGTCGATGAATTCCACTCCTTTTCACTTTCTGACTCGAACGGGAATGGATCTTCCGTTCTCAATCCTGATCTAGTAGTGATGGTAGATGTAGATTCCTTGATTCGCCACTCGTACTGGCCACTCCCTGATCCAGATGAGCTTGCCCATCTTCCAGATTGGAAGCCCGCTTTCATAAACTGTCAGGGAGAAAGAAAATAACAGAAATTAAAATATTTACACCAAATCCTTAATAACAACAAACGTCATCCATCCCCGGCAACGGCGCCACTTGAAAGGGTTTTGTAATTTGTGCTAAGGCTGTTCAAATAAGAAAATAACAGGTTCCCTAGATCCAGCAAGTCCACTAGATCACTCGGTCTAGGAACTCGTGGGTCGCGAGGAATCCCGGTCGTCGGACACACAAAGCACTTTTCCTTTCAAAAACCCTCAACCACTTTACTAAACCTAGTATAGGGAAGTAGGGATCGATCCCACAGAGAAGGATGCATAAGACTCATAATCAAGGATTTGGGAGTGTTTTTGGTGTTGGCTGCTGCCACGCATTTTCATGGGTTGAGGAAAATTATAATTAACTTGACTTGGGAACCTAAAAAAAAACTTAAGCTAACAGCTAGACCTAGGAAATAAATCTACGGTGGGGACCATGTCTAAAAAGCAAGGTACGACTGAAAAGTTGGCAGAATAACTAACTCTCGTACTAACTGACAGTGACATCGTCTTCTACAACCAAATTTGCGTAAAACTTCTTTAAGGAAAACAGCATGAGCAAAACAAAAACAGAGCTACTGACTTGAAATCAAATTTATGCATAATAAACGAAGAACTTAGCAGATCTGCATACCCTAGACGAAGTGAAATAGAAACCAAGAAGAAATAAAACAAATCTAACGAACTACTGTCTTTCCACACGCCAAATCCAACCTCAGACGCTAAATCCACTCCGGATCCAAGCGTCCGACATGAACTCCAAACAGAAGAAACTCTCCATCACGTCAGATTTTACAAATAAGAACTCCGAATACTCAAACAACCACAGATCTGTCACCAAATTCCACATCAAACACCTTAACAACGAAATATACAGAGATCACATAGTTTTGTATGAGTTTAGGATTTAGAATTAAAATTAACTGCTGCATTGTTTGCATATTCAAATGAACTACATATTTTATGTGATGAGGTAATGCAACTGATCTGTTTTCCTATTAACTATAATCTAGTTGTTGTGAAGTATTGAATTCATATAATGAAGTAATAAGTTAATCATATTAAATGAGGTAACAGAGTATTCCAAGTGAACTATCTATAATTATATATGAAGTAGTAAATTGATATAATGAAGTTAGTTGTGTCTTATGTATTCACACACTTTATTCTAAGTGAACTATCTATAATTGTATATGATATGTTGTAAATTTATTCTGTATTCTCATGTATAGGTGAAAATTCCTCTAGAAAGAAGATGAATTCGAGGATTTCTTTGGAAATCTCAAATTACTTAGGCAAGTACTTCATTCATACACTTTATTACTTTATTCATGTTCCCTGTTACAGACTCTAATGAAGTAATAGAACATTATAATGAAGTAACAGACTCTAACTATGAACTACCTATTTACTGTATTGAAGTAATATAAATGCTATGTTTATACAATAGGGTTTATTACTAAAATGAAGTAATATAACATTATAATGAAGTATCAGACTCTAAAAATGAAGTAATATAAAGTGAAAATCATAATAAATGAGGTAACATAGTATTCCAAGTGAATTATCTATAATTGTGGATGATATGTTGTATATTAATTCTGTGTTTGTTATGTATAGATAAAAATTCCTCTGCAACTAGCAAGAATGCAAGTAGTTCTGAAATCCCTGCTACCAAAAGTAAAAAATGAAATTAAAGCATAGATGAATGAAGTATTGAATTCATATGATTAAGTAAGATCTTGATCATTATCTAATTTTTAATGTGTTGTGTACTTTTTATATAGCCAAAGGTTCATCTGTAGAGAAATTGGATGCAGCTAAAGGCCTCAAAAATTCTGTTCTGGAAGGTAAAAAGTGAAGTCTAAGCTATTTTTGTTTTGAAATAATAAATTGACATGGTGTAGTTAACTAGTACTATTAATTGTATTTATTAATGATGATGCTGATGCAGGGGACAAGAAATTGAAGGCTATAGAGCAAACCATTACGCCCATTGAGAAGCTTCAAGGTTAAATTCCAAAACTTCCATTATGGTTTGATTTAATACAACATGTAATTTAATTCATTGACTAAAATAGTCCACTTTTTTCAGAAATGATGAATCTGAAGCAAGCATGTGGTGGTAATGACTTTAATGATGAAAGGAGGACAAAAAATAAGCATGATAAGCTGCCAAATACAGAGAACCAAGGTTCGTTTTAAAATAAATTTTAGTTGCAATGACCTAAATAAGTTAACTGATGAACTAAATAATTTTACTTGCATATGTTAGGCACAAAGAGAATCAGGGAAACAGAAGGTGCTTTACCTGGTGGGGTACAGACAGATAAGGATAAGGAGAAGCGAAGAAAGAAGATTGTTAACAAAGTTGCAGAATCGGAAAATATAGAAGGGAATGATG
>NC_062965.1:42662360-42683453 GCF_023119035.1 Salvia hispanica
ATCCGTTGGGTGTTACTTTTACAGGAGTTTGATTGGGAAGTACGAGATAAAAGAGGAACGGAGAATAGGGTAGCAGATCATTTGAGTAGAATCTTCCAAGGAGAAACAGAAGAGGCCATACTCGATGCCTTCCCCGAGGAACATTTGTACCTTTTGGAGAAATTTCCTAGACCACCTGACTGGGAAGCAGTTTTGGCCTTGACCGGTCTAGGGGAATCGGATAAAGGGAAGCGCACGCTGAATGCAGAACCGTGGTTTGCTGATCTAGCCAACTACTTGGTCACGGGAGAGATGCCGATTTCAGAAGAAGTTTCCCGGGCCCAGAGGATGAAGATTAGAAGCGAATCCAAATTTTATTTTTGGGATGATCCTTACCTGTGGAAAATGTGCTCAGATCAAGTGATTAGGCGCTGCATTCCCGAATGGGAACAAAGAGATGTGTTAAATCATTGCCACGCGTTAGCATGTGGAGGCCACTTTGGGCCAAGGAAAACAGCGAGGAAGGTTCTAGACAGCGGATTTTATTGGCCAACATTGAATAAGGATGCTTTCGAATTCTGCCAGTGTTGTGAGAGATGCCAACAGACAGGGGGAATTTCAAGGAGAGATGAGATGCCTCTGATCCCAGTGATCGTGTGCGAAATTTTTGATGTGTGGGGAATGGACTTTATGGGACCGTTTCCGTCATCCTGTGGGAATACCTACATATTGGTTGCAGTGGATTATGTATCTAAGTGGATAGAAGCTAAGGCCACCACAACTTGCGAATCGAAGGAGGTGGCGAAATTTCTCAAGGATAATATTTTCAATAGATACGGAGTTCCTAGAGCCATCATCTCAGACCAAGGAACACATTTCTGTAATCGCACCATCGAGGCTTTGATG
The DNA here is from genome assembly GCF_023119035.1 of Salvia hispanica. NCBI lineage: Eukaryota > Viridiplantae > Streptophyta > Magnoliopsida > Lamiales > Lamiaceae > Salvia > Salvia hispanica. The sequence goes on from NC_062965.1 coordinate 42,663,246, forward strand.
AAGAAATATGATGTACACCATCGAGTGTCAACTCCTTACCATCCTCAGTCTAATGGCCAGGCAGAGATTTCTAATCGCGAGATCAAGGCGATATTGGAGAAAACAGTTAATCCGTCAAGGAAGGACTGGAGCAAAAGACTCGGGGACGCATTGTGGGCCTACAGAACTGCTTTTAAAACACCTATTGGAATGTCACCTTACAGCACTTGTGTTTGGCAAGATGTGTCCCTTATTTCTCCCTAACTCCTGCCACATCAAGCGCCACATCAGCATCACATTTTATCCCCAGTTTTTAGCCAACTGCTACATTGGTTTCTCCCTTATTTCTCCCTTATTTCTCCCTAACTCAACATTTCATTTTTACATCATTATTTTTTATATTATTTAATTTTCCCTACAAATGTATTTAATAAATAGACTAATAATGAACAATTCATCGTTGTATTAATCATTGGAAAATATAATACAACGAGAAAAAAAAACTAAGACGGAGGGGCCGGAGGGGCGTCGGGATCGAGGCCCATCGTAATCTGCAGGCTTTGGATGCATTTCCAGAGGGCCGCCTTTTCTTCAGGGGTCCCGCCGCCGGTGAAGTACAGCGTGTACATCTGCGTCAGATTGGCGACATTGCTCGAATAAGTGGCTTTTTCTAAGTCGATGTGGGGTTCCGACTCGACTTCCGACGTTGTGCCCTTCCCCTTCCGCCTCCCCTTCGCCTTCTTCGCTCCCTCCGGGCGCTCGTGCGGACCATCCCCACTCAAGTCGATGTGGGTCGCGCTCCCCTCGCTCTCCGAAACGCTAAGTCGCGAGCGCACCGATTTCCCGTGCAGCGCGACGTGCATCCCCGTCCGGAATTTGGGGAGATCCTTCAGCTTATCGTAGATGTTCCAATACTTGAACCCCTTCGACAAGTACTTGCCACAATACCTCTGCATGGCCTCATCTCGGACCATATGCTCGTTCTGGCCACTGGGCATGTTCGCCAACAAGTTAGAATAAATACCGTTGAAGTGGCCGCAGTCCCTCATGAGGCGCTCCCAATGCCGACGGATCGCCTCGCTGCCATGGTCCTTCATTGAGGCAGTCTTGTGGCTCCTGTACTTCGCGGCAACCCGCTCCCAGAATATGATCTCAGTCTGGTAGTTGCTGCGCTCCGCGTTCTGTGACGTGTCCGCCCAGCAGGTGGCTATCAGCTCGGACTCTTGCAGAGTGTAAGTAGTCCTTACCCGCTTCGGCCTCTCATCGGAACCCGTATCAGTCGCAGCCGACGACGCCGGCGCCTTCCCCCTCCCGCTCCTAGAAGGCAGCTCGGTGGGCGTTTCTTCCATATCGAAGTCCTCCGCGCTCAGTGTCGCGGCCTGAGATTCTTGGTCGCCTGGGGTTGATCCGGGGGTGTCGAACTGGGGCCGATACACATCGTCGGCTGGAGAGGGCATTCTGCCGGCGGAGTTGAAGTACGGAGAAAGTCTCCGCGCCGGAGGAGTCTGCAAAGGAGACGGACCCGCGTATGGAAGTTGGCCGGGAGGAGAACCCATCGCCAACAACGAGTGCATCCACTGCTCGTTTGCTTCATCCGTGTTGGGAATTTGTGAACTCGACTCTTTCCCCTTACCCTTACCCTTACCCGAGCGGGAATTTTTCTTCCAAAAGCTCATAATTTTTGGAAGATTGATGAAGATTGAAGATTGGGAGAAGAGATTGAAAATGGAGAGAATGAAGATTGTGGGTGATGAATGGAGGAAGTGGAGGAAATATTTATAGGGGTGGGATGTAAAAATAGCCGTTGGGCCGAAAAAAAAAAAAAAAAATTTAAATATCGCCGATTTATCGCCGAGCGTCGCCCACAATGGCCGGCGATCGCTCGGCGATAATCCGGCGAAAAAACGCCGCTTGGCGAAATAACGGTAGGATTATCGCCGAATTATCGCCGATTTCACCACAACGGCCGGCGATAATCCGGCGATGTTCGGCGATTTTTCGCCGGATTTTCGCCACCCCCATTGGGATGTCGCCTTACAGACTTGTGTTTGGTAAGATGTGTCACTTACCTGTGGGTATTGAACACAAGGCGTACTGGGCAGTGAAAGAAATGAACATGAAGCCGATAGCTTGCGAAGAAGAGAGAAAGTTGCAATTGCAAGAGTTGGAGGAACTTCGGCTGGAGTCGTTTGAGTCTGCCATGTGGTACAAAGAAAGAACGAAGTTATGGCATGATAAAAATCTCCGGGTCAAGGAACTTCATGTGGGACAGAAGGTGCTCCTTTTTCAGTCTCGGCTTAAGCTAATGCCAGGGAAACTGAAGTCTAAGTGGATCGGCCCATACACCATCGTTGGCATCCGAGCAAATGGAGCAGTGGAGATCCAGGGAAGTACTCCAAACTCTGTTCCTTTCCTTGTAAACGGTCATAGAGTGAAAGTCTATAGGGATAATTCCGAGTTGTGTGTTGTGGACGAGATTCCACTACACACACTCCCTATTATTGCCTAAAAGGACGGGGGTAATTTCCGATGAATTCCTGGGTCAAGGAGTAAGTTAATGATTTTGAAAATTCAAAACTGAACCAGGGAATCTCGGAAATACAACACGGATGTAAATAGTTTAATTGTTTTCTTTAAAAAATAAAAAATAAAAAAATAATAAAAAAATAAATAATAAAAAAAAAATAAATAAAAATAAAAAAAATATTTTTTCGAAGCACCAGACTCCAAGGGGAACCCATATTTTATGCCCTAACCTCGACCTAGGGGTCTGGAACCTTCATTTTCCTTATTTTGTAGGGCATGGTCGAGGGAATTAGCCAGGAGGAGAATCTGAAGGAAGGAGTCAAGGAGGGAAAAGATATTTCGAATTTCAAAATTCTGGCCGATAATTATGGGAGACGTACGGTTGCTTACATCACGCCTGCAACCGCACCATCTTTTCACCAGAAAAAGCAACCGTCGTCCTTCTCTCTCCAGTCATTCCTAATTAGACAAAAATTTGTGTTTGCTCTTCCTTCTCTCTTCATTCATTCTCTCTCTCTAAAAACGGACGAAACCCTAACAAAAAATCGCCCAGTTCTTTTCATTTTTTTCAGATCTACACCGATGGATTCTACCAAGGGCACTGAGTATGACCCAACCTTATTGGCCGAGTTGACGCAGAAGGTGGGAAGTATAGAGAAAGCAAAGGAGGTGTATGCCCTATTCGCCGCCAGTCTAATGCCGTCTGCGCCGACTGCACCGTCACTGACAATTCCGGCAGATTCGGCTGCAAAATCGGCGAATCTCTCTGAAGAAGGATCGCGAGTCGCTACACCACCGCATGCAGAAACCGTTTCGCAAGAGGCGGAGGAAGAGGAGGCATTACACAAACAGTCGGAGGATGGTGAACCGACACATGACGAGACCTTGGTGGAGACAGAAGGGAAAGAAACTGAGAGCCCTAATCTTGAGGGTAGGGAAATGTGTGAGGGGGAAACCCCTATTTCTGTTGAAGTTCGTGAGGGGGAAACCCCTGCTTCTGTTGAAATTGCTGAGGGGGAAACCCCTGTGTTTGAGAAGACTGCTGAGGGGGAAACTATGAGGGGGGAAACCCCTATGTTTGAAAAGACTACGAGAGGGGGAAACCCCAGAAAAGCTTTTGGCGGAGTCAGATATACATTCAACGGAAGTACCGGAGCCCGAGGAAGGGCTGAATCGATCGTGGACCTGGTTGATGACCAGGAAGAAAGTGAGCCCAAGGTTGATGAGAGGGCAGAAAGGAGGCGCACTAGGAGAAGCATCCTTGATGAGGTCGATGACTACGTGCCTGACGCAACAGAGGCAGAGGCGCGCTTGGCCAAGGAAAAGGCAAGAAAAGGAAAGGCGCCGCGACTACATCCACCCGGTCAAGGAAAGCTCCCATCCGTCCAGGAGGTCGAGGAGACCCTTTCCCCTGTGACCGAGGAAACCTCTGTCGAGGAGCACGACGAGCCCATCCCCGAGCCCAGCTATAACTCTGAGGAGGTTGAAGAAGAGCCGATTCCCGGACGCCCGGTGATTTGGCTGACTAAAAGTTTGCTAGAGGAGATGAGGCAGTTCGATGATCAAAAGAGGATCGCGGTATACAAGGAGAGATGTAGCGCCGGGAAGATGGCCAAGTCAGGAAAACAGTACAGCAAAAGGGAGCTCAAGATGATTGCATGTGATAAAGAATTCCGCGCCTATATCCGAGCAATAGGATTTGACGATCTCTACTTCACATGGTGCATGGAGAAGGGTGTTAAGGTGCACCTTGGATATTGGATGGCGCAGGCGTGCCACCAGATGACGAGCAACCCGGGGCGTCATATGTACACCTGCCACCTCATCGGCGCTTACCTCCAGAGAAATATAGAAATGAGAATTGCCAAGGCCGCTCCACTAGTAGTCATGTGCGACCCCCCAGAGGTGTTTAGTGTTGATTATTTCTTCAACAAGGGGTTGCTGCAGACTCAAGGCACCAAAACTCTCTTCTATTCATTGGGAGACAAGGTGAAGGCGGAGCCGGAGGAAGCCGAAGAAGCCATACCGAGTGAAGAGGTTGAGGAGCTGCGCAAGGAAGTCCAGGACGTGAAAAAGGAGATGCAGATGATGAGGAAAGAAATGATAAAGGAGCTCGGTGGGATAAGGAAGGAATTGATGGGAAATCGGGAGGAAGTACAGACCCTGAGGGGAAATATTGCTGATTTGGCGGTGAAGTGTGCCAAACAGAATGATAGGATGACGGAAGCGGTGGAGCTTTCGATGAAAATGTTGAAGTGGATGCAGCAGACGCTCCCCTTGACCCAGTCGAGGACAACTCCTGGGTCCAGCAGTGAAGTCAGGCAGCCCACACAGAGCAGTCCCTCCGTCAAGCGACCACAGCAGTCGCTCCAGTTGATCTCCCCGATCATTCCCGTGCAAGTTCCAGCCCCACCAAAATCAAAGTCTATCGTGAGAAAGCCAGTACCTGAACAAACAACACAAGAGGAAGGAGAGCTGGAGCAGCCAGCTAAGAAGAAAATGAAAGTGACCCGACCCGGAATCCCACCCCAGTCTGGCTCTCGAGGGAGCCAGCCCCAGAAGTGATCAATCATCTCTTGACCAAGTAACTTTTATTTGTCGTTCTTTTCGTTTTTTTTATTTATTTACCCGTATATATGTGTTTAATATTTGTTATATCTTCTCCCACTTAGCCCACTGCTTGGTCTAAGTGTGAGAAGTTTGTGTTTTCCGTTGTTATGTTTGTTTTCCTATGTTTTCTGTGTTTCTTCTCCCACTTAGCCCATTGCTTGGTCTAAGTGTGAGAAGTTTTATTATTTTGTTATGCATTGATCTCTCTGTTCCCCCCTTCACGACGATGGCTTAGGGACAAGCTTGAGTGAAGTGGGAGGGGGAGAGGAGTCAATGCATTACCCGTGTCGCATATTAAGAGTCTGTTAGTCTTAAGTGTTGTCACATGAGCCAGTGGATATAATACGGCATGATTCCCTTAGTGAAAGTAATTGAAGATAGGAGGCATTTCAACTTAGAAGCTTTTTCCTTAAATAAGCCTAGTTAATTTGAATGAAGCGAGAACGACGGAGAATGCCTCTACTTACTTAGTTGTGAAGCCCTACTATATAGTGAGTTATAAACCTCAGATAACTTTGAGCTAACACATGTTTAAGGGCCACCACTGAATGCTTAGGGAAGAAGAGCTATGAAGGAGAAAAAATTGGGAATTGGGTTATGAAGGTATAAGCTGGACGAAGTCCAGAAGAAAGGAAAATGGAGGAATAAGCTGGACAAAGTCCAGAGGAAAAAAAAAAAAAAAAAAAAAGAAAAAAGAGGAGGAATAAGCTGGACGAAGTCCAGGGGGGGAATGGTCTAAAAACAGGAATGATAATAGCCTGACCCAGGAAGGAGAAACTCTCATAACCCAACGCTTCAGTGGTGTAGCATTAACTTAAGAGAGAATCGATCCTAACATCCCTGGTGAGGAATGAGTGATCGAGTGAACCCAACAATTGGGTAAGTAGAAAGCTATCTTGACAAGCTGACAGATTGACTAGGTAAAGGAAGGGAAAGGGCCTATTTGGAGGAGTGCAAACTATTGGATTGACCTTAATCTTGTGGGGACAGATGCTTAAAATTGAAACTAGCTCATGTATATGTGTTTTACGTGTTTGTATGATTTTCTTATATTTTCTTAGTTTTTCTTGTGTCTAGGTCTAGGAGTCGGTCAAGAGATAACCTTGCTTGAAATTTGCCTTATTCTTTTTCTTTTCTTGTCTTTATACTTGAGGACAAGTATGGTTTAAGTGTGAGCAGTTTGATAAGGCTAATTTCATGCATCGATAATGTGCGAAAAATGTTATAATTTGCTGGGTCTAACACGCTTCCTAAGCCAGGTGTGTGAAGAAAATCGCTAGATCAAGGAAGTAATGAAGGAGATGGTCTAGCGAGAGAAAGGAACGGAATGAGCAGGATTTCCAAGGAAAATTGGCGTGACAGAGGAGTTTACAGCTGAGGGCAACAAAGTCATTATCTATACCTCGCTGGGCCCACTCAAACGCCTATATATAGAGAAGAGCATGCAACGCAAAAGGGGATACATAGTTTTTCACTCTTCTTAGCTCACACACTTTACACACACACTTGGGAATGGATCTGGGGTAATCGTGATCGGGAGGGTACTTTCTAAAGATTTCGTGCTTGGCAACACCGTCCTAGTGAGGGCGAAGATACAATCACCTTTAATTTCAGTTGTTTTTGCTAGTTTTCACCGTCGAACTTCACTTTTGGGAGTCGACCTTGATGTTGATGATGTTTCATTGTTTATCGTTCGTGGATTTGCGTTTAGCTGTTTAATTTCAAGTCATTTTGCATAGATCTCTCTGTTGTTAGTTTATTCCTTCAATTGCTATGTCGATCTCTGTTTATTTTGATGTTGAGGTGTTTGATGTGGAATTTGGTGACAGATCTGTGGTTGTTTGAGTATTCGGAGTTCTTACCTTTAAAATCTAACGTGATGGAGAGTTTCTTATGTTTGGAGTTCATGTCGGACGCTTGGATCCGGAGTGGATTTAGCGTCTGAGGTTGGATTTGGTGTGAGGAAAGACAGTAGTTCGATAGATTTGTTTCATTTCCTCTTGGTTTCTATTTTACTTCGTCTAGGGTATGCAGATCTGCTAAGTTCTTCGTTTATTATGCATAATTTTGATTTCAAGTCAGTAGCTCTGTTTTTTTGTTTTGCTCATGCTTTTTCTTAAGAAGTTTTACGCAAATTTGGTTGTAGAAGACGATGTCACTGTCAGTTAGTACGAGAGTTAGTTATTCTGCCAACTTTTCAGTCGTACCTTGCTTTTTTAGACATGGTCCCCACCGTAGATTTATTTCCTAGGTCTAGCTGTTAGTTTAAGAATTTTTAAAGGTTCCCAAGTCAAGTTAATTTTAATTTTCCTCAACCCAAGAAAATGCGTGGCAGCAGCCAACACCAAAAACACTCTCAAATCCTTGAACATGAGTATTACGTATCCTTCTCTGTGGGATCGATCCCTACTTCCCTATACTAGGTTTAGTAAAGTGGTTGAGGGTTTTCTTTGAAAGAAAAAAAAAGTGCTCTGTGTGTCCGACGACCGGGATTCCTCGCGACCCACGAGTTCCTAGACCGAGTGATCTGGTGGACTTGCTGGATTTAGGGAACCTGCTATTTTCCTATTTGAACACACACAGCACAAAGCCAAAGCCTTTCAGTAATCCATGACATTGATAATGTCAAGGAATACAACTGGTGTGGCTATGTCATTGATAGCTTACTCAAGGCCTATAATACCTGGGCTAAAAACAAGGACACACCATTCACTGGCCCAATTTCATTTCTGGTGGTAAATTTTAAATTCAAAAATTCATTAACCTTAAATAAATATGTTTTAAATATGAACTTTACTAATGATAGCTTTCATTTTGTAGCCATGTTATATTGATAGGATTGTGCTTCGATCGAGGCTTGTTACCCGAACATTCCTAACCATTAAGGGCTGGACAAGCACGTTAATCCACCAACGCCAGAAAATGGAGCTTGAGCCCGGGCCATTCGGCAGAGGCATTAAGGAGCCAATCTTTGACCCCCGAAGAAGCCACCTGTCTGAAGAGGTTGTCAAGGTCAATATTGCGTCCTCCTCTGGGGCAAAGCCCAAAGATATCTCTAAGACAACCCAACGTAGAACTACAGTTATCACACTTATGGGAAAGGCTGCTGATGTCCTTGGGGAACTGATGAAGGAGTTGAAAGATGGTGCAGATGAGCTAAAGAATGATGGGTGCTCTAAAGTTGCAGCCAAATGCACAATGAAGATGATGGGGTTGAATGAGACGGAGCCGGAAGAAGATGCCAATGATGTCCAGTCCATGTCTCAAGCAATGGAAGAAGATGACATCGACAATCCCGAGTTTATTGAGGCTGTAGAAAAAGTAATGAGGGTGGTTGAACAAAGAAAGAAATGGCAAACAGAAGGGCCATCATTTGATCTAGGATTAGAGTTTCATGAAAGAAACGTAAGTTGATGATGGGTTGCGTCGTGATGTTGTGCTTGGAGTTTTGTGTTATTGGGATGTAATTTATAAAACACATTAGTATGGCATGTATTTGGGATGAACTAAACCTTTTTGTTGTATTATATGATTTTTGTAACTAACTGACTTTCTCCATAATGGGGTTTTAAAATGAAGAGTAATTGTTCATTGGGTTTTGTTTGTATTCCTGTTTATTATATACAGGTTGATACTACACCAACAAGGGACATAGATCCCGGAAGCTACATCTTTGAGGTTGTGCAATTCATGCATGTCCAAGATTTGGACAAGGTAAGAAGCTGTTCTTGCCTCTTATTGATTCTGCATGAAGTAATATTTAGTTGTGATGAAGTAAACATCTCATTGAATGAACTATCTAATTATATAATACTACTGGCAGAATATTCCACCATCAATCTTCAATGTTGATGTTGGACTTAGGGGAAACTTAGAAGCTAATCTAGTGGCAGAGGTAATATTACAATAGCTAGAAGTATGCCTCCTATATGATGAAGTAAATTGTCCTTGAAATGAATCATTTTTTGAATGGACGTATTGCAACTATCAGGATTTTAATACACCATGTGTAGTTCAACATGGAGCAAATATGAGATCGTATACAGATGATGAGCTAAAAGATGATGGAGCAAAGGTATAAATTTATTATGGATGAAGTAAAAATCTCACTGAATGAACTATTTAATTATATAATTATTCATTCTGGATGAAGTAATATTTAGTTGTGATGAAGTAAACATCTTAATGAATGAACTATCTGATTATATAATACTAATGGCAGAATATTCCACCATCAATCTTCAATGTTGATGCTGGACTTAGAGGAAACTTAGAAGCTAATCTAGTGGCAGAGGTAATACTACAATAGTTAGAAGTATGCCTCCTATATGATGAAGTAAATTCTCCTTGAATGAATCATTTTTTGAATGGACGTATTGCAACTACCAGGATTTTAATACGTCGTGTGTAGTTCAACATGGAGCAAATATGAGATCGCATACAGATAATGAGCCAAAAGATGGAGCAAAGGTATAATTTTATTCTGGATGAAGTAATACTTAGTTGTGATGAAGTAAAAATCTCACTGAATGAACTATCTAATTATATAATTATTCATTCTGCATGAAGTAATATTTAGTTGTGATGAAGTAAACATCTTACTGAATGAACTATCTGATTATATAATACTACTGGCAGAATATTCCACCATCAATCTTCAATGTTGATGCTGGACTTAGGGGAAACTTAGAAGCTAATCTAGTGGCAGAGGTAATATTACAATAGCTAGAAGTATGCCTCCTATATGATGAAGTAAATTGTCCTTGAAATGAATCATTTTTTGAATGGACGTATTGCCACTACCAGGATTTTAATACACCGTGTGTAGTTCAACATGGAGCAAATATGAGATTGCATACAGATGATGGAGCAAAGGTATAAATTTATTCTGGATGAAGTAATATTTAGTTGTGATGAAGTAAACATATCTCTGAATGAACTATCTAATTATATAATACTTCATTATTAATATGATACACTACATCATGGAAAAACTTATATCTATATTTTGGTGAATAGAATGTTAATGTCGCTGCGGAAATACAGTCAGTTATTGATGCTTACAAGGATATAGACATTGATGATGATTTCATGGATAGTGGTCCTCTAGTTGGTAAGCCGGTGGGGACTGAGATCATTGTTTACAATGCTAACAAGGTAATCCTGTGCAAATTAAGAATCTAATAATATATAATCTGAAGTTTGTCTTGTGGTTAATATATAATGTGTTACAAGTGATTTATTTATTGCAAACAATAGATCAAAACTTTGAAGGGTCGAATGGAGGTACGTACTAGAGCAGAGAAAACTGTTTCTCATGCATTGCGATCTCCATTCGCTGACAGACCAGTTAAGATTACAAACAAGCTCAGTAAAGATGAGAAAGAATCATATTACTGGATTCTTGTAACACATGAAAGAGACGGGTATGATTTCTAATATTGTTTTCTAATAGTATATCACACCATTAACATATCCAACAATAGAATGTGAAATTCTAACATGTATTACATAATGTGCAGATTTGTACTTGTTTATGACGACGATGTTGTGAAAGTTACAAAGATGGAAATGTGTTCTTTGATACCTCGGCAATTGATTGTGGTTGGCGTTATAGATGCATGGGCTTCCTACCTCAACAACATGGAAGAAATCCGATCACCATACTCATCAAGGCGGCTATTCTTCACCACTTATCCATGTGTAAGTACAAATTATTGAAATATAATAAGATTGTATGTTATGAAGATCCTAACTACATTAATATTAATATGCAGTTGTACACCATTGTGACAAAGCCTCAATCCATGGATGTCAACACAGTTATTGCAAACTTCTGTAACAACTTGGACAGAGAGGTGAAGGAAATTCCATATTTCAAATGGAAAGATGTGAACACGGTACAAGCATCATTACTTCATTAGTACTTCATTTTTACACTATATTACTTCATTCATACATTTTATTACTTCATTCATTTTTCATGTTACTTCATTTTTCAGATTGTTCAGTACTTCATTTGTATACTTTATTACTTCATTCATATTGCTTGTTACTTCATTCAATAGGTCTTCTTCCCCATATGTGCAAATCAGCATTATTATGCTGTTTGTTTTTGCTTCAAGAGAAATGCTATTGCTATAATAGACAATTCTGCAAACGGGGATGACAACGACCTCACAATTAATTATGGTCACATTCCAGAAACATTGGTTCGTATTCTTCTCTTATGATTGAATTTTATAGCACATACATATGAATACACACAACTACAAATGCCATGTATTTGTTTTGTACATGCAGAGATCATATTTTTGTCACTTCCTCACCAAGAATGGTCTCCACGCATATTGCAAGATCGTTTCCAACGCCAAAATGGAGAGATTGAAAATGCCATGGAGGACAGTTGATAACGTTGAAGACTGTGGAGTATTTCTGATGCGGCATATGGAAACGTACAAGGGTGAGCGTGAAGGTTGCTGGAATTGCGGCTTGAAGAAATCAAGTTCAGGTGTGCTTCAGAGCTTGAGGGCCAAATATTGTTCGGCACTGCTGTTAGCCGAAAACAGCCACGAAAGCTTCAACAACAAAATTGTTACATCAGCGTATTACGAAGAGGAAAGCAAACACATTGAAATTGATGTTGAGAAAATGATTGCGGCATATTTAAAGAAGAAATAATGAATCAAATTTTGTATTTGACATACATCTGTTATGAGCAATTTTGAATAAAATACCACACTTTGTAATGTTGTTCATTATTAGCCTATAATACTGCATTGGGTAACCGATTTAGTTCATTTCAGAAATCTTAGTTCATTTCAAAGATCTATTGACAAATGGAAAATATAAAGTAAGATTAATAATCTACTCCTACTATATATTTTGTCTATTCTCTTTAAGATTAATAAGACATTATAAAAACACTTCAGTCTATTCTCTTTAAGCTTGCAAAAAGTCTAAACAAGTTCAAATTCAAAAATGTAAATGAAGTAAGAAACTACATGATTGAAGTACAGAAGTAAGGGAATGAAGAACAGAAATATCCGAATAAAGTAACATTTGGAACAGAGCTACTGGAACAGAATAGAACAACCAGCCTCAACATTGGTTTTTCCTCTTTAAATGTTGTTCAGTGTTAGCCTGAAATACTGCATTGGGTACCATATTTAGTTCATTTCTGAGATCTATTGATTATTGATAAGTGATTGACAAATGGAAAATATATCAAAGTAAGATTAAGATAAACGTCATAATAAAGAACAAATAAGCCATTATAAAAACACTTCAGTCTATTCTATTTAAGCTTGCAAAAAGTTTAAACAAATTCAAATTCAATATGTAAATGAAGAAACTATAAGACTGAAGTACAGAACTAAAGGAATGAAGAACAGAAATATCCGAATGAAGTAATAAATTTTGGAACAGAACTATTGGAACAAAACAAAACAACCAGCTTCAACATTGGTTTCTCCTCTTTTTCTTGTTCTTCTCCTCCTAAAACCAAAGTGAACTATTTCTTTCCAAATCCTCACTGCCTCTGTTTTGTCTTCTCATTCACCTTTTTGCAGTTCCTCGAATCATGGTGTCCAATCACATGACAGTTTCCACACTTTCGGCCTGGTTTCTTTGCTAACTTGATTGCTGCCTCCTTCTTTGATTTCCTCCTACTTCCACTTCCCTTTGTACTGACAACATTAGGAGGATGAACTTCAATAAAGTTTGGAACTTGTGAGCCATAGAAGTTTTCAATCAATGCTCTCTTCTCTATTGAAGACAGAACAACACCTTCTCCAAGAAGCTGCTTCTTACCTTCTTCAATAATTGCAGTAAATGCATTGATTTGGTCAATGTTCCCTTCAATACTTTGTGCTATTTCAAAGAATAATGCATACATGTTTTTAAATGCAATCTTCTTCTCGTCTACAGCAGAGAATATTTCATGATCATCACAAAAACCTCCATGTATTGGCTTCACAAACTGTGACTTCAACCATCTCCATCCACGCAACTTCTCGGGTATCAACTTAACAAACTTATATTTCAACACACAAAATATATGGCTGCACAATAGACCAAGTCTCTCAAACTTTTTACATCCACACAAATAGGTGTCATCGCCAATGGAGTAAGTCACTGTCCATGAGTTTGAATCCTTGTCATTTATGTTATATACTTCATTCTCTCTATTGGTAGACACTCCTAGAGTTGCACAAGACAAAGAGAAACATGCATAAACTATCTCCTCTTGAATTGCATTAAAAGCACTACCACTATATATCGTTGATGCATGTTTCTCGATTTCCAATTCTGTTCGCAAAATAGGCACTTTTGTTGAATCATAGTATTCAAGCTTTGCGCTATTACTTCTTTGAGCCTCCAAAGCATGGTTATAGTTCATATAAAATAGCATAAGGTTAGCCCGACACTTTGAGTACCTTTTAAAGAAGTTATTCTGTGATTCGGACAAAGATGTTGTCTTTATCAACGAGCTCATCGGAAAATCACGGAAAAAGGCTGGAACCCAAAACTTTCTAGATGCAAACATTGATGAAAACCAGTCATTATTGGCCAGCCCATATCTTTCCATTATAGCATGCCAAGATTCTTCAAATGCATCAGGCTCTATCAACTCCGACCAAACACATGCATTCAATTCCTTCTTTAGTTCTTCACTACCAAGCATGTTCTTTGGCAATTTGTCAGCAACTTTATTCATTATATGCCACATGCACCACCTGTGTCTTGTATTAAGAAGAACCTCTGCAATAGCAACTTTCATTCCTAAGTCTTGGTCGGTTACGATTAGCTTGGGAGCCACACCCATACATTTCACAAATTGTTTAAATAACCATGAAAAGGAGTCGGCATTTTCCTTGGACAAAAGGCCAGCAGCAAATGTCACAGGGCGACCATGATTATCCTTGCCCGTAAAAGGAGCAAATATCATGCAGTACCTACATGTTAAAATCACTATAAGACATGCAGAATATACTTTAATCACAAACACTTCACTTTAAGCATGAAATACTTCATTCTAAGCATGTTTTACTTCACTGAAATGCAAAAACAAAGCACTTTAAGCATGGATCACAAACACTTCACTCTAACTCTATAATACTTCAGTCTAAGCATATTTTACTTCACTGAAATGATAAAATAGTGCACATAAGCATGGATCACAAACACTTCACTCTAATCAAGGAATACTTCACTCTAAACACATTTTACTTCACTGAAACGAAAAAACAGAGCAATATAAGCATACTCAATACACTTCACTGTAAGCATATTTTAGTTCACTAAATGCTCAATATACTTCACTAAAATGAATAAAAACAGTACAATATGAGCCATGCTCAATATACTTCATTGTAAGCTTATTGTAGTTCACTAAATGCTCAATATACTTCACTGAATTGAAAAACAATACACTATAAGCATGCAGAAATAAACAATACGCTATAATCATATACTAGTTCACTATATGAACAATATATATCATTATACGCTCAATATACTACATTGAAGTGAAAGACAGTAAACTATGAGGCATATGAATATAATTAGTGTGCACGTACCTATTTGTTGAGTATGTCGTATCAAAAGAAACAATATCACCATACAAATGATAATTTCTCTTGGCAGTTGGATCACACCAAAACAAACGTGTCAGTCTATCCTTTGAGTTGACCTCAAATTCATAGGTAAATGCTGCACAAAGTTCCTTCTTCCTGCGCATCTCATTTAATAGCATTTGTGCATCAGCTCCTTCCACGTATGCTCTAAGGTCGCGTCTGTAGTTGCGCACTTCTAAAACAGTACACCCTACATAATCTAATCCACCAAGAACTTCCTTGAGTAAGCTAAAACTTAATGTTGGACCGATATTTGCGTTAGCGCAATCAAGTATGAATTTCTGATGGACTAAATCCAAATTGCGGTTCAACTTCATAAAATGCTTATGGCGTTCCTCAACCATCTCGTGATTATGTTCTTCAACAAAACTTTGTATAACATAACCAATACCCATAAAAAACTTCCAAGACACTTTAGCATTACAAAAGCACTTAATAGAAGAACGCTTGCGTTTCACCTCATGTTGTTCATTTTTTCTTTGCTTTGTACCTTCTCGGCTACACACCACATAAATCCAAGTAATGACATCTTTTTCCTTTTTCGATCCCTTCTTACGGGTGTCAAACCCAACATATCGAGCATAATTGTTGTAGAAGTCCAATGCACGATCAAGGGTCATGAAACTTTGTCCAATTTTTGGTTTCAAATCATCGGGCATTTTGGTACGTAAACCACTGTTAAAAAAATATACTTCACTGTAAGCACAAAATACTTCATTTTAATCATGTTTTACTTCACTAAAACGAAAAAATAGAGCACTTTAAGCATGAATCACAAAAACTTCACTCTAACAACAGTGAGCATAAAATAGTTCACTTAATGCATAATATACTTCACTGAAATGATAAAACAGAGCACTAAAAGCATGGATCACAAACACTTCACTCTAACACTCGAATACTTCACTTTAATCATGTTTTACTTCACTAAATTGAAAAAATAGAACACTTAAAGCATGAATCACAGACACTTCACTCTAACCATGTAATACTTCACTTTAATCATGTTTTACTTCACTCTAACCATGAATCACAAATATTTCACTCTAGCACTGGAATACTTCACTGTAATTATGTTTTACTTCATTCTAATGCATAATATACATCACAAAAATGAAAACAGTTAACTAAATGCATAATATACTTCAGTACAAACAATATTTACTTCACTATAAAGTATATTTAATTCACGATAGTACATATTTACTCACTAAAAAACATATTTCTACACTACAACGCATATTGAGCATATTTACTTCACTGTTCGTCACATATAGTTCATTCTAACGTTTTTCACATCATACACATCTAATAATGCTGAGCAACAACACTAAATTGATAATAATAATTGATAATTATCTTTAGATTCAGTTTCTCCTTCCTCTCCCGATGAAGATGAATCAGAATTTAAATAATCTTCCGATGAATGTATCAGAATTGGATCCATGTGATAAAGGAATCCAGATGTCACGATGAAGGAATGAATGTGAAGAATGAATCAAATTGTGTTGATCAATCGTGAGCGAATTTGATACCTTCGGTTTGTCATGCTGGTCGATCCTAAACGATCACGCTGATAACAGAAGAATGAATTCAATCAGAATCAAATCACGCTAATCAATCCTGGACGAATTCGCGATGAATAAAACGCAGCTGATCAATCGTGAACGAATTGGATCGGAAAGCTGGATTTGGTTCAGATTTGAGAAATCGCGCAGTAAATTCATGCTTGATTATCGTGAATGAATTCGATTGGGAATCTCATATTTTTGGAAGAAATCCTAAGCTAAATTTGGTTCAGATTTGCGCATGATTTGGGAAGATTGGATTCACGATTAATCGGCTATGTTATTCATTAATTCATGTTGAGATATTAAATTCCCAAAATTCCCTTGGACAAGTATTTTTTCATAAAAATCTGAAAGTTTGTTTAAACCATAGGATTAATTTGGAGTAACAAGATGTATGGCTGAGATTTATTCTCTAGTTATATACTTAAAATTAGCTAGACCTTGATCATTCCTAGGGGTGCGTTAGGCTCTTTTGCACCCTAAGTGTCATATTTCCTTCTTAATCTCAGCCCTTGGATCCTTGAATTGGAAGGTTGTGATCAATGCATTATTAGTCTATAATGTTTCATTATTAGCCGTTGTGCATTATTAGAATGAAAATGTGCATTATTAGTCTATAATGTTGCATTATTAGCCGTTGTGCATTATTAGAATGAAAATGTGCATTATTAAATGACACGTGGCATTAATCTAACCGTCAGATGACAAAATCGTGAGGCTAGGATTAAGAAGGAAAAAGGACAAAAGATATGAAAAGGATTTGAATACATCCCTATATATATATATATATATATAGATGTACTAAGATGACAACCCTCTTTATTGTAACACCATACCACCATTTTAGGCTATTGGATCTGAAAATCGTGTGCTTGTCATGCTGCCACGTGTAAAAACATGGAGGGGTAAAATAGGCAATTTCTAATTTTACGTTACCAGATTGCAGTGCTATTAATTGAATATTGCAGTCTTACCACAACAATATTGCAGTTTACCACGATTGCAATATCTAATACAAATAGACGCAATATCTAATATAGTAGGACTATGCAAACCCGTGTTTTTTCACGAAACTTAATCCTAGGCGTCCATAGATGAGATCTAACGGACTATATTGGTGGTATGGTGTTATCCTATCTATGGTGGCACCACTAGTGCACCCCTATATATATATATATTTATATATTTATATATATATATATATAGGGTCTTGTTAGGTTGAGATTATTTAGCTAAATTGAGAAATGAGATGCAATATGGGCCACTCATCCAGAATATTTGTGAAATGTCAACAGCATGGAATTTATGTCAACAGAGGGGCATAGTTGTAATTTTATTAATTTTATTTATTTTTTAATTTTTTTAAAAATTTTTTATAATTTTTTTTCAAATTTTTTTAATTTTTTTTTTTTAAAAAAATCGTTTTTTTTATTATTATTATTTTTTTATTTTTTTTAACTATATGTACAATTCATGTCAATTACACATCAAATGTCAACAACTTTATTCAATAAATACTATTTGACATGAATTGTACATGTAGTTGACATTATATTGTGTAGTTAACATGAATTGTATATGTAGTTGACATGGATTGTACACATAGTTGACATTATATGTGTGTAGTTGACATTATATGTGTGTGTGGTTGACATGGATTGTACACATAGTTGACATTATATGTGTGTAGTTGACATGAATTGTATACGTAGTTGAAAAATAAAAATTTTAAAATTTTTTTTAAAAAAAAAGAAAAAATAATTAAAAAAAATTAAAAAAATTAAAAAAATAATAATAAAAAATTAATAAAAAATTAAAATTAAAATTAAAATTAAAAAAAAATATTTATTGAATAAAATTTACCATGATATTACCATTCTGCCCTTTCATAATTAATTAATCTAAAGATATTTTCCATGTGGAAAAATCTGGACCACTCATTTAATAAAAATGAATGGCTGATATTGGATCTCATTTCTCAATTAGCATAAAAAATCTCAATTGATCACAATCCTATATATATATATATATAGAGGATGGGATTGTGTTAAAATGACAACATCTCTTAAAGTAACACCATACCACCATTCCTAGCCAATCATTTGTACATGTGGACGAATAATAAGCTGCCATGTGGCAATCATAAAAATTGCTCAAGGATAAATTTTCACGGACTGCAATATCCAATACACTAGACTGCAATTTTTCCCCGACTGCAATATCCAATACGCTAGACTGCAATCTATAGATTGCGAGTCTAGCGTTATTAACGCAGTCTAGCATATAATATTACAGTCTAGCGTGGTGTCACAGTGTCATTTTAAGAGTGTTGTCATTTTAACGCACCCCTATAGGGATGTGATCAAATGAAAACTCTAAATATTGTACAAACTCAAAACTATGATCTGGACCATTGAAAAATGTCAACAGATCACAAAAAAGCATCAACAGGAAAATGTCAACAGAATTTCAACGGTAGTCAATGATTGATGATGTGTTGATATTGTGTTGATACTGTGTTGACATTAAAATATTGAAATTTTACAATGTGTTAATATTGTATTGAAACTGTGTTGAAGCTTGTGTTGAGAAGTTTTGAGTTTGTACAATATATAAGTGTGTATTTTATCACTACCCTATATTTACTACAACTCGGGGGGCATTTTTGTAATTTCATAATTAGGGTAAAATTTCAAAAATTTACTACATTTCCCCTCTCGCGTTTTTCGCCGCGATTTTTTCTCTCCTCTCAAAACTTCTCTCAGAAGATAGTTCATCTTCATCTTCCATCGATCATCGATCATCGCCGGCAATATACGATTTCATCGCCGGCAATATACTCGGAAAACTTCACCGAAAACTGCTACCGGCAATAAGTTCAACATTTAATCGGTAGATTAAGTTGCAAAATGGTCGATACTCGGAAAACTTCTACCGAAACTTCGGGACGCCACATTTCCGATGAAGGTAATACACTTTGAAGCTTTGAAAATTTTTACACTTAATTTAATTCATCTAATTCCTAACCTAGATTCTTATTTTCGTCAAAATAGCATTGAAATATAGACGCAAGCAGCCGGCAAAATCAGAGACAATCAAAAAGTCAAGTCGGAAGCCGGATGAAGTTGCTGCAAAAAAAATTACAGATCCAGAAGGTAAAACCTAGAATTAAATCGGTAAAATGAAAAATAAATTATAACAATGAGGTAACACATGATCTGTTGGATGCTTGTTGATAGAGGATCTGTTCATTAGTATTCGAACATGAAGTTTCATCAGAGAATGTAGGATTAAACTTAACTGTTGTAGGTAAATCTTCTTTGAATGAGTTTAGGATTTTAGAATAAAAATTAACTGCTGCATTGTTTGATGTTTTTGAAATAAGAATTGGTTGTAACTGAGATTGAGCTTGTTGTTATTTGATTTTGTTGCTTATCATTGTTCTTGATCATGAACCAGTTGGGGGTTTGGAGTGAATTGCTTGAATCTAAGTTATATAATGAAGTTAATTGTGTATTTAATGAATAACATAGTATTCTTTGTGAACTATCTGTAATTGGGAAGATATGTTAACATAGATTATGTATTCATTATATAGGAGGTAAAACTTGCTTGTAATGAAGTGATAGACATTAAATATGAATTATCTATTTACTGTGTTGAATGGGTTTAGGGTATTAGGATTAAACTCAGCTACTTTGTTGTTTGCACATTTAAATGACCTATATGTTCTATTAGTTGAAGTAGTCAATTGGTAAGGTGAAGTAATAAATTGATATAATGAAGTAATCTATCTACTAAATGAAGTTATCATGTAAAAGGCTTAGAAATAATTCTGTGCCAGAAAGTAAAAAGTGAAATCTAAGCTATATAATGAAGTTAAT
>NC_062965.1:42683553-42726553 GCF_023119035.1 Salvia hispanica
TACGTATGCATACCGAAGAATGCCGTTTGGGTTGTGTAATGCACCAGGGACGTTCCAACGGTGTATGATGAGCATTTTTTCGGATCTGCTGGAAGTATGCATTGAGATATTCATGGACGATTTTACCGTATACGGGAACTCATTCGATACTTGTTTGGCCAGCCTTGATCTAGTGCTAAAAAGATGCCAAGAAAAGCATTTAGTGTTGAATTTCGAAAAATGCCACTTCATGGTGACACAAGGCATTGTCCTGGGTCACGTGGTTTCTGAGAGAGGAATACAAGTAGACAAAGCAAAGGTAGATGTGATATCAAAGTTACCATACCCCACGAACCAAAAAGAGGTTAGAGGCTTCCTAGGTCACGCAGGTTTTTATAGGAGGTTTATCAAGGATTTCGCGAAAATCGCGCAACCACTCACTCATTTGTTGCACAACGATGTGGAATTCGTCTTTGACGAAGGATGCAAGAAGGCATTTCAGTTGCTCAAGGACAGACTCGTGTCAGCACCAATTATCAGGGCGCCAGACTGGAATCACCCTTTTGAGATAATGTGCGACGCGAGTGATTTTGCTGTGGGAGCTGTCCTAGGACAGAAGATCGACGGAAAAAGTTATGTGATCTTCTATGCTTCTAAGACTCTGAATCAGGCTCAGAAGAATTATGACACCACGGAGAAGGAAATGTTGGCTGTCGTATACTCGTTTGAAAAATTCCGACCCTACCTTCTTGGGTCGAGGGTTATAGTCTTCACAGATCACGCAACAATAAAGTACTTACTGGCTAAGAAGGAGTCTAAGCCGAGGTTAATCCGTTGGGTGTTGCTCTTGCAGGAGTTTGATTGGGAAGTGAGAGACAAGAGAGGAACGGAGAATAGAGTAGCTGATCACTTGAGCAGAATATATCAAGGGGAAACAGAAGAGGCCATACCCGATGCTTTCCCTGAAGAGCATTTGTATTTTCTGGAGAAATTTCCTAGACCAATTAGCTGGGAAGCAGTTTTGGCTTTAACCGGTCTAGGGGAATCTGATAAAGGGAAGCGCACACTTAACGCAGAACCGTGGTTTGCTGACTTAGCCAACTACTTGGTCACGGGAGAGGTGCCAAGCTCAGACGAAGTTTCCCGGGCCCAGAAGATGAAAATTAAAAGCGAAGCCAAATATTACTTTTGGGACGACCCTTACCTGTGGAAGATGTGTTCAGATCAAGTGATTAGGCGCTGCATTCCCGAGTGGGAACAAAAAGATGTGCTAATTCATTGCCACACTCTGGCATGTGGAGGTCACTTTGGACCAAGGAAGACAACAAGGAAGGTTCTAGACAGCGGTTTTTACTGGCCGACACTCAATAAAGATGAATTTGAATTTTGTCAGTGTTGCGAGAGATGCCAACAGACAGGGGGAATTTCAAGGAGGGACGAGATGCCTCAGGTCCCGGTGATTGTGTGCGAAATTTTCGACGTATGGGGGATGGATTTCATGGGACCATTTCCATTATCCTGTGGGAACACTTACATATTGGTTGCAGTAGACTATGTGTCTAAGTGGATAGAAGCTAGGGCTACCACAACATGTGAATCCAAGGAGGTGGCAAAATTTCTGAAGACCAATATTTTCAACAGATATGGAGTTCCTAGAGCCATTGTCTCAGATCAAGGAACACATTTCTGTAATTGCACCATCGAGGCCCTGATGAAAAAATATGGTGTTCACCATAGAGTGTCGACCCCGTACCACCCTCAGTCTAATGGCCAAGCAGAGATTTCTAATCGTGAGATCAAGGCGATATTGGAGAAGACAGTTAATCCGTCAAGGAAGGACTGGAGCAAGAGGCTCGGTGACGCATTGTGGGCCTACAGAACTGCTTTTAAAACGCCTATTGGAATGTCGCCTTACAGGCTTGTGTTTGGCAAGATGTGTCACTTACCTGTGGGTATTGAACACAAGGCGTACTGGGCAGTGAAAGAGTTGAACATGAAGCCTTCGGCTTGTGAAGAAGAAAGGAAATTACAGTTGCAAGAACAGGACGAACTGAGGCTGGAGTCGTATGAGTCTGCCATGTGGTACAAGGAAAGGACGAAGTTGTGGCATAACAAAAATCTCCGGGTCAAGGAACTCCATGTGGGACAGAAGGTGCTCCTTTTCCAATCCCGGCTCAAGCTGATGACAGGGAAGTTGAAGGCAAAGTGGATCGGTCCATATACCATCGTCGGCCTCCGCGCAAACGGAGCAGTGGAAATCCAGGGAAGTGCCTCCAACTCGGTCCCTTTTCTTGTTAATGGTCATAGAGTGAAAGTCCATAGGGATAATTATGAGCTGTGTGTAGTGGAGGAAGTTCCACTACGCGCAATCTCCACTATCGCTGAAGTTCATGGGTAGTCACTGTGTGCACAGAAAGAAAATAACAGGTTTCCTAGGTCCAACAAATCCGCTAGATCACACGGTCTAGGAACTCGTTGCTCGTCAGAAAATCCTGGTCGTTGGACACACAGAGCACTCCTTCAAAAACCCTCAACTACTTTACTAAAACCTAGCACAGGGAAGTAGGGATCGATCCCACAGAGATGGATGCGTAATAATCATGCTCAAGGATTTGGGGATTGTTTTTTTTTGGTTGGCTGCTGCCACGCATTTTTTGGGTTGAGGAAATAAAACTTAACTTGGAATTTTAAACTGCTACGCTAAGAGCTAGATCTAGGCGAAACAACAAAACAGGCACGAAAATTAAACTGAACAATCACTAGATCTAAGAAACTACTCTAATTACCGAGATCTGGGAACAAACTGACGGTGGGGACCATAACTGAAAAAAAAAAGCGGAGTACGGACGAAAAGCTGGGAAAACAACTAACTAAGGTACTAACTAACAGCGACATCATCTTCTTCAACCAATTTGCGTAAAAAACAACTCAGAAGAAAACCGCATGAGCGAAATCGGAACAAAGCAGGTTGGTTTTAAACAATTCTAATGAGTAACAATTAAGAACTAATCAGATCTACGGATGTTAGACGAAGCAAAACAGAACGCTCAAAATCCATGCATAACTTGACTTCCCCTATTCAGATCCAACCTCGGACGCTAAATCCACTCCGGATCCAAGCGTCCGACACAAACTCCAGCCAAAAGAAACATTTCATAACTTCAGATTTAACCAACAACCTCCGATCAACAACAACACCGCAGATCTACAACCAAATTCCCAGATCGAGCACCAAAGCAGCAAAAACAAAGATCAACATGTAACTTGCCGAAATAAAAACTCTCAACAACAGGATCTACGTAAATCAACTTGAAATATCACAAATAACACGGAAACTATCAGAAGTGCATAGATAATCAGTAACATTAACAACCAAATCAACTTCCAAAAGTGAAGTTCGAACGGAAATAGTGCAAACAAACTGAAAATAAAGAGATTGTATCTTCGCTCTCACGCGGAATGTGTCACGACTGAAATTTTCTGAAGAATTAACCCCTCGGAACCGAAACTACCCCAGAACTCCCATTTCCCAAGTGTGTGTTGTGTGTGAGCTAAGTGTGAGTGAAAAAGAGTGATGATCTTGTGTGTTGCATGCTCCTCTATTTATAGGCGTTGAAGTGGGCCCAGCGAGGTATAGATAGACTTTGTTGCCCTCAGCAATTGACTCCCTTCTTCAAGCCTTCTTTTTCCTTGGATTCTGCTCACTTCTACTTCATTCCTTCGCTAGACTGTTTCCTTCAGCATCTCCTTGATCTAGCGATTTTGTCACACACCTGGCTTAGAAACCGTGTTAGACCCAACAAAATGTAATGTTTTTCACTATATAACCGATGCATGAAATTAGCCTTATCAATCGCCTAGACAGACTAGGAGGTATTCTCGATGAATTCCTAGGTCAGGTAAATAGGTTGACATTTTTGAAAATATGTACTGAACCAGGGAATCTCGGGGATACTCAAAAGAAATGTGTAAATAGTTTAATTGTTTTTCAAACTAAAAAAAAATTAAAAAAAAAGTACATACAATTTAAATCTTCCAAAAATATTTTCGAAGCACCAGACTCCGAAGGTAACCGATGCCTTATATTCTAACCTTGACCTAGGAGTCTGGCACCTTCATTTTTTTTAAGTATAGGGTCATGGTCAGGGAAATCAGCTAGAGGAGAGAAGCCTGGAGGAAGAAGTCAAGGAGAGCCTGGAGGAAGAGGTCAAGGAGGGATGGAGATAATTTGAATTTCAAAATCTGGCCGATATTTATGGGAGTTGTACGGTTGCTTACATCACGCCTGCAACCGCACCATCTTTTCATCAGAAAAGGCAACCGTCGCTTCTCTCTCCAATGATCCAACTCGACGAAAAACCGAATTTACTCTTCCTTCTCTCTACTTTCGTTCTCTCTCTAGAACACAAACCCTAACCAAATTCGACCAAGTTTTTGTCTAATTTCAGATCTGCAGTAATGGATTCAACCCAACCTACCGGAAGATCGCAACAAACGGTGTATGACGCAGCCCTGTTAGCGGAGTTGACGTAGAAGTTGGGGAGCGTCGAGAAAGCAAAGGAAGTATACGCCCTGTTCTCCGCTAGCCTAATGACATCCGCGGCGGCCATACCATCACCGACAATTCCGGTGGATTCGGCGGCGCAACCGACAGTTCTCCATAAAGAAGGGCCTCGAGACTCTGGATCTCAACATGCAGAAACCGCTTCACGGGAGGCGGAAAAAGAAGAGGCGATGCACGAACGGCCAGAGGATGGTGGACAGACGAACAGCGGAGCAGAGGTGGAGACCGAACAGCAAGGTGACGAAAACCCTAATTCTGAGGGTACGGAAGATGGTGAGGGGGAAACCCCTGTTATAGAAGACGTTGCGAAGGGGGAAACCCCTGTTGTGGAAAGTACTCTTGAGGGGGAAACCCCTGTTGTGGTAGAAGTGGCTGAGGGGGAAACCCCTGTTCAAAATATCGGTGGCTGAGGGGGAAACCCCTATGGAGACGGGGGATGAAACCCCTACGGATTTTAGGGGTACGACCCCTGAACGCATGGAAGAGGGGGCAACCCCAACTGATGTCAGGGGGGAAACCCCCGTTTATATTGAGGGGGCAACCCCGATGGTGGATAATGTGGCGGAAACCCCGGAAAAATTTGTGGAAGAAATAGATCTACATGTGACTGGAGTACCGGAGCCCGTTGAGAAAGGGCTGAATTTGATCGTGGACCTGATGGATGACCAGGAAGAGGATGAACCCCAAGTGGACCAGAGAACAGAAAGGAGACGAGCAAGGAGGAGCCTGCTCGACGAAGTTGATGACTTAGTTCCAGATGCTGAGGAGGCAGAGGAACGTCGCCTGGTCAAGGAGAGAGCGAGAAAAGGAAAGGCGACGGCGACCACGTCTACACGGTCAAGGAAAGCTCCCTCCGTCCAGGAGGTTGAGGAGACCCTTTTCCCAGTGACCGAAGATCCCTCTGCCGAGGAACAAGACAAGCCTACCCATGAACCCGACTCTGGATCTGAGGAAGCTGAAGAAGAGTTTATTCCAGGACGCCCGGAAGTGTGGCTGACTAAGGAGCTGCTAGAGTCGATGAGGCAGTTCGACGATCAAAAAAGGGCCACAGTGTACAAGGAAAGATGCAGCGCCGGGAAGATGGCTATGTCTGGGAAGCAGTACAGCTCCAGAGAGCTTAAAATGATTGCATGTAATGAGGACTTCCGCGCATGTATTTATTCAATCGGATTCGAGTGGTTACTGAAGCACAGCCAGGAGAAGGTGCCGGTGGACCTAGCAAGGGAGTTTTTCTCCACCTTCCGATTAAAGAACACCACTGATCTTGACGCGGACTCCATAACTTTCAGGCTTTTTAATGAAGAATACGAGATGAGCATCCGGGAATGGTCCTTGAGGATGGGGTTGTTCACCCAGGCTGAGGATGATGAAGGAATCTGGAATGAGATGATGGTCGTTGTGCCGAAGAACACGCCGGGTTTTAAAGTGCAAGCAGCATGGGAACTGATCACCCACTCCAAGGCAGGGACATTCAAGTCAAGCTACTCCAAGGCTTCTCACATCGAGGACAGAATCCTCCGTTTTGCTCAGACGTTTATCAGCTACAACTTAATGGGAACCGCTAATTCAGCTCTTACAACTACCGACCTTTACTTAACTTGGTGCATGACAAAGGGCATCAAGGTACATCTGGGTTATTGGCTGGCTCAAGCATGTCATCAAATGACCAGCAACCCTGCTCGACATATGTATACCTGCCACCTCTTAGGCGCCTACCTCCAGCGGAACGTTGAAATGAAGATAGCCAAGGCCGCACCTTTAGTCGTAATGTGCGAACCCCTGAGGTTTTCAGTGTGGAATACTTTTTCAATTAGGGGTTGCTTCAAGCGCACGGGAAACAGACCTTCTTCTACACGGTAGGAGAAAAGGTGAAGGCGGAGACAGAGGAGGTAGCGGAGGCCATGCCGAGTGAAGATGTTGAAGAGTTGCGGAAGGACATTCAGGATGTGAGAAAGGAGATGCAGGTGATGCGGAAGGAAATGGTGAAGGAACTTGGGGGGATAAGAAAGGAATTAAACGGGAGCCGGGAGGAAGTGAAGACCCTGAGGGGCAATATTGCAGATTTGGCGGTTAAGTCCGCCAAACAGAATGAACGCATGACGGAGGCGGTGGAACTTGTAATGAAGATGATGAAATGGTTGCAGAAGACGCTCCCCTTGACCCAGTCGAAGGTAACTCCTGGGTCCAACAGTGAAGTCAAGAAACCTGTCCAGAGCAGCCCCTCCGTCCAGCGACCACCTCAATCGCTCCAGCAGATGGTCTCCCCCACCCGTTCCCAAGCAAGTGTCAATCCCAACAAAACCAAAGTCTATGATGAAGAAGCCGCACCCGACCAGCCATGAAGCATAGGAAGAAGAGCCGGAGCAGCCGGCGAAGAAGAAGGTGAAGATGACCCGACCCGTGTAGCAGCCGGCGAAGAATGTCAAAGGTGAAGATGACCCGACCCCGGAATCCCACCCCAGTCTGGCTCTCGAAGCGAGCCCCAGAAGTGAATCACCCCCCATGACCAAGTAACTTTTAATTTTTGCTTTCGGTTATTTGTCTTTGTTTTTGTTGTCTATTTGTGATGTGTTATTATGTCTCTGTTTTCTCCCACTTAGCCCAATGCTTGGTCTAAGTGTGAGAAGTTTGTATTTTCTGTTTTATTGTGACTTTTCTCCCACTTAGCCCGAATGCTTGGATCTAAGTGTGACAAGTAAATAGCCATAAATATTATACAATTTTTAGACTATGTATGTTGGACCATTGTTCTCCCTGTTTACTCGACAGCTTGCGTAGGGACAAGCTTGAGTGTAGGGCTTTGGGGAAAAATATCGAAAAAAATGATATATCGCTCGTGTCGTATTGAAAAATATCGAAAAATTATCGAATTTTTGATATATCACAATTTTCGATACGATACGATGTCGTATCGAAAACTTTCGGTAAGTTTTCGATACGAATTTGATAACGATATGAAATTCTTTCATATCGATATTTTCGATACGATACACGATACAACGTTTTCGATGCGATATATCGTATCGACCCACCCCTACTTGAGTGAAGTGGGAGGGGGAGAGGAGTCAATGCATGTATTTGTCAGCATGATAAGAGTCTTTAGGTCTAGTTTTTTTTGTTTGTGTCGCATGAGCCAGTGAATATAATACGGCATGATCTCCTTAGTGAAAGTAATTGAAAATAGGAGGTATTTCAACTTAGAAGCCTTTTCTTTTAATAAGCCAAGTCAATCTGAATGAAGCAAGAACGATAGAGGACGCCTTTACTTACTTAGTTGTGAAGCCCTACTATAAAAGCGAGTTATAAGCCTTAAATAACTTCGAGCTAACACATGTAAAGGGGCCGCCACTGAATGCTTAGGGAGAAGAGTCATGAAGGAGAAAAATAGGGGAATTGGGTTATGAAGGTATAAGCTGGACGAAGTCCAGGGTAAAAAAAAATAAAAAAAATGGAATAATAATAATAATAATAATAATAATGAAAAAAGAAGGAGGTATAAGCTGGACGAAGTCCAGGGGGAAGTTGTTTAAAGGGCAGGAACAATAATAACCTGACCTAGGAAAAGAGAAGGAAACTCTCATAACCCGACGCTTCAGTGGTGTGGCAATAACTTAAGAGAGAATCGATCCTAACATCCCTGGTGAGGAATGAGTGATCGAGTGAATCCAATAATTGGGTAAGTAGAGGCTATCTTGACGAACTGACAGATTGGCTAGGTAGAGGAAGGGAAAGGGCCTATTTGGAGGAGTGCAGCCTGTTGGATTGACCTTAATCTTGTGGGGACGGTTGCCTAAAGGTTGAAGCTAGCTCATGCATATGTGTTTATGTGTTTTTCTTTAAGTGTTTTAGTTTCAAGTTGTGTCTAGGTCTAGGAGTCTGTCTAGAGTCTAAAGAGTCGGTCAGGGGATAACCTTGCTTGAAATTCGCCTTATTCTTTTTCTTGTCTTATTACTTGAGGACAAGTATGGTTTAAGTGTGAGCAGTTTGATAAGGCTAATTTCATGCATCGGTTATATGGTGAAAAGCACTATATTTTGCTGGGTCTAACACAGTTTTTAAGCCAGGTGTGTGACAGAATCGCTAGATCCAGGAGATGCTGGAGGAAACGGACTAGCGAAGGAATGAAGGAGAAGTGAGCAGAATTTAAGGAAAAGAAGGCTAGAAGAAGGGAGTCAATAGCTGAGGGCAACAAAGTCTATCTATACCTCGCTGGGCCCCACTTCAACGCCTATAAATAGAGGAGCATGCAACACACAACATATACAACTTTTCGCTCTTAGCTCACACACAACACACACACACTTGGGAAATGGGAGTTCTGGGGTAGTTTAGGTTTTAAGGGGTCCAATCTTCAGAGGAAGTCCGTCGTAACACCGTCCGCGTGAGGGCGAAGATACAATCTATTTACTTTCGGTTCTTTTGCACTCTATTTCGTTCGAACTTCACTTTTGGAAGTCGATTTGGTTGTTGATGTTACTGATTATCTATGCATTTCTTAGTTTTTGTTATATTGTGTTATCTCGTGTTGATCTACGTTGATCCTGTTGTTAAAAGTTTTTATTTCGGCAAGTTGCATGTTGATCTCTGTTTTTGTCACTTTGGTGCTTGATCTGGGGAATTTGGCTGTAGATCTGCGGTGTTGTTGTTGATCGGAGGTTGTTTGTTGAATCTGAAGTTATGGAATGTTTTTGGCTGGAGTTTGTGTCGGATGCTTGGATCCGGAGTGGATTTAGCATCCGAGGTTGGATTTGAACAGGGGAAGTCGAGTTGTGCATGGATTTTGAGTTTTCTGTTTACTTTCTGTTTTGCTTCGTCTAGCAGCCGTAGATCTGTTTAGTTCTTAATTGTTCTTCATTAAATCGTTAAAATCCAGTCTGCTCTGTTTTCCGATTACGTTTCATACCTGTTTCTTCTGAGTTTTTGTGAAATTTGATTTGAAGAAGATGATGTCGCTGTTAGTTAGTACTTTAGTTAGTTGTTTTCTCAGCTTTTCGTCCGTACTTGCTTTTTCAGTCATGGTCCCCACCGTCAGTTTATTTCCCAGATCTAGGTAATTTAGAATAGTTTCTTAGATCTAGCGATTGTCTCGGTTCTAGTTTGCGTGCATGTTTTCTGTTTTGCCTAGATCTAGCTGTTAGCGTAGCAGATTTCAATACCAAGTCTAGTTTAATTTCCTCAACCCAAAAATGCGTGGCAGCAGCCAACCCAAAAATAATTTCCAAATCCTTGAGCATGTTCATTACGCATCCATCTCTGTGGGATCGATCCCTACTTCCCTGTGCTAAGTTTTAGTATAAGTGGTTGAGGGTTTTGAAGAAGTGATCTGTGTGTCCGACGACCGAGATTTTCCAACGACCAGTGAGTTCCTAGACCTTGTGATCTAGTGGATTTGCTGGACCTAGGAAACTTGTTATTCTTTTCTGTGCACACTAGCAAACACTCGTGTCTTCAGTGACTCAACTTTATTTTACCCAAATAATACCTGCAAGTGTACAGGGTTATTGTAGCAAATAGCAAGCAAGAGTATATCGTATCCCACAGAGACAATTAAGTGTAAACCTAAGTACCACGAACCAATTTCGACTACTATCCAGACGATCAATTTTGGTTTTGAAACTAACAGCTACTGAAAGCATATAAATTCAGAGATTAAAAGAAAACACTTAAACAAGAGAACAAAGAAGCAAGTTGCAGACAGAGATGAAGAAATATGCAGAATTCAAGGATCCGATGCACAACTCATAGCCTAACCCAATTGAAATTAAATTACCATTTAAAGTCTCTAGAATTGTTGAATCAATCACAGATATGAATTTAACCCTTTCCCAAGGTGAGAAATCCGCAGATTAAGTGTAACAATTGAAGTCCCCTTCTAATTCTTAGACTTAACTCCCAAAAGATCGATTAGATTAAAGATCCCACTCAGAATCTCAACTCTCCCGAGTTTTATTGAATAAATGTGTGAATTATTCCTATTTCAAGATTAATTATTTCACCTCCCGATTACTCTAAGAAACCCTAACACTACCAATTGGTGATCAAGCAATTGACAGGAAAAAGCACAGGAATAAACCAAACAATTACAAGAGCTAGATAAAAACGAAGTCAATTGGATTAAAACTATGAATCAATGCATCTTCACCAAGAATTCTACATAAAAGAAGTTTAGTTACTCATATTCATGGAAGAAAACAAGTCTAAACTAAGGAAAACAATGGAAAACATGATACGGAGTACAATTGGCGGAGGAATTGAAGCTTGAATCTTCAATCTTCTTCCAAGAGTGCTTGAGAGAGATGGAGTGTGTGTTTACGGCGGTAGAGAATGAGTAGAGTTGCCCTAGATCTTCTTTCTTATTCTTCTCCTCTAAAAATCACGCTTTTGAAAAGGAAAAATCGCCAGCAACGACGTACCCGGCCGGGTGCAATTATTGCACAGGAAACTCACCCGGCCGGGTCTTCACTTTCCGCAACTCTCTGGGCTCTCGCAGGTATAAATTCACCACCCGGCCGGGTACAATTATTGTACTGGAAAATCACTCGGCCGGGTGGGACTTCTCTCAAACTCTCTGGTCTCTCCACGGCTTCTAAATGCCACCCGACCGGGCGGCATTTTTGCACAATAACTCACCCGGTCGGGTGGTGGCCTTTTTCACCTAATTTAGCCTGTTTTTGCCTAAAACACTCAACAAACACGTGAACTCCAAAACATATAGTAATTGGCTGGAAATAACCATTTTGAGCACAAAAACTCAACAATTAAGCCTATCAATATACCAATCACGACACTAAAATACGAGTTTGTCAATACGCCACTGGTTCAACATGTGCATAGAGTAGGTAATTTTGTTGCAGACTTTCTCTCCCATTATGTGTATAGCTTTCATAAAGGAGTTCATGTTCTTGATGGCCCTCCACCGGGTATGAATGTTTGGCTACTACATGATAGATTAGATGTTTATTATTTGTGATAGTTTCTTCAATTTTCTGGGCTATTCCCAGCTTTCTTTACCCAAAAAAAGAAAACATGGGAGTATCACTTTTTACTATATTCCTTTTACTTAAAAAACATGGGAGTATCAATTATCCGTGCAATACAAATATAGAAGATTTATCAAGTGTGGACATATATGTTGATAAATATTGTACTAATGGGCTTGACGAGATCATGTTCAAACACGAAAAAAGAAAATAACTACTACTGCCAAGGCCCATAATTAACTTTAGACTTGTAGTAGTATTACTTTATCAAAAAAATAAACTCACAAATGTCTACGAGTTTCGATATTTTCACGTTTGCGGTGAAAGAATATTATACAACTCCCTCCGTCCCACTTAAGATGATACATTTTCCTTTTTAGTTTGTCCCAACTAAGATGACACATTTCCTTTTTTGGTAATTTTCTCTCTCCAATTAATACACTCAACCACTTTTTCTCACTCCTATTAAAATATTCATTTTTCTTTATCTCTCTACTTTAATACTTACATCCATCTTCTCTCTCTCCAATTAAACACTTTAACCAATAACTCCTAAAATCCCGTGCCGGCTAAGCAATGTGCCATCTTAGCCGGGACGAAGGGAGTAATATATTTCTGAACTTTTACATTTCAAGTAATTTTATATGTTTTTTAATTTGTTTGGACTAAAAGGCCCATAAAAACATAGAGGGAATTTTGGTACATTTTAACATTTTAAATAAATAAATATTGGATACTTTATTCACCCTATAAAAATTAGACACTTTTATAACAACACAATTTAATATTAATAAAGTAAAAATAAAATAAAAAGAAAATATTGTTAATTAAAAATAGACCGTATCTAATTAGTGAGAAGAAAGTTACTTATAGTATAAATGGACTATTTTTATGGGACAAACTTTAAAAAAACAATGTCATGTAAATATCTTAACAAGTACCCATATATAATAATATATGTACAATCTTGATTTTATTAATAGGGATATGATCATCGTTCATGATTTAACGCTTGACTACGTATTGACTTGGAATGTCACATAAGTCTTGTAATTATGGATGAAAGAAACCGTGATAAGTCAAAATGTGGAATAGTTGGCGCCGCAAAGGATTGTGAAAAGATCGTTTGATAAGTCGATGAAAGAATTCAATAAATTGAAATTCAAGAGAATTCAAGAGAAACAAAATTCAAAAAATATAATAGCAAAATTAGTGTTAATTTCGTACAACATAATGGGGTCTTTTGTATGCACTAGTTTTAAGATTAAGAGGAAAATAAACTACTGGGATATAAACTTGAAAGTAAATCCTAATTAAGTATAAGGAAAGATAATTAATATCTTTTTATCTACTTATTCTACTATCTAGGAAACAAATAAATACATTTTTTTTTTGCTTAGTATCGGAGTCTCATAAAATTAAAAAATAATAAGACTCATAATTCTCTTGGGCCCGTTTCTTCGCAGATCAATACTCTAGTCTTCAATCATTAGTCCACTTGCATGTGTAATTAAATTAATGTGTCTTGGACTGCTTAATCATTCATCTTCAACGGGCCTCTTGCATAATTCTTGATTCTGACATATCTTGAACTAATTTTAATTCAATTTATCCTTTAATTTCTTGGCTCGACTTATAGTGACTGGTCCAACAAGCATTGTAATTTGCAATCCTTGAGTTGCATCAAATAGTAATAGAACGAATTACGAAAATTGTCTCTGGATAATGTAGGATACATATTTGCAGTATTTTTTGAAAATAAATTTCACCAGAGGTAAGTGGACACTATTTTAATTCGTTTGAGGTATTTTTTTCACTTATTCTTACTCATTTTGACCTTTCCAGCCTCGAGGGCACTGTTGATCTTTTACTTTTGAGAGAGAATAAAAAAGAGAAGTTGAGAAGTTAAAACATACTATCACCAAATACATTCATTACCTTCGCATATTATTAATTCGACATGTTGGATAAAATAAACTTTGCAAAAAGTTGATAAATGTGCATACCCATTAAATGAGCTAGTGGCGGCAAAAAGAAAAAGGTCAAAGTGCATTTGAGTCTTAAAAAGACAAAATGCGAAAAGGAAAAAGTGGCAAAAGGTGAAATCTTGATTTTGTACTATGAGTATATATTTTAGGAGAAAATGGTATGCTACATATCTTACGTGAGCTTCTAATGCGGCATGCCTCTCAACACATATTTTGGGGCTCACACATCTCAAAATAAACTTTTACATCTTAGAAGAAGAGAAGAACATGAGTATTCATCTCAAGATTGAAGACAAAGCTCTCACCTGATTCCATGAGTCGTTTAATTTTTAAACAATATCTTTGAATATTTCTACGGATTTTGTTACGAACATGAGTAGCCAATTTTCTTTTGTAGATTTCTTTGTGAAAATGCTATGATTTTGAATTGTTTATCCAATTGATTCTTCCTTGCATGCTCTTATAGTTGTTTGATTTATCGCCGTGCTTTTCTCATTCAAATTGATTAGTTTCTTATGAATGTTGTAGAGTTAATTATATTAACTTGGAGTTGGGATAATTTACACTTCAATAAATAGAACTCGAGAGAGTTGATGTTTTATGTGAGTTCTTTGGGTCTTTAAATCTTTTGGGAGTCAGATATGTTAGGTGTTAAAGGATACTATGATATCAACATCTAATCTACGAATTCTTACCTCAGAAGGGGGTTTAATCTAGATAACTGACTTAGCAACCATAAATACACTAAAAGTAATGAGATCGATTGTGTAATAGCTTATTGTTGTGCATTGGATTCTAGAAATTTGCATTCATTCCATATCACTTTGTCATATTTTCTTGTTCTTGTTTTATTTACAGTTTTTTTTATTTTTAAGTTAATTTCATCGAAGTAGTAGTTTTAAAACTAAAACCCAATTAAATTTCAATATAATGGTTCATGGTAGTTAAGTTGACACATAAGAGGCTTTTTGGTATGATGGAATGACATAAGGAGAAAATGAAATGGAGATGAGAATGGAATAAAGATGGGAATGGAATGGGGTGAATGTAAGGAATACAAATGGAATGGAATTGTGTAGTGTGGTGTGTGCAATGTGTGTAGTGTGTGGAGTGAGTGTGTATAGTGTGTGTAGTGTGTTGCAATGTTTGTAGTGTGGATTTTTATTAATAATTAAAAATTCTAAATTTTTAATTTTATTATAAAATTTTAAAATTATAAATTTGAGTGATATTAAATTTAAATATAATATAATACTACTATGTTTTATAATTAAAATAAAAAATAAAAGGAAAAGGAAAAATAGAATGGAATGACCATTCTTTAGCTAAATGGAATGAATGACTACTCCCATGTGGAATGGAATGGTGATTCCAAACGAAATGGTGATTTATAAGGAAGAAAAATACTAAGCAAAGGAATGGAATGGATGTAGGAATGTCATTCTATTCCTTCATTCCATTCCACCATACCAAGAAGCCTCTTAGGCCATGTTTGGTTGGCGGGAAAGTAAAGTTGGCAAGGAAAATGATTCCTGGGAAAATGAATCCCGGGAATATGATTCCTAGTAACTTTACTTTCTTGTGTTTGGACAATATCAAGATTTTAAATTTATATTTAATTTAAACATTAAACTAAAAATATACTTATTATTTTTTTATTTATAAAAAAAATAATATTGTAAAATTTTTAATAATTTTTTAATTATAAATAATAATAATTATTATATTATTATATTTATTATTACGATGGATTGTTTAAGTATGGGTTATCCATCATAATATATGCTAATATAATTATAATGTAGTTACATGGAGTATTTTACTCATTTATTATAATAATAAATATAATAATTATTATATTATAATTATAATATTTACAGATATTATAATTGAATATATTTTATAAATTAAAATTGCACTATGACTTTATTGAATAATTATTAACTTATAAAATATAATAATTATTATTTATTATATAATTTATATTATATAATTATATTTTAATTATTAATTATTAATAAATTATTAATTACTATTATGAATTATTATAAAATATAGTTATAATTATGATAATTTTAATTATAGTTATTTATTATAGAAATTAAGTATGATTTATAATTTTAAAATATTTTAATTAATAATAATAATAATTTTAATACTAAAAATATACTATATTGCTTAAATATGTGAGAATCCTAAAAATGGGAAAAAGAATACCTAAGAAAAGTTAGGATTCAGAATCCTGGAAAGTTGTATTAACTTTCCTTGTTCTCGGATTCTGATTACTTTCCCAGTTTGATTAAAAACCGAAACAAACACAGGAATTTAAAATTTAAGGAATTTAAGGAATCGTATCCCAGTTTGTGGGGATATGATTCTTTTACTTGCCATTATTGTTTTAGAGTACACTTGCGGGATAGCTTTAGTAGTAAAATAAAAGTGAGTCACATAATCGAGGCAAACTTTGATCTTTATGAATTTTGTGAAATTAAATATTTCATAATATTTATTAATATATTGGAGTCAAATTAATTATTAAATGAAAACAAAAACATGGGTTGAACGAGAATGTTGTGTGCATAAATAGCTCAAATAACATATGTAGCGCATCATTTTTTTGAATAAAAATAAATTTAAATTTGAAGGCCACGTTATGGAGGATTTGAAAGTCGAACTTTAGACCAAAATACATTAACCTCTCTACCGCTTGACCAACTCATACACATTACACACTGTGTATAGCATATCATTTTTTGTATTTTAGGTATCCAATTTATTTGAAATGTGCGAATATATCAAAATTCTCTTCACGGTTTGGACAACATTATAGCCCATTTTTCTAAAAGGTCCAAAAATACCTATATAGCTATATGTATTTTTGCCCATGTTGATAACCATTCTATCTATAGTAGGGTTTGACCATGGTTGGGGGTTGTTCAGTGCTCAAATCCGCCAAAGCCTTTCCTACTTTTCTTTTTATCGCCTTAGTCTCCATCAGACGTATTTAAGTGATGGGAGCCGACAACGCATCGGGGTGTAACAGCCTCCAGTTTGACTCTACTGCATATAAACCTAAAGCATGTTCAAGAAAAATTGACAAATTGAGAAAATATATTTTTCTTTTATCTGTTGAGGAAGAAGGTAGTAGGAGTAAATCTTTTTAAAAAGTTAGAAGATTCCAAATTGAAAAAGATACTATAAAAATAACTATCAAATTAAAGGGTTACAAAAATAACTATCAAATTAAAGGGTAATTCAAAATGAGAAGTGTAATATCTTCTCAAATATATTTTCTATCAAAGAATATATTTTAATAAAGAAAAAGTAAATTTGCCAGTTATTTCGAAGATTTTTAACTTTCCAAATTATTTTATGAGATGATAAACACTCTAATAATATTAATGATTATATTAATTTTCATCCAAATTAAAATATCCTTCAACCAATCAAACACTACCATTTTCGCTAAAGAAGAGGGCAAACGAATGAATAATTGAATCCATAAAAATTTAGAAACAAAAAGGTCAAAGATCGCATTAACGAAAACAGCGTATTTGGGTGAATTCTATTCTCTCCGGCGAAGGTCAGTTTCTGCGCCGCCGGCGCCTCTACCTCTCTCGCTCTCCGGTAGGTTTCTGTCGCACGAATTACTTATTTTCCTCTGAATCTTGTATTGCAGTTCGATCTTTCGCGACCCGATCCGAACAGAAGGGGGAAACACTGATTGAAAAAAATGGTGAGAGGATTGCTCGGGAAACTAGCTGGCCGCTCTCTATCCGTCGCCGGAAAATGGCAGCAGCAACAGCTGCGCCGCCTCAACATACACGAATACCAGGTATACCCCTCTCTCTCTCGAACACAGATAGCCTCACACTCCTTTGCACAGACCTGTCAATTTACTACGAGGCTTATTCAACGTTTCTAGCGATCTGTTTCTAGTTGTTTTGGTCATTCAATTTGTTTATGTATGAATCAAATTTTTGATCCGAACCTTGCATTTCTGATTGACGTGAAAGCCCTAAGGTAGAAATGAGCCAAACCTTTAATCATTTTTGGGGCTCTTTCAAACATTGAATTTGTGGTTACGTGTCTAAGAAACGTGGTGTAATTATGTCAGGGAGCTGAGCTGATGGGAAAGCATGGTATCAATGTCCCAAAAGGTGTGGCTGTTGGATCAGTTGATGAACTCAGGAAGGCACTGCGGGAAGTATTTCCTAATGAAAGCGAGGTAGTGACACGGATCTTTCTCAGGTCTTTAATTCATTGGGAATGTAATAGTGATTGAATTGTAGAGGTAAATCTCGGGGTTGTAGGTGGTCGTGAAGGCTCAAATCCTTGCTGGTGGCCGAGGACTTGGAACCTTTAAAAATGGTTTTCAAGGGGGAGTGCATATAGTAAAGGCTGACAAGGCTGAGGATGTAGCTGGTATGATATGAAATAATTTCCCTTTTTATGGAAGTCATATAAGCAATGTATTGTATTTGCATACAAATTTGAATATCTTCTAAGTCACTCCCCATCTCTGTTCTTGTAATTGTAAAGGATGAGTGCAAAAATTGTGCCATGAATTAAAAAACATAGTTCTGGTTGCTGCATCGCAGATTCACAAAGATGTTCCGGTTTTTCCATTCGCGCCATGTCATTTCCCCTGCCTCTTTCTTTTCCCTCCTGCGAGAAACCGTGTTGTTGGAAATTGGTTAATTACGTGTTAATTTAACAGTTCGTGACTCATTGAAGTCAAGGCACACCATGATGCCCCTGTATTTCAACATAGTCTTAGTTCGCATCATTCTAAAGGAACTGGGGAGGCATATGTTTAATTCTGAGAAAATACTGATCTGGGAAATTGTTGTGGGGTCCTTTAAAATAACTACTGTAACAAGTTATATTTTTGTTGTTTCAGGTAAAATGCTTGGACAGATGCTTGTCACTAAGCAATCCGGACCTGAAGGAAAAATTGTCAGCAAGGTTTGAGACATCAATTGTGTACTTCCATATCCATAATGAAAATAAACATATATGTGGTCTTGCAAGTGGGATGAAATCCATAAATATTCTTTCAGTAGTACTCCCTCCGTCCCCGATTAAGAGTCACACTTGCATTTCTGCACTCGTTTTGTAAAAATAATAATAAATAGTTAAAGTCGATAAATAGTAAAATAAGATAGAGAATAAGGCAGAGAAGAGTCTTCTTTACATTATTCTCTATCTTATTTTACCATTTTTCCACTTTAACTATTTATTATCATTTTTACAAAACGAGTGTAGAAATGCAAGTGTGACTCTTAATCGGGGACGGAGGGAGTATTATTTATTCTTGTTGAGAGGCATTTCTGATTCCCTTCGGCTTTTTAAGATTTTTTTCTGCATGTCACATTGTCACTAATCAATTCTTGTAAAGGATCTTGATATTCATTTCTAATTTGGCAGTATTTTGTATTATCTGGTCATATTTTTTTTATGTAATTAGTGTTTGTTAAGAACACAGAAAATTAATTGTTATGAAACTTCTGGAAATTGAGACAATGTTGGATCTTTCTCGGCCTTCATATCCATTTCTCGTCAAATACTTTCTTGTGTTTGAGAGTATTCAGAAATATCATTACATTTCATTATGCTCAATTATTTGGAGCAAGTATATATGGTCTCGTGAAAGGCGATTGAATTTTCTCATCTATTTGGCAGGTGTATTTGGCTCAGAAGTTATCCCTCATCAACGAGATGTACTTTGCCATAACTCTTGATCGTATAACTGCTGGTCCAGTAAGTGCATATATTTAACTATTTATCTCAGCATTATTGAATTATCTGTCTACCATCCAATTTGCTTTAGTAATTCAATTGTAAGTGGTTTAGTTACTGTGTACAGTGGAAGGAAGAAATGGTTCTTACTTTCCCTAAACAATTTTGTGGACTCTATTTTGCTTAGTATCCCTAAATAGAAAATAAGAATAAACCATAAGTCTATGTATTGGTTGTATATCAAATGTATTTATCCCTGCTTGATTAACATGCAAAATTTGGTAAACTATCTATATATATTGAGGCCAGTGTACGTATCTAACTATCTATATCTTGCAGATTATTATTTCCTGTAAAAAGGGAGGAACCAGTATCGAAGATCTTGCAGAAAAACATCCGGAACTGATTGTAAAGGTTAGTCTCTCTTCCGTGTATCCATCTGGTACTTTAATTGCACATATTGGATGTGGATCCTCCCTTTGAATTGATAATTTGAATATTCTATGCTATAGGTACCTATTAATGTTTTCACAGGAATCACTGATGAGGATGCTGCAAAGGTAGTGGATGGTTTATCCCCGACGGTAGCTGATCGAAATGCTTCAATTGAACAAGTGAAAAAGCTCTATGAACTTTTTTGCAAGTGTGATTGCACCTTATTAGAGGTAACCAACATGATTTTGCTTTATCTTGGAATTATTTTCTTAGATGTTCCAGAACTGCTTGTACTAGCTCAGTATAAAATCCCTCATGACCTCATTTTATCGAAAATTTCTTCAACAGGTCAACCCAATTGCTGAGACTTCCGATAACCAGTTAGTAGCTGCTGATGCAAAATTAAATTTTGATGATAATGCTGCTTATCGCCAGAAAGAGATATTTGCTCTTCGAGATCCAACTCAAGAAGATCCTCGTGAGGTAATCTAGTCAAGGGAGCTGTTTACACTTAATTGGTGGTCTCTATTAATTACTCTTTGTCATTGCTTTTGAATTTTCAGGTTGCTGCAGCTAAAGCTGATTTGAATTACATTGGTTTAGATGGAGAAATTGGTTGCATGGTGAATGGTGCTGGTTTGGCCATGGCCACAATGGATATTATTAAGCTGCATGGAGGAACACCTGCTAATTTTCTTGATGTTGGAGGAAATGCTTCAGAAAACCAGGTTATGATATTTCATTAGATTTCAGATGCTGCAAAGTTTTTCCTTAAGATCATTGCATGCATGTGAGACCTGATATTTAGCATCTGGGTCTGCAAATTTCAAGAGTAGTTTCATATTTTGGAGGATGCAACACCCGATGGATATTTCCCTCCTTTTTCCTACCCAGGGATTGGGTTATATGATTCTCACTACTTCAGTTAAATTTGTTCAACAGGTTGTGGAAGCTTTTAAAATTTTGACCTCAGATGACAAAGTGAAGGCAATTCTTGTGAATATTTTTGGAGGAATTATGAAGTGTGACGTAATAGCCAGTGGAATTGTGAATGCTGCCAAACAGGTAAAAGATACACAGATTGGAATTTTCCTAGGTGTAATGGCTGCCTTTTATTCTTTCTCACATCTTCCCTCACCTCTGTCTGTGTGCGTGTCTGCTGTCTTTCCCTCCTCTGTATTTTTTTCGCTACTATTCCGGAATAATTTCCTCACCGATCCAAACTTTACGCTTAATCCATTACCATTGCATAATCTCGAATAAATTACCAATATATTAAGGCAAAAAAATACAAAGCCTGACATGATCCGATATCTACAGCAAGGATGGGATGCTCTTCCAGAATTCCAAAGCCTAAGCACTTTTATACATATATAAAACACCCAGTGCTCTGAATCTAAGGACTCAATCCTCTCAAATTCCATGAGTAACAAATCAATGGAGTTAGAGATAGTTGTGCCAAGGGAGACCTTCCTGGAAACCTGTCAAATTTGCATCTTTAGTCCTGTTAGAGGATTTGAAATATTGTAGAAATTGGCTGATTTGGCCTAAAATGGGCCAAAAATATGATAATTCCCTGATAGGGAAAAGATACAGTTCTCCCATATTGATGGGAGCATGTTCAGTTCTAACTGTTCTTTTCGGGCTACTGTTATAGGTTCAACTGAAGGTACCTGTTGTTGTTCGTCTTGAAGGCACAAATGTGGACCAAGGAAAGAGAATTTTGAAGGTGAATTTGAAACACATCTCTCATTGAAAACTTGAGTTGCTAAATAATGTGATTTATATCACTAAGATTCTATAATTTACAGGAAAGTGGAATGACTTTGATTACTGCTGAAGATTTAGATGATGCAGCTGAGAAAGCAGTGAAAGCTTCAGCAAAGTGAGAACATGTTGTCTAGTTTGAGTATAATCTGTTCTTTACCAATTCATTGTCTCCATATAAGCAGTGACTATCTGTGAAATCCTAGCTTCTCCATCGGTCTGTGGAGAACTTTCATAATCTGTTTTATTTAACGGATTTTCTAGCCTCGTAAGAGTTTTTGTACTACCAAGAGCTTACGGTGATTTTGTCTGGTTTTATTCATCTTCAATAATAGAACAATGATTTGGATATCAGCAGTGCACCCTAAATATGTCTATCTTAGTCTTATAATCATCATGGAGATCACAAGAAGGTATGAATGTGACTTATCTGATTGAGCCTATTTGCACCTCGAGCTTGATAATAACGTTAAAAGGTTGAGCCTATTGTCAAAATTTTGAGCTTGACTCTGTTTGACTTGTCTATGATGCAAATGATTAATACTCCCTCTATCCCAAATTAATGATTATACTATTATTTTTTCCATTATGGTTTGGTGAGCTTCATTTTTCACTAATAATACTTGAACTATTTTTTTTCTCGATTTTTTCTTTTTTTATTAATTTTGCAAATGGTTGTGATTGTGATTTATTGATGTTATAATGAACACGTTGAAAAACTGAAAACTAAATACTATAAAAAACTAACATAACAGCAAAACCAATCTACATTTAATAATGAAGTGTTTCATTCAAAATTTGAACAAGCCAATTTGATTAAGTCGATTCTTTTTCTTAAACTGATCGTTAGCATTGGCGTGTTTCCCTTTCATAGAATAAGAAAGGGCTAATTTACCTTTATTCAAGTGAGAATTTTGCCATAGCTTGACTGTCTCAATGTAGAGTAAGCCCTTGCAAAATATAAATTCTTAATTTTACATGTTTAAAATGAAAGAAAGGGGTGGGATCACGTGATGTCGGCCAATCCCACCATAGTCCCACGGATACTTTAAACTTTTGTTATAGTTGGAGGTTCGAAATGCCATCGACCCCACAAGCAACGCCTCTACTCCAACCTTTTATCGAATTTGAAATGCATAAGTTGTGCTGAAGTGAAGAAGCAAATAGGTCAACCCAAGAACTTGGGCAAGTTTCGAAAATGCAAATTTATTGTAAAGAATATGGTGAAGTTTCGTAAACACAAATTCATTGTAAATAAAACTGAATATTTTTTAAGATATGAATCCACATATTAATTAACTAATGCGTAGTATAGAATATGATCCCACTTGAAATGTATACAAAAAAATATTAGAGTAAAGGTCAATGTTGTCTAGCCTCATTATATCACATATACTACATAGTTCGAGCATTGGTAATGTTTGAGTGGACTGCTTCGTTAGTCTCTTACTTTTGGGCTCGTGATACCATATCGTAACACCCCGACTTTTTCTACCTTTTTAATTGTTCTTAAAAGAACGTCGTTTGTGCACCTGGAAATTTTTTTCGCCTTTGTTCCTTTTGTCGAGAGAAAGATTTTACTTTTCGTGCCAAACACTTATTCTTTCCTAGCCCAATTTGAAACCCAGTTATTATGAGTCCAAAATATATTCTTATTCTTTCTTTTAAAGCCCAATTTTGGAGGAGCCTATTTATTCAGTTAGAATTTAGAGTAAAGGTCAAATGTGGTCCCTAACATATGGTTGTTTTATCAATTTGGTCCTTAACATTATCTTTTTGATTATTTGGTCCCTTACAAATAAACTCGGATCCGAATCGGTCCTCACTTAACAGAACCGTCCAAAACTAACGGTCAATGACATCTAATCAGTTTTTGACCAAAATTAACTATTTTAATTAATATTTTTAATTATATCAAAAAAATAAAAAAATAGATCCGGCGACTCCTCCTCCGCTCTCGCGAGATCGACTTCGAGAATCCGCCGTCGTGGGAGGATTCTCAGGGGAATCAGTCGCCGCCGAATTACAAGGTCAAGTTCATGTGCAGCTACGGCGGGAAGATCCACCCGCGCCCTCACGATAACCAACTCTCGTACATCGGAGGCGAGACGAAGATCCTCACCGTGGATTGCAACATCAAATTCGGCTCTCTGCTCCCCAAGCTCACCGCACTCTGCAATTGCGAGAGCATCTCGTTCAAGTACCAGCTCCCGGGGAAGATCTCGACGCGTTGATTTCCGTCACGAATGACGACGATCTGGAGCACATGATGCACGAGTATGAGCGGTTGTACCGGATATCGCCGAAGCCGACGCGCCTGAGGATTTTCATTTTTCCGACGCTGA
The DNA here is from genome assembly GCF_023119035.1 of Salvia hispanica. Classification (NCBI taxonomy): domain Eukaryota; kingdom Viridiplantae; phylum Streptophyta; class Magnoliopsida; order Lamiales; family Lamiaceae; genus Salvia; species Salvia hispanica. Next base: position 42,707,354 of record NC_062965.1, read on the forward strand.
ATCAGAGCTTGAGCTCGTCGACTAGGAGCTTCGGCTCCGATGATGTTAAATCGGAGAAGGAGGCGTTGAATTCTGCGCCGATTGTCACTGCGCAGCCGCCGCCTGGTAACGCCAATTTCATGTTTGGATTTGAGAAAGCGAATGCAATGGCGCCGCAACCACCAATTCAGCAACAGATGATGGGGAGAGCTCCGGAGATGGAGGATCCGGTGTTCCTTCAAGCACACGATGAGCGGTCAATTGCGATGGCTCCGATCCAGAAGCAGATTCAGGATCTGCAGCCAGTGGCGGAGCCAGAATATTAGCGATGGGGGGTCCAAACTACCATTAAAATTTCTTGAGTGTGTTCAGTGCTAACGACGCGGAAACGTGAGCAATATAAAAGGCCACGCGTGAAAAACGAATAATGAGAAAATTAATTGCTGAATAGATTTTTTAGAGCATAGCACATATTTACTAATATTATATGAAATATTGTCATATTTATTAGAACAAAGAGTTGTTTTCTATTATAGAACTACTAAAAAGCTAAAAAATCTTACTTAAAAAAAAGTAGAAATAAATAAAATGCTAAAACCAAATAATGCTAAGTAAGAGTTCAAACCAACCAAGATAATGAAAAACTAAGTACCAACTATTAAATAAAAAACAACATAGCTGCAAAATTAAATTTACTAGTATTATATTATACTATACGACTATTTATAATCATAAGTTAAATTATTAAAACAAAATTACTAGTATTATTAATAAATAAAGCATAAATGAACAAAACTAGAAGAAATAGTGACCCAAATACCAAAATGCTACCAGATGGAATTGAACTCAACATCACACGGTGAAGAGGCAGATTCAGAACCAACTGTGCAATCATTCCATATTCTAAATATTGCATATATGTAGTATATATAGTACTCCCTCTGTCTCGCTTAAAATGACACGTTTTCCTTTTTAGTTTGTCTCAACTAAGATGACACATTTCCTTTTTTGGTAACATTCTCTCTCCAATTAATACACTCAATAATTTTTTCTCACTCCTATTAAAATATTCATCTTTCCTTATCTCTCTACTTTAATACTTACACCCACCTTCTCTCTCTCCAATTAAACACTTTAACCAATTACTCCTAAAATCCCGTGCCGGCTAAGCAATGTGTCATCTTAGCCGGGACGGAGGGAGTAGTTATTAAAATGGGTGAGGGGCCCAAGGGCTCCCCTGCCCCATCGTGCCTCCGCCCCTGTCTGCAGCGGCTGACGCTGGAGGAGAAGCAACAAGGAGTCTACCAAAGAAATAGCGACGATAATCTCTCCGGCGTCTACCATTTTAATTAATGTTTTTATTTTAAATAACGTTGACAGTGTTATATAAACAGTTCTGTTAAGTGAGAACCGATTCGGATCCGAGTTTATTTGTGAGGGACCAAATAATCAAAAAGATAATGTTAAGGACCAAATTGATAAAACGGTCATATGTTAGGGACCACATTTGGCCTTTACTCTAAAATTTATTAACCAACACAAAAATTTCTGTTCCACAAAATCCGATCGAATGATTCCATCAAATCAGTTTTACATATATATCTCCCCCTATGATTCCATGCTTCTAAATCACACGATATTCACAATCAATTCCAAGAAAAATATAACAATATTTCTTTTATTTTCTTCATCCTTTGCATTGCAAGAATAGATTCAAAAATTTATATGATTCAACTTCAAACCTATTTAAATGTAGCGGATAACAGCGGGGCTCGCAAATTGATGTGTATTCGAATCACAGGAGCTAGTAATAGCCGATATGCTCATATTGGTGACGTTATTATTGTTGTGATCAAAGAAGCCGTACCAAATATGCCGCTAGAAAAATCAGAAGTAGTTAGGGCTGTAATTGTTCGTACCTGTAATGAACTTAAACGTGACAGCAGTATGATAATACGATATGATGACAATGCTGCAGAGAGTTAGAAATTTAGAGAAAGAGAGAGGGAGTCTAATGTGAATCCTCTAAATTGAAGACTCATGAATTTGCCCCGGACTTATTCTTGTAGATAAACCAACAACTAAACAAGATAAACCAAGAAATGGAACAAGAAAAAAGGATAAAAGGATAGATGATGGATTAGTGTTATGATTTAGGTGAAGAACAAGAAAGAAATCCCAAATGCACTTTCACATATAAACACCTAATGGCTCCACAAACTAGCAACACAAGAACTAGCAAGCATACCTTTACAATCAACCTTAGCCCGGCAAAAGATCGAATGCAACCCGAAGGAATTTGATAAGTCTTCAAAAGATGAAGAAGGTGAGCTCTCAAATATGGAGAAGTTGTCTCTTACAAATATTCAAAAGCTGATTGAAATGAACCCTAACAAGAGTATTTATACTAGGAGTTAAAAAGAAGCAAAACAAAACAAGTCTTGGTCAAAAAGTCATATTTCGGGCAAAACACCCGACCGGGTGTTTCCCACGGCTCATTTCACCCGCCCGGGTGAAGTCTCTGGACAAAAACTGATTTCTCGGCAAAAAAACCCGACCGGGTGTTTTTGGGTTGGCAAAACACCCGCCCGCGTGTTTCTTTCTGCATTGCGCGGCTTTCTTAAAACGATAATAACTCTCTCATCCGAACTCCGTTTGGGGCGTGTGAGGTACCCACGCGAAGCTATTTTGACGATAAAGACAATGATGGTCTTGGAAGAGCATTTGGACACCATCTTGATAGGTATATTGATGTTTGAAGCGGACCCCAGCTCCGGTGTGGTTCATTGGATGCCTTTGTTTGTTCTATTGGTTTGGCACTTCCCGGATTCACATCAGAGTCGAGAGGGAGAGGGAGGTCGACGGTGGCGCGAGTTGGAGGTTGCAGGCAACGACGGTAGAATTGGTTGAGAGAGAGAGAGAGAGTGCGGCTGCGATGTACGGTTGTGATGGTGGTGGGGCAGCGAAGAGAGGGTTTAACGAGGATTCTTTTCTGTGAAGTTGAGCGAGGGAGAGACAGCGTTAGCTGCCGGAATCTTCGGTGGTCTCGTTAATACCAGATTTTAGACGGCGGCAACTCAGTCTTGCACCAACGGCGGTTTGACGAAGATGACTGATTTTAGGTGATGCGAAGAGAGAGATGGCAGGACTACGGAGGCGTAGTGGAGCTGAGCAACGGAGGCGATTGTTTTGAACTGCGAAACTGCCCCGATTGGGCAGGAGATCGACGACGCTGGTCGAGAGAGAGATGAAGGGGATAGACGGAGGCGGAGCTGAGCTTGTCGAGCTCACCTCCGATGAATAGAACGGTGGCAGCGGTGGCGCCGAGTTTTGCCGGAGAGGAGTTTTAGAACGGGAAAGAGGGAGATGGAGATGGCGATGGCGTGAGCAGGAGAGGGGTGGGAGTCGGATTATTTTGTTCCTAAGTAAATTTTAGAAGAAAGGTTATGACGTGAAGCTAGGAAGAAGATAGTGAGGGTGAAGAAAAGAAATTGGTCCTACTACCTTGTTTTGGGATTAAATTTTCGGTATTGAGCTAAATGGAGTTAAATAAGAAGAGAGGAAAGGACGTGCTGATTTAAGGGCTTCATCACGCACATTTTCCGAGAACAGAAAGGATTTCAAGTATAGAAAATTAATGAACGAGGTGAGGTGAGATTTCCTTTTAAATAAGGGATATGCCCCAAGTATATTTTTATGTGCTTAAATTTAAATATATTGTGTCATGCCGTATTTTATTTTTAAGGATGTGCCTATCTGATCGCCCTAGTGGGAAGTAAGTCCCTACTAGAAATTATGAGTTTAATCGAATTCGGGTTTGTCTAGAGAGTGAGTCCATATTCAAGCTAGTGTACATAGAGGGGATCGTGCACTATGTGGCCACGTTCTCGTTTCACATTTGAGGTTCAGATACGGTGCGAAGAGAGAAAAATGGCCATACTTTTGAGTGAGAAAATGTTTTGGTGACTTGGTCTTTTGTAAAACCCCGAGTTCACTTTTAAATGCTGACACAATATTTTATGAAAATTATTTTGGCACGTGTTCACTGGGTACATCAAGTACTCAGCCCTGCATATGTTTTAAAAATGTGCAGGTTGAGCTGTGACGAATGCGGTGGGTGTTAAGCAAGACCGTTGAAGAAATTTAAGTGTTCAAAATGTGTCATGTCTTCACACGTGGCATATTCCTTCTCTCGAATGCTTCCGCTGAGTAGTTGTCTTTCTTTCGAGTTCTTGTATTGCCGAGATAATATTCTTTTTGAGTTCTTGTATTGTTGAGATACCCTGAGTTTATTCGAGCTATTCCCATTTATTTTGAGCTATGGTTGAGTATTCGTTGTTTTTCCCTTTCTTTCCCGCTTCTTTAACCCACCCCCAATCGCGATCAACCGTGTTTTCTATCCTTAGAAAGGGCGTGACAGATATACTTCTAATAAAAAATAGTCCCAAATAATCTTAACGTTTAATATAATCACGAATGTAGTGTTTTTAGCCACTTTTCAGACAAAAATACTGAATGCTTGAAGGACATTTTTAGCAATCCCTAAATTCACTGATTAATTAATTCTATCACATTTTTGTCATTAACTTCTTATGTGATTTCCTAATAAGTTTTGGTACTTCATATGTGATTAAAGTTTTGTCATTATTTGCAAAGAAAAAATCTTCTCATATCTCATGTAGGGAATCCATTGAGAAACAACAAAAAATATGGAAAATTGAAGTTTTTTTAGCAATAAAATCTGAATCAATAATACACAGAATAAAAAATATTTCACATTTATTTAAATGATACAATATTTATTTTCTTGAAAACATTGACATTTAAAATATTATTTCATTATATATCATCGAACTAATATATTACTCTAAGTCTAACTTTAAGACGATTTTTATGATTGATATTTCATTGAGAATTGCAATTTAGCTCAAACTGAAATTTTCAACATAATATGAACATTCAGTCTTCAGATATAAATTTGCATAGTTTCTTGTCATTCATTATAAACTGAAACATGATTAATATTCTGAAAATATTCAAACAGGTGATATTAGCTATTTAGTCATTGGAATTTTTTTATTAATAATAGTATTTGAAATTAAGAGAATGTAAATTTTCAAATTAATACTGCAAAATTATGATATTTTCATAATAAATAAAATTTATTCGTAAATCAAGGTAAAAAATAAAGAAAAATTAGGGGAAATAGAAACACGGAAAAATACTAGCAAATGAGTTTTATAAGGAAGAAAGAGCCTCATTTTTTTTCATATTAATTAATGCAGATAATGATAAATTTGTATTATAAAAAAAATAGAGAGTGTAAATAATGACAAAATTTTAATTACGTATGAAGTATCAGAACTTATTAGGAAATTACATAAGAAGTTGCTGACAAAAATGCGGTAGAAATCATATGTGACAATATCATAGAGTGACAAAAATGCCCTTATAGGGCTTGAGGCCTGAGTGTGTTTTAATCCAAAAAAACATCATTCGTGATTATATAAACCGATTGGATTATCTGGAGCTATTTTTTTTGTCAGGAGTATGTTGTGTCACAAGTTCAAATGTTAGAAACTAATAAGGCATTTCACTCGTAATGTTTTAACCTCATAGTTTTATATTTTATTAAAAAAAGTTGATGTACGAATTACAAAATTTAATATTGGTTCTTGATCTTTGAATAATATAATACAACTATTATATGAAGAAAAGAAGCATGCTTGTAGCATATAAAAAAAATTATACAGAAGCTTATTCCAATTATTCTACTAGGAAATTTGTTTACAATGGGAACTCATATTTCTCTTTTGAAATATTCTCTTTGTTGCATTTCATGATGAGAAGATTTTGTCAGAGTCCCCCTTTTTCAGTTTAGGTTACCTTTTCTTAATGTATACTGTATGATTCTTTTTCTTAAGAGTATATTGGTATCTTTACAAAAAAAATAGTAGCTAGAACTTGATTATTTTTCCTTTCCTACAGCATATAGTCTAGACTTGTATATTCCCTCTTTTCCATAAATTGTAAATCATAACATTTAACTTATTGTATATATGCAACAAAGGAAGCTGATGATACTAATTTCACCTCAGAAATCCCCTTATTGAGCCCATTCATTAAAGAATCATGCATACAAATTGTGAGAAGCAACTAATATAATTAATCAGAGCTTAGACTGAGGGAATGTGCTAATCTTGAGGCAATGCAGTAAGCAGTAGATTGAATAGTGATCATTGGATTCACACCAACTGCAGTTGGCAACACACTTCCATCACACACAAATAGTCCCTTTGCCTCCCAGCACTCTCCGTTTTCGTCTACTGCTCCGTCCTCCTCCTTCCCTCCCATCCGGCAGCTGCTCATCTGATGCGCCGAGCAGTACACTGTCCACTGCTCTGACCTCGACATAGGCCCCCCCGGTGCTGTCACTGAGTCCAGAAACTCCCCCACACCCTCCTCGTCTTTGCATCTCATTTTCTGCCCATCGCTTCTGAATGTGCCCACTTCTGCAGCCCCTGCAGCAATCAGGATTCTCAGAGCTCTCCTCAGCCCTGTTTTGAGGTTCTCTTTGTCGATTTCGCTAAGCCTGTATCTTATATGCCCTTGTTTGATCACACTACCCGAGCCTACGTCTCTGGGCAATGCAAATAGAACAGCTGTTCGGGCGTATCTTGTCATCCTCTCTTTCATGTCATGCCTCGAAACCCAAGGGAACAACGACGCAAATGAAGCAGGTCCAATTGATGCAGCTTCCACTATGGCTCGGGAGCTTGACTCTTCTTCGTCTCGTACCTTATGGATGGAGGTGATGATACCGCCTTCGAAGCTCTTACCCTTGAGTTCCACTTGAGACTCGGGGAAGTATCCCCACACGAAGGAGACGGGGTGGAGATGCAGATTCCGACCAATGTTCTTGTTCTCCAACCCGCTAGCTACCAACAATGGCGGTGTGAGGAGAGAACCGCAAGCAGAAACTGTAGCCCGTGCCTCAATACGAAACTTCCTCCCAATGTTCTTGTTTTTAGCAGTTGCTATGACTCCAATGCATCTCTTCCCAGATTTTTCGCTACTGTCCCTCACCAGCACGAACGTGTCTGCTTTGCAGCCGGTTAGGATTACTGCCCCGTTGTTGACAGCATCAACGAGCCACGTCGATTCAGTTCCCTTTTTATCTCCTCTTCTGCAGCCATAACAGCAAGAACCACAGTAATGATCTGCTGAAGAGTTTCTTGGCACGGGCTCGACTTTTAGGCCGAGATTCTCACAACCCGTCCTCAGCACTTGATTTTGGAACCCTTCTTCTGTGCAAGATTCTGTCACACCGATCCTCTCACACACACGATCCATGGCAGATCGATATTCGTGGCTGTTAAAGAGAGGAATCTGGTTTTCATTCGACCATTCTTTGAGTAAATCATCAGGAGTTCTGATGCAAGCCGACCAATTTATAGACGAACCACCACCAACCGCTGTTCCCGCCATGACCAGTATTTTCCCATCTTCGGTAGTCAACATTCCACCAGATTCGTACAACTCAGACAACGAAGGCCCTTCGAGGCCTGAATAATCCTCCGGCACAAAGTAGTGACCTTTCTCAAGGACGATGACTTTCTGGCCCGACTTGGCAAGGACCGCTGCAGCAACACCGCCCCCACTACCCGATCCAACAATCACCACATCACATTTTATCTTTAACAAGTTCTCTTCTAGGTCCTCCACGACACCTATGCCTTTCCGGATAAGGGATTCCTTCAGTGACGCCTCATCTAGATTCACGGTGTCGACAATCCCCTCAGCAAGTGGTCTTCCCTTTTCGTGTTTTATCCGTCTCTCAACAGCCTCTACCTCGTATCCAATTGCTTTCCAAGCAGGGTTGTTTGAATTTTCATCAGTCTGCAGCACAACATAGAAAGAATATCAATGCTCTTGACGAAAACATACATTATAACAACCTGAAAACAACAGAGACGGAGAGAGCAAGCAGAAAGATCGTTTACCAACGAGAAGAAGACGAAGAGTGTGATGATCTTTAGCAACACGAAAGATATCCTGAGCGGCAGCAGAAGAGTCTCAGCTGACCATCTTTGAAGGATGGCTTCTCTCTTCTTCAACGACAACTCGGAAAAACTGTGCACAAATGGAAACTTCCAATCCAAACAAACCCACCCACACAGCAAGAATGTTCCCACTCTGCTTGATAAACACTTCAACACTAAACTCACTATTAACAATCCCTTAGGCAGGCCCCTCTTCACCATTAGCTCAGCCACCTATTTTGAATTGCAAATTATCAAAGCTCAAAACAGAACATTTGGGAATTAAAAAATTTTATGTCTCTGAAGATTATAGTAGTTAGTAGTACTTTAATATTGCATCTCCCTCAAAGTTGCTCAAAATTACAATTCTTTTATGTGACTCACAAACTAGAAACCAACTACCCTTTGAATAATAAATTGAACACACCTACTTTAATAGCTCTAACTGATCTCATTGATGGCTTAGATCAACCAAGATTCTGGAATCTAGCCAACACCACACCACACAGATTCCCAATATCTACCCTTTTTCACACACTCATACCAAAGTTTGCTGCTTTTTTTTTCTAATCACATAAAAATAGCTTTTTGGATTCTAGAACTCGAAATACAGTCAACGCAGCCCCACCTTGAAATTGAATCAAATTAATGTTACATCAATACTAAATGATAGGCTAAGATTTGCTAGAAATAGTAGTAAACAAAGGGAAAAGAGTATACCTGATCAGAGATGAAGAGAGGGTTTGTTAAGTCGTGAATATTAGCATCATCAGCGAGAGGAGGAATGAGGGCCTGACAAATGGCTGCCAATGATTGGATTTGAGATGGTGAGAAGCCATGGTTGTAGTTCTTCTTGATTCCTCCTTTCAACAATGGATGAGGCTCTTCTTCTTTCATCACTCCCTCTCTCTCTCCTCTATCTCTCCCCTCTATTTATATTTATATTTATATTTTTATCTTATCATACCTGATACCCCAATCAAAATTCCTAAAATTTCATTGGGAAAATCTATTAGGATTTACATTTTTTTTCTTTTCATACAGCGATCATTATCTGATGTACTTATTTAATATTTTAATATTTTTGTATATAGTGAAATGGTGTTTTATTACTACATGGTATGCAGAAAACAAAAATACAATTAATTTCATTTACATTCTTCTTCTTACATCTATTATGTGTTTTCTGTTTTTCTTTTAACTCGTTGTGCGGCGCAACGCCCTTATTTTCTCCGAGAACAGTAACATAGTACTTCCTTCTCTTCTGAAAATTTGAACATTTAATTTAGCACATATTGTAATATATAATCGGTATATTAGAAAAGAGAGGGATTAGTGTTGGAGAGTGAATTTGTGTACTACCCCATTTCTATCATAAAAATATGTGCACTTTTTATTTTCGTCCGTCCCACAAAAATATGTATATTCCAATTTTAAAAATTATACTCCCTCCGTCCCAGTTTTATAGTCACATTTTGCTATAAAAGTCCGTCCCACATTTAGAGACATTTAGAATTTTCCATATTTGTTCACAAAAATCACACCCAAATGCCATTATCTACATTAAAATAAACCAAAACAAAAATAAAAAAACCAAAAAGTCAAAAGGGACCCACCTTCAACCATCTCACTTCATTTATTACACACTCCACCATCTCACTTCATTTATTAGACACTCCACCTCTCACTTCATTAATTACACATTCCACCAATTTTTTAAAACCCGTGCCATAACTAAATGTGACTATAAATGTGGGACGGAGGGAGTATTAATTAAATAATGTAGGCCCAATGACACTACTTTAATTAACAATCCTCCCTTCTCTTACTTTACCATATCATTCTTCTCATTTCTCTTACTTTACCAATTTTATGTTAATTCTCATGTCATATCCATTGCCCATACTTTAATGGGACGGAAGGAGTATTATGTAATTATATAAATTGTAAATAAAATGATGTGTAGATATATTGTTTAACTATTCTAAAATCAGAAAGGTCATGAACTATTATATCTATGCAATTGAAAATATTTTTTAAAATATGTTAAGAGAAAAATTATTGAAGAAGATAAAGTTGCGGACAGAAGTTTGTTTATTATAGTATAAAAGCTGGTATATAAAATCAGATGGAACATTTAACAATTGAAAAGGGATAAATGAAAAAAAAAAAAAAAAATCACGAAGTTTGATCAAATTATGATCTATTCCATAATTTGAGAAATTAATTAATTATATTATAACTTGGGATATATTTTTCAATTTACCCATAAAAAAATATAAGTAATTTGTTGCTCTATATAAGTAACATGTACATCTCAAATTCAATCTATCAATATATGTTTCAGTTTATTTCACACTTCCAATTAATTTTGAGTAAATATGCTCAAACTAATAACCTAATTATACAAATCTATTTCTGTCAATAGTTGTGACAGAAATTAACTAATGGTCAAAATTGATAATTAGAAAAAAGTTAGTGATAATTTAAAATATATATGAATCATATGATGATTTTTAACCACTGTCTCGACATTATTTAGTTGAGCCAAAAGTTTGTTGGGACCGTCTTAGAAAGTTTACTCATTTTGAGAATCTACTAAAATTCGTAATTACTACTCATTAAAAAATTGTTTAAATTCAAGGCAATGATACTGATATATACATATAGTATTGAATTTTCTCTAAAGCTCTATCTAAAAGTAGTGTGACCAATAGGTCTAAATACTTGCTTTTCAAATTGTTCTTTGATTAATTTAGTTGATGTTAAATACTCCTCCAGTCCCATTTTAGGAGTCTCGATTTATCATTTTTGGGTGTCACAGTTTAGGAGCTTTGGTTGAAATATTTTATAAATGATATTAAGCCTCACATTCCACTAACCTTTTTTCACTCACATTTTAATATAAGAGTGAATTACATAAATGGTTTCTGATCTTTCACTTTCGCACATAAATGGTACCTGATCTTTATTTTATATCGTTTTTGGTACCCAGTGACAAAAATAACCCTAGGTACCATATATGTGATTTTTTTTCATGGAGGATATTTTTGGAAATTTCCATTAAATAGTACTCCCTCCGTCCCATAAAAGTTGAGTCGTATTCCTTTTTAGTCCGTCCCAACAAAGTTGAGTCATTTCCTTTTTTAACTAAAGACAAAACATCTAATCACTCTTACTTTATTCCATCATTTACTTTACTCTTTCTTATCTTTCATACTTTTTTCATCTCTCCTATTTATTTAATATAAATTCTTAATCTCCGTGCCCAAAAGTTTTGTCTCAACTTTTATGGGACGGAGGGAGTACCAAATATGTGATTATTTTTTCTTCCTTTCTTATTTCTCTTTTTCTTCATTAGTTTCTTCTTCTTTCTTTTTTTCTTCATTTTCTTCTTTCTTTTTAGTATTTTTTATCTTCCTTTCTTTTACTCCCTCCATCCCATAAAAGTTGAGTCGTATTCCTTTTTAGTCCGTCCCAACAAAGTTGAGTCATTTCCTTTTTTAACAAAAGACAAAACATCTAATCACTCTTACTTTATTCCATCATTTACTTTACTCTCTTTATCTTTCCTACTTTTTTCATCTCTCCTATTTATTTAATATAAATTCTTAATCTCCGTGACCAAAATTTTTGTCTCAACTTTTATGGGACGGAGGGAGTATTTTTTTTCTCCTTAGTAAAATGTTTCTTCTTCCTTCTTTTTTCTTCTTTCTTTTTAGTGGTTTATAAATACATCTAATTGCATTCATAATATAAATAAAAAATAAAATACCTAATTAAATTAATTATTTAAAATAATTAAATCAATTGAATATTTTTTATTAAATTATTTTATACTCATTTTAAGGTTGAAACACCTAAGTAAAAATACAATTCACAATGTTATATTTTTATTAAGGCTATATTAATTAGTTACCAATTTAATGTAAAATAATAATAATTATTATTGCATAATATTATGTGATTCATAATTTATATAATTATACTATAATTATTTATTAATCACTATCAGTTTTTAGTATTATAACAATAATAATCTATATTGATTAGTTACTAATTTAATATAAAATAATAATAATAATAATAATAATTATTATAATATTATGTGATTCATAATTTATATATATATACTACAATTATTTATTAATTACTATCAGTTTTTAGTATTATAACCATAATAATCTATATTGATTAGTTACTAATTTAATGTAAAATAATAATAATAATTAATACATAATATTATGTGATTCATATTTATATAATTATACTACAATTATTTATTAATTTATCAATTTTTAGTATTATAAAAATAATAATTAAATATAATTATAACTATAGTTATATTTAAGTATATTTGAATGATATTAAAAATGAAAATTAATATTAATATTGATTAATTATAATAGTATAAAGAATTAGGAGAATGAGAGAAGATATTATAATATCAATTTTGGTACTAATTTTATGTTTGCCCAAAATATCCTCTATGACATAAATGAGAAAATATATTTGTTTAAAGGGCATTTTGGGAAGAAAATTGCATCAGGTACCAAAAATGTGATTTATAAGTACCAAAAACGATATAAAATAAATATCAGGTACCATTTACGTGCGAAAGTGAAAGATCAGGTACCATTTATGTAATTCACTCTTAATATCAAACTAATATAAAAATATAGGACTCTCATTCCACTATCTTTTTTCACCAACTTTTCTTTACATTTCTTAAAACCTGTACCGAACTCAAATAAGATTCCTAAAATGGAAATGAGGGATTATTAAATGGAGCCTCAACTAGGTTAGTTTAGTGGAGTAGAATAATTATCGTTGTACATTTAAATTTTCTATATTTATTCAAATCTTGAGTGGCGTAGTACTTCTTCTTAAATTGACGAGACTTGTTTTTTCTTTTTGCTCTTCCTAAGATTAGGTTACATGTAGCTTTCGTGATAATATCTTCCAACAAATTATTGTTAAGAGCGCTAGATTTTAGGCTTACTATATAGAGTTGCAAGTTAATACTCCATATATATAATGGTCGTTTTATGGAGTACTTATAATTAGGACTGATTATTTGGTCGATTAGACTAATAATTGAACTGATTTGTTGGTTAACCGACAAACCAATGCATTGAAATAAGAATTGATACTGGTACGGATTTAGAATTAGATAGTTAACTAATCGATAAATTATAGTAATGATTGATTAATAATTGGGTAGTGATTTAGAGACATAATGTCTCTATGCCATAATGCCCCTATGTCACTTTGCCATAAGTGTAATTTATATTTTGACTTATATACCCTAATGTTATTTTAGAAAGATAGCTTAGATTATGAAAATTAAATTAGCTACTTTATTGATCTATAGTTTTAATTAGAGTATTTTAATCTTAATTATAATTTTATGGAATGGTGCGACAATTTGATTTTGTTTTCTTTGCATACTTACTTTAACGGTATAAACTTTATCAATTAAATAATAATTTTTAAAACATACATATTTTTTACGAGAAAGAGCTCATATGATTTTTAAAATATAAAACTAAAAATTATTGCTCTTAAAAATTTAATTTATGGAGTACTATTTTATTTATAAAAGTTACTCTATTACTTTAATATTATAAATATATTATATAGGACTAAAATTATAATTCTTCTAAGTAAAAGTTAATGTTTTTAACTAATAAAAGTTATTCTTCTTACTAATAAAAATTATTATTGTAATACTATAAAATATCATTATTTTGAATAAAAATTACTCTATACTAGTATTATTTTTGTAAATAAAAATTATTGTTATGATCAATGAAAGGTATTGCTTTTAAAAGATCAATAGTCATTTTGCATTTATCATGTGATGACTCAAACACTTAATTCGACCAATTGGAAGGAAGCATGTTATCAATTAAGTTGCACTTCATCATCGTATAAAAATTACTCCAAAATTTAATATTTTTGTTCTTTGATTAATAGATACATTCATTTGCAATGTTATACTAAAAAATAAGAATTAAATGAAATTAGAAATTAAAAAGTAAATAGTTAAATAAAAATTATGAAATGTTTGAAAAATAATACATAAACATAGTCAGTATTAATATATCATTTATCAAATTTTTGTTTCATATTATTAAAAAATGACTTAAAAACTATAATATTTTAATAGCATGAAAGACAAAATACTAACTATATGGCTTAAAATATTAAATAAATAAGTTAAAAATATGTGATTATTTTTTTTTTTTATCAAAGTTCGACTGTAACGCTCTAAAAAGACTTTACAGAAATTAAACTTTTAAAAAGTAATCAAAATTGTAAACTCAATTAATATAACTAAGTCCTTAATCAAATTTTAATTTATTTCATAGTAATTGAGCTTAAAACTCTAATACTCCTCTATAGAGAAAAGGAGAAAATAAACTACTTATAAAATTTAATTATGATAGAGTTAGTTTGAAAGATATATCCTGGACTAAATAATACAATAATTTTGATTTTAAAAAATCCATGTATGAATTTATTAATTTATTATATTTTGCATGGTATATCTTCAATTAACTTATTATTAAATGTTTGTTATTTATTTTGTATTTATATTTTTTAATATTAGTATTGGTTTTATTAATTATACTAAACCAAAATTAATCACTTTAACTTATCAACATTTTCGAATTTTAAATGAATCACAATCAACTTTTAACCAATAAAATTATTAAATAGAGATTTGTTGTAACTAATAAGTTAAATTAGAAAGTAATAGAAGAATTCCATAATTATAGGAATAGCAAATCTCATTCATCTTAATTAGAAGAGATATAACGGTTATAGACTTATAAGGACAAGAATATATATTTACAAAATATTAATTTAATAAGAAATGAAATCCTATTTAAAATGACTATTTTAACCTTTTTATGGCATTATGGCTTGGAGACATTATGTCTCTAAAATATTTTTCTTAATAATTTAACTAAATTAGAAATTTATAATTGATTGCAGTTCGACATGTGCTTTTGAATCGACGGTTCATAAACTCAGATATGTTAGGATTTTTTTGAATCATCTATCCCTCTTTTTAAAACGTACTAACTTTCTTACTTCAGTCCATTAATATGGGACTTTTGTTTTGTGAGTTGTTCAATTTTCTCCGTAATCTTTTGCCTTTACCAAGTCAATTAGAATAAAATCATGCAGAACTCTCAATCCTATAAAAAGTTTTCATTTCTAAGTGTCATTAAAAAGTTATGAATTCTATATTATTATAATTTATTTATCATATTTTCATCAGTTCAATTTAATTGGGGTCTTTTTGAGCACGTCTCGAGATAAGTTTCATGACCTAAGAGGCATCCGCAGTGGGGCGTGTCCGTCCGTGCCAGCGGCACGCCCACTGCCATCCGCCGCTGCAGCTCGTCCGTCCATGCCGCTGAGCAGGCTTACGTTCGATTGGCCAACGACATAGCCGTGGGCAAATTTGATTTTTTTTAAAAATAATTTGAAATTAATTAAAAAAAATCATTTTTAAATAAAAAATATATTTTCCCACTTCCCAATAAATTATATCCGTTTTCTACACACTTTTAATTTATTTTTCTCAATTATATACGCAATTTTTATTTTTTAGGATTTTAATTATGTATTTTTATTTTTTAGGATTTTAATTATGTAATTTTTATTTTTTAGGATTTAATTATGTATTTTTATATTGTAGAAATGTTTTTAGTAATTGAAGTTTTTAAATTGAATAATAGAATGGTGAGACTCTTAAGCTTGTCCTTGTGGAAGAGCATGGATGTGGGTGTTGTGCTCTTGCCTAAAGACAAGGAGTAAAAGTGGGTCCGGGCCTACCTCCATGCTCTTATTTAAGAGCACGGATGGAGAGGCTCTAACAAAGGTAACCTCAATATTTTACCCTTATAGCAAATTATGTTTTTAAGGTTTTATGGGAACATATGATGTTCAATCAGAAAAAGTAATTACTGTAAAGTGTAAACTCAATTAGATTTTAAAGTTTTAAGGTTTCCTCTATACTTCTTTCATCTCAATTAAGAGAACATATTTTTATTTTTAGTTTGTGACAAATAAGATGATACATTTTTATTTTTGAAAACTTTTTCTCGCAAATTAATATACTCAACCATTTTTTCTCCCTATACTTAAATAATTTAACTTTCTTTCACTCTCCAATTAATACTTACACTCACCCTGTTTAACCAAGAGCTACCAAAATATCGTGCCGACTAAGAAGTGTGTCATTTTAGCGGATAGAGCAAGTATTAAGTACTACTCATTATTATAGGATAAATAAAAATAATTTATGTAAACACAACAAAGAAATAGCGAAAAGGGAAAGAACACAAGATTTTTACGTGGTTCAGATTAACCTACATCCACGTGTGAAAGTATGATCTCTCTTGTATTATTGACAACAATATGGAGGTGATGAACTACAATATATAACTCTCACAAATAAGATCTAAGATGAATAACATTCAACACACAACCTACATGACTTGAATACACTTGATTCTAAGCTGACTCCTCACGGTTGAAACTCTCCTTTCTTCACTCTCTTCTTCCTTGCTTCTTCGTTAGCTTGTGCACACTATGTGTGAATGCATGACAGTTATAGCTAACTACTACTTGTGCATGACAAACCTCCTCAAGATTCACCTCATGCTTCTCCCCTCCCAACGTCTCTCTTCCTTCTAGTTTCTAATCCTCTAATCCAAGCAAATCTTCTAGTTTCGAAACGTGATATCTGATTTGCTCATTCAAAGCATTCGTATTTTCTAGCGGAAGAAAGCAACTAGAGCGTAGATGAATTTAAGAGACTTTAAAAAAATATTTAGAATATATAAATATAACAAAAATTCAAAATATAAATCACCCAACAATCATAAAATCCAAGGTGTGAAACATTCCAAATCAAGTCCAAGATCACATAACATAAAATCAAATATAAATTACTGTTGGAATCTATGCCCGGTCAATGAACTTTGACCAATTATAATTTCAACGAGACATTTAATTTTGTGAAATTAAATGAGACACCGTTGATCTACGTTCGGAGTAGATGACCGTGGTATATTCATTTTCTCAAATCCGATTCCCGGTGAGTGAGAAATAAGGGATTAAAGTTGTGCAAAATTGCAAACTTAATGAGCTATGAGAGAAGCTTAGGAAATAATTAAGAGAGTTAATTATCCCACATTGGAAGTTACAACCTTATTAAACTAGTATTTAATAAGAAGGATTATTACATGGAATAATTATAGTGGACTAAGATGGGCTGTAGAGCGCACACGCGCCGCGCCGCCGCCCGCCCCGCCGCGAGCCGCGAGCCCCGTGCCCGTGCCCTTGGACTTGGACTTGGACTGTTCTTTGGGCCTGGTCGTGGGCTTGGCCCAAGTCTAGTGGGTCTAGTTCTTTTTAGACCACCACCGTTTCCACGTCAACGAGCCAAGCGGGATGCCACGTATGACGCGGTAAGCCAACGTGGCTGACACGTGATAGTCCACGTCATGAACGAATCTAGAAGCTTCTAGATTCAGACTCTCAGCTCTATAACGTTTTGTAACGCTTCGTAACCGACGACCGTTACGGTCTAGCATTGATGACGGCCATTATGGCCGTTGACCCTCTGCAATGGACCGAGCCTATAAATAGGCTAGCCATTCTAGCATTCTAAACACACAGAAACTAGAATCCACTCTGCATCATACACTCTCTCCTCCTCTCTGCATTGTTCTTCTGTCGAAACTCGCCCTCTCCTCCATCCAGTTCGCCGGAGCTCTGTTGATAGCGGTGCTGCTTCACCAGAGACGCAGCCGTTTTATCTTTGGGGACGAAACGCCAATCCGAAGAGCACTACCGGGGCGTATCTCGTCTTGCGGAAAGAGGCCTCCTCGACTCGGCTATTTCCTTTTTCAGTTTATTTGTTTCGAATCTTCTTTTGTAATTTCGATTCAGTTAGCTCTTTGTATTCCTTCTTTGTTGGGGTTTGTATACTAAAAGATGCTTCGAGCGTACATGCCTTTGTACAGTCAGCTTGTGCATGTATACGAGAAACGCCACGTCCACTTGTTTACCTAATTATGAGAATAAATAATATAATATAATGGTTTATTATTGAAATATGATAAACAAGTCTAAGGCTTTTTACTAAGAAGGTCAAGTAGGGAAATTCGATGAATCTCCTCATGAGTTTTCCAGTAGGGGACTTGGCCAGATCTAGTAAGAAGAAAAACGTATTCACAACCTAGATAGGCTTTGGCTACCTATTGGTACGGTTGCGGTGTTTGTGATAATTCTCTCTTACCTAAGAAGAGATTAGTAACACCGGTGTGGTAAAGCACTGAAAGGATCTAATCCGAAATGTATTCTTTATTGCTATCTACTGAAAGAATATATTTCAGAAAGTTTAGTATTTTCTAGTCTATGATATTAATATCAATATTGTTTATTCAATCAAACGCCACTTTGACTTATCAATATGTGAGAGTTTGTACGTAACTCAAGTTCATGATATCTTGGGTGGTAGTAATTGAATAACATGAAGGTATTGGAATATTATTTCATAGAATTCGCGTGCCCAGTGTGGT
Source organism: Salvia hispanica (assembly GCF_023119035.1). Lineage (NCBI taxonomy): Eukaryota > Viridiplantae > Streptophyta > Magnoliopsida > Lamiales > Lamiaceae > Salvia > Salvia hispanica. Next base: position 42,725,985 of record NC_062965.1, read on the forward strand.
ATGATTAAATCCCTAAAAGGGTGATCCCCAATGAGGTGTTTGAAAGAGGAATTTATTATTCAGAAAACTGCGCAGTTGGAATTTATTCCACGAATAATAAATAAAGTTTCAAACTAGAAAAACTCTTTGGAGAATTAATTTAATTCTAGTCACATAGCAGACAAAAGAATTAAATTGATGGATCAAGATAATCTTAAACGCGGGAAATATTATAAAATAAAATGGACCCAAGTTATTTGTAATTTGGTGATTTAAGTGGGAGTGCAATATTATTCTTTAGTGGAATAAAATAATATTCCATTGATAATATATTAAATCATGGGTCATTTGATTTAATTAGTAATTTATCTAATGGGTGAGCCCAACACTTAAGTCATTCCATGGATCCCCAACCTAGCCCAACAAGTCCATTATAAATAGTGATGAGATGTGGAAACCCTAGCACACCACAAGTTACACCCTAAACCCTAACCCTAGCCGCCGATCACTCGGCCTCTCTCTCTCCTTCTTGCCTCGATTTTCGAGCCATAGAACAAGGAGATCTAGGGTTTTGGTTTGATCTTGTCTTG
>NC_062965.1:42726653-42928653 GCF_023119035.1 Salvia hispanica
CATGCATCCATGGCTAGATCTTCAAGGGAACCACAAACCTCAAAGCATACCTCTACTTGATCCATGCTTGAACTAGCAATTGATGGAAATCCCATGCTTGAACTAGCAATTGATGGATTCAAGCAACCTAAATCTAGGAATTGGATAGAAACCCTCTCCAAGAGGAAACAAAGCTCTCAAGCATCTAATTTCATCAAAGTCTAAGGAAAAGAAATGACATCAAGAGGTATTTATACTATGGGTCCAAAAATAGAAAGTTGGCCCACAAAATCTTAAAAATCGGCATAATCGCCCGGTCGGGCATTTTTCACATGCCAAAATGCCCGGCCCGGGCGTTTTCCCTGTCCCCGGGCGATTTTCACAAGCGAAACGCCCGGTCGGGCGTTTTTCCCGAAGCTCCCGGCCTTCTCTGCGCGACTTCCGTAAAACCGCCATAACTCCCTCATTCGGACTCCGATTGGGATGTGCAAGATACCCACGCGAAGCCGTTTCCAAGACGAAGACAATGGTGGTAGTTTCATAGCTTTCGGATGTCATCTCAATAGGACGATTTCCAGTTGAATCCAACTGTAGTTGAAATCCTTGATGCACGGCTTCCATGATCGTATCATCCTCCCCTTCTTGGAAAGGATTTGTCCTCAAATCCGAGCCGTCTCTATTCATTGCCTCATCGGGAATCCCTCTAGCTTTGTTGGACCATTGGCTTGTCTTCTCTTTCATCCTTGGGCCCCAATCAACCCATGGCTCACGCCGAAATGAAGACCCTTGACGTCGAGCACCCGTGGTCATATCAACCATTCTCACCCCAGTCAACTTCTTATAGATCGAAAGTGGTAAAACATTTATTGACGCCCCTAGATCACACATAGCATGCTCAACCTTGATATCCCCTAGAGAGATGGGTAATGTGAACATACCTGGGTCGGTGCATTTTGAGGGCATCCTTCTCTTTTGTATCACAGCAGACACAGTCTCCCCGATCACAATCTTCCCATCTGGCTTGGTCTTCCCTGCAATAAACTCCTTGATAAACTTACTGAAGGCAGGCATTTTTAAGGCTTGCAAGAATGGCAGGTTGATTTCCAACTTGCTAAAAATCTCCATGAGATCCTCTGTATCATCCTTTTTCTTCTTCGCCTCCCCGCGATATGGAAATGGTTTTGCTCGCTTTACTGCATTTGTGGAAGTCCCAGCCTGGGTTTCATCAACTCCCTTGTTTCCTTCCTTACTCACTTCCTCAGGTTCGGGGTCTAGGAAGAACGGGTCCCTTGGTCGAGGTAGGGATCCCCCTAAATCTCCCTTCTGGAGGTCTTCCTGAACAAGGATTTCCCTGGGTCTAGCGCCTTCCTCTTGATGCAGCTGACTCTGTTTCCCTTCACTAGCTCTGCATAGGCACTTCCTCATCAATTTCCAACGTCGGCCCTTCATAACCCCGCCCAGACCTCAAGGTGATTTGACTAATGTTTGCTCGGTCCGGCGGTTTGACGGTAGCAGGAAGTTTTCCTTCATTCCCTCGCATCTCATTCAAGGAAACTGCGATCTGAGAAAGTTGTTTTTCCATCATGTCCATGGCGGCTTTATGTTCAGACTGAGCATCTTGTAACTTGTGCACCATGTCATTGTTGGAGTGTAGGTTACCTTGCATGAACTGCTGTGAATTCACTAGATCATGGACCATGTCATCCAAACTCCGCTGTGGTCTGGAGTTGAATTGACCAGAATTTGGTCCTTGACCTTGGTTCTGACGATAGTTGCCTTGATGATTGTTGTATTGGTTGTTCGACCCTTGATTTCCCTGATGGTTATTGTACTGGCTACCAGACCCTTGATTCCCTTGATGATTTGGTTGGGAATTCTGGTAGTTTCCTTGGTTGTTTCTCTGATGAGGTGGCACATAGGAGCTTCCTGGGTTGTTCTGATTCCTATTTCCCCAATTAGTCTGGTCCTGATTCCTGTACCCCAGCTGCAATTGGCCCTTCTTGACCTTTCCCTAACCAGTTGGACTGCCTCTCCGGAGGGTGTGCATAATTCGTGAGCTGAAGTGGAGGTGGCTGGCCTTGATCATGGTCAGTCCATCTGAAGTTTGGGTGAGTCCTCCATGGAGCGTCCCTCTGTCTTCCTTGATTCCAACTTCCATCGGGATTCCAACTTCCCATCGAATTTGCCTGAGCTTGACACTCCCCTTCGCAGGGCTGACTGTAGTACGGTTGAAGTTGCCTTTCCTCCTGACCAGGGGGTTTCTCAATTTCCACTGGAGCATGCGGATTGTACTTCTCAATTGCAATTAGCAAGGCCTTTTCCAGTTTATCGATCCTATCTTCCACCTTCTTGTCTTCTTGTTCCATTACTGCATTAGCTGATCCTCTCCTCAGTATGCTTCGCGGGTTATCATAAGCCTTCTTCGCCTCGATCAGCCTTCCCAAGGTTTCCCGAGCTTCACTTGCCTTATTTTTGGTAAAATTTCCCCCGCTCGAGGAGTTCATCAAGTCCTTTGATTCAGGGTTTGCACCTTCGTAGAACAGATAGTAAGTCTCCGCTTCTATCATCCTGTGGTTCGGACAAGCATCCAACAGCCCCTTGAAACGGGACCAATAAGAACTCAGAGACTCATCGTATTCTTGTTTGCACTCCTGAATCTCCTTCTTCAAGGCATTCGTCTTGTTGGATGGAAAAAAGTAATCCAGAAATTCTAGTTTAAAATCCTTCCACGTGTTGATCGAATCCGGTGGAAGCCTTAGCAGCCAAGTGTTCGCCTCCCCTTTGAGAGCAAACGGAATTGCTCGAAGACGGTAGTCCTCCTCTGTTGCCTCGTTGGGTCGCTTTTGAATGCTGCATAGTTTACTGAACTCGTTCAAAAATTCATAGGGGCATTCGTTCCTACGCCCAGAGAAAGTAGGTAGAACTCCAAGTACATTCGTCTTGATATCGATCGACCTCCGTCGTGGGTTCGAGACTATAGCATGAGCGGGTTCACCGTCAAGATGTGCGGTGAGCGACCCTATTTCCGGATCGGGATCTAGCAGATGAGCCATATTTGGGTCCTCCTCCTCCTCGGTCTCGGAATGCTCTGGTTCTGTTGACGACCCTGGGTTCTCCTCTGTCGACGAGTTCCACTCCTTTTCACTTTCTGACTCGAACGGGAATGGATCCTCCGTCCTCAATCCTGATCTGGTGGTGATGGTAGATGTAGATTCCTTGACTCGCCACTTGTATTGGCCACTCCCTGATCCAGATGAGCTTGCCCAACTTCCAGATTGGAAGCCTGCTTTCATAAACTGTCAAGGAGAAAGAAAATAACAGAAATTAAAATATTTACTCCAAATCCTTAAACGAAATAACAACAAACGCCATCCATCCCCGGCAACGGCGCCATTTGAAAGGTACGGTTTATGTTCGTAGTGTGTTCAGAAGGAAATAACAGTTTCCCTAGGTCCAGCAAATCCACTAGATCACGCGGTCTAGGAACTCGTTGGTCGCAGGAAATCCTGGTCGTCGGACACACAGAGCACTTCTTTCAAAAAAACCCTCAACCACTTTACTAAACCTAGTATAGGGAAGTAGGGATCGATCCCACAGAGAAGGATGCGTAATACTCATGTTCAAAGATTTGGATGTGTTTTTGGTGTTGGCTGCTACCACGCATTTTTTCTTGGGTTGAGGAAAACAAATTAAACTTGACTTGGGAATTTTAAAACTCCTACGCTAATAACTAGACCTAGGCGAAATAACAAGAGAACGTTACGAGAAAATAACTGCTCAAGCACTAGATCTAAGAAAACTACTCCACTTACCTAGACCTAGGAAACAAACTGACTGTGGGGACCATGACTGAAAAAAGCAGAGTACGGACGAAAAGCTGGCAGAATAACTAACTCTCGTACTAACTAACAGCGACATCATCTTCTACAACCAAATTGCGTAAAAACTCATAAGGAAATCAACATGAACGAAATCAAAACAGAGCAACTAATTCTAAGTCAAATTAATGCATAATCAACGAAGAACTAAACAGATCTGCAGACGCTAGACGAAGTAAAACAGAAAACAAGAAGAAAACTCAAATCCATCTAACAACTTTCTTTTCTCACTTCGAATCCAACCTCAGACGCTAAATCCACTCCGGATCCAAGTGTCCAACACGAACTCCAACCAACAGAAACACTTCATCACTTCAGATTCGAACAACAACCTCCAAACAGTCAATAAACCACAGATCTATCACCAAATTCCCATATCAAACACCACAATATCAAAATAAAACAGAGATCGACATAATACTTGTAAAAATAAACTTCCAGCAGCGAGATCTACGTAAATCAACTTGAAATTTAACAACTAAACGCAAATCAACCAAAGCGAAAAGGTAACGAGTAACATCAACAACCAAGTCGACTCCCAAAAGTGAAGTTCGACAGCAAAAAGAGTAAAACAACTGAAATTAAATGAGATTGTATCTTCGTCCACACTCGGAAGGTGTTGCAACTGCGAAACTTCTAAAGAAAAGTAACCCTCCGTACCCGACTACCCCAGATCTCCCATTCCCAAGTGTGTGTAATGTGTGTGAGCTAAGAAGAGAGTTAAAAAGTGATATGATGTGCTTTGCATGCTCTTCTATATATAGGCGTTAGAGTGGGCCCAGCGAGGTATAGATAGACTTTGATGCCCTCAGCTATTGACTTCCTCTGTCACGCCTTCTTTTCTTTTAAATCCTGCTCACTTTACTTCATTCCTTCGCTAGACCATCTCCTTCAGTGTTTCCTCGATCTAGCGATTTTTCTTCACACACATGGCTTAGGAAACGTGTTAGACCCAGCAAATTATAATGCTTTTCACCCTATAACCGATGCATGAAATTAGCCTTATCAGTTTGGTATGCTGAAAAGCATGTTTCGAGCAAGTTTCGCTCGAATAGAATCTTGCTTGTATACGTAAAACTCTATAATCCACTTTTAACCCGATTCAAGTTTATTCGAGCAGTTTCGCACGAATAGAATCAGTATATTATTACATTGTGTTTGTTTGTGAATTTATAAGATATTTTATAAACATTTAAATATATAAGAAGCAAACAAAGTCAAGTCTTTTGCTTTGTAGACTGGTTGTGGGCGTCGTCCACATTAAGGTAACACAGTCGGTTCTATGCAATGATGATTTGCAAAAGAGAAAGAAGAATTTCATAACCCAGATAGGCTTAGACTACCTATCGTGAAAGGTTGCAATGTCAGTCCGATTATTTCTAAGCCTTTCTGAAATAAGATGACGTTGGTGTGGTATAGCACTAAATGGATCTAACAGCAAGACGTGTCTTTATGCTATCTACTGAGAGATTAGGACTTGATAAAATACTATTTCTTAATCTACATATGTTAGTATTGAGCATACGGTATTGATTATGCACTACTTTGACTTATCAAATGGTGCGGATTTTTCGCAACTCAATAATCTTGATATATTGGGTAGTGATGATTAATATCTAACGGTGTTAGGATTGCTATTATGTTGAAACATGCGCGAGGTGAGTCTCGTTTGATAATGTCCTCAAGAGGAGCTCGAACTAGGTTTTATTATTCGAAAACTGGCCAGTTGGAGTTTTATCGCTATATGAATAATAATTAAGTGTTTCTTGCTAAGTCCACTCTTGGAATTAATAAGATGTCAGACATTAATTAATGGACATTTATATCTTAAGTGCGGGAAATAAATAATAAACAAAGTGGAAACCCGGATTACTTGTAATTTCGGATTTGGATTGGGAGAGTTCAATATTACTTCTGTAGTGGCTGCTCGTAATATTCCAATATAAGCTTGTATTAAATTGTGGGTTCAATTTAAATAGTAAAAAGCTAATTGGGGGAGCCCATATCCAAAACCTTCCATAGATCCCTGTCTGGACCCAAAAGGAACTTAATATAAATAGGAGAATAAAAGAGATAGAATAATTAATTATTGAGGGAGAAAAACTGCGTCCACTCCTTTTAGAGTAGGGACGATTTTTTCTTTTATTTCTCCTCCGTGAGATTCTCAGCTCCTCCTCCCTGAGGAATTTTCTGTCTTCTTTATTCGAGTCCTAGTGTTTTGATGAGATCAGCCCACCCTGATATCGAGGTACATTTCGGGAACCAGAGAGAAGATCTGTGGTCTAGTATTGAAGATCATCACGTGGAGCAGGCGCGAGCAATCGACGATTCTTTGGAGAATCAAATCGGTAACTCTAAACCGTAGTATTCATGTTTGAGATTTAAGTCGTTGGTACGACAACCGGGACCTGGTTTCAAACAAGTTTCCTCAACCCACTTCTACTGATTAGTATAGTGGAGGTAAGGGTCGAATCCCACAAGGATGGACACGTTCGGATAACTGCGGTGACTTTCCTGGGTGTTTTTGGTTAGCTACCACGCTTGGGTTGAGATTTTACCTAGGCAAGAAATAAAGGTGGTACTCTACTGACTAGTAGGCGTGAAAATAACAGGCATGTGGTGGTGTTCGTGAAAATAGGGGACAAGGTGTCTCAGAGGCATATGAAAAGTAGACAGTTACTAAAAGAGGAAATTTAGACAACAAGGGTATATCTGGTGGCTGGGTGGCTCTCTGACAGGTCTGGACAGTACAACTGAAAAGTAGGGAACAAAAGCAAAAGTAACTTAAAAGTAAAGTGGTCCAAACTAAAGTTGATTTTGACGTTTTCTTCTTCACCAAGTATTAACAAAAATCATATGAACACAAACACCATAACTAAACTCAGATTCATAACTTCAAACTCAAGATCCATTGATTAAAATGCTCAAACTTAAAATGAACGGTGAAACTGCAGTTTTACTTCTACTGACTAACATGCAAGGTGGTGATCACAATGCAGAACAGAAAGACTCATGCACGAAAATTAGAATGGAAACATGACTACAACTTCAGATCAACAATTCCAGACAAGAAAACACTTAGAAATTAAAAGCAACGACTAGATCTAACTTTCCTAGGCAAAATGAAGCAAACTCGAACCAAAGGGACATTCGGAATAGAAATTTCATAACTTAAACGTTTGGATCTTCACCAAGTACTTCAAAAGGCAACAAAGATAAATGTTTGCGACAAATCCAACGACGAAAACAAGTAAAGATTAAACTAGAAAGCAAAATAACGATTGTTTTGCCACTCCGGGCGATGATACTGCTATACTACTACGGCAAACTGGCTGGAACGGTGGATTGATGACTTCTCCGGCAGACTCTTGGACGTCAAGTGACCATAGCTGTGGCGAGGAACGAGAGATTGGACAATGCTGAAGGACTGATCTTCTAGAGAGAATTCTACTAAGTGTGTTTGAGAACCGAGAACTTAGAACTCCTAACCGAACTCTAAAGAACCAACTCTTTTCTCTCTCTCCAAGTGGCTTCTTTTATAGGGAGGCTTGCCCTTGCTTTTAGGGTAGACTTCCTTCACGTTTTGACTTTTCTGCCCTTGTTAATGATCATCCCAGCTATCCTTCTTCTCCATCTCGAGCCTTTTCTCTGGCATGCATCCTGGTCAGTATTGCACCCTTCTAGCGCCCTTTTCACTTGCGTCACCTGAATCGTCTCCTACTGACTTGGATCCTTTAATCCCTGCACACTTGAGCAACTGTTTTGCAGATAATACATGCATTTCACGACATACTGACCAGTAACCAAGGCTTAGAATACGACTTATCAAACTGCTCACACTTACCACATGCTTGTCCTCAAGCGTGAAGACAAACAAAAAGAAATAAGTCGAATTCGAGCCTGGTTACTCCCCCTGACCGACTCTACCTAACTAGACTCAAGACTCTGACGCAAAGGAAAAGAAAACAAACAACGACACAAACACATAACACATATAGTTAACTTAAACACATAGAACAGGCTATATTTTCAACCACCCTTCCCCTCGAGATCAGGTGCAATCCGGCCTTAGGCAGCCTTGAACTTCCGCCGCCCCCCTTTTCCTCCCCAGTCAGTATATCTGCTTGTCAGGATCACCCAATCCTAGGCCAAACACTGGGTTCACTCAGTCACTCATTCCTCACAGGGGATGTTAGGACTGTTTTCTCTCAATGCTAAACCACAGATGTTTCGGACTCAGATCTCACGTGCAGCTCCTGAAGGTCTTTAAGGCTTGTAACGGGGCTATTGGTTTGTAATGTTTGGGGTAGTTGTCCCTAAGGCTCTAAGGTTCAAAAACTAACTACTTATTTGATGAGGGAGAACTGTGTGCATTCGGGCTTCTGGCTAGGGCTTCTTCTTCGGCTGGACAATTTCTGACATTGGCTTCCAACTGGTCAGTAGCTTCCTTGTGGCTTCGCCACCCTTATTCCTTCTTCCTCCTTTCTCTTTTTGTGGTCAAGTATCTGCGACCATTTTCTTCGGTTTTCTTTCCTGTGGCTTTGCCACCCTTATACCTTCTTCTATTTTTTTGGATCTGGATTTTTTTTTTTTTTCAGATCGATTTTCTCCTTCTTTCTTTGCTTTTCTTTTCTTCAGCTGGTTTCTTTTGTATGTCCTCCTGGGCAGTTGCCTCCTTGCCTTATGCCTTGCACACACACAGTTCCAGTGGTTGATGGGTTATTTCGGGGTATAGATCAGGTTAGAAAATGGGGTTCTAAGGGTAGGGTTTTTTTTTTTTTTTTTTTTTTTTTTTTGGGGGGGGGGTTTCCTACTGCCTTCAGGGTTTGCTACACGCGGTCACCTTGCCCTAGACATCATGTGGTAGCCACTCTTCTTTTTTTTTCAGTGTTTAGTGGAAAGCAGTTCCACTTTGGGGCTTCTAACTCACCTTTTAAGAGGGCTTTCGTGTCTGACCTAAGGGATGGGTTTTTCCTTCATACTTGCATCATCTATACTGACTAGGGGTTACTGGAGGGGGTGGTTTCTGTTTTCCGGCATGCCTTATCTCCCTCAATTCCCCTCACCGTCAGTTCGAGGCAGTTGAGTTTTAAGCCCATTCATTAAAAAAAACATAACACATAATTCCTAGACCTAAACAAACCCTAAAAAAAAACTAACATGCACTGACTCAAATAACACATATATACATGTCATACTGGCCATTTGCTCCCCCCTCTCACTTCACAAGTGTCTGCCCCAGATACGGGCTGTGAAGTGAAAAATGGGAATGGCTAGTATGACAGACACACATTTATAACAAACACATACTATATCTAAAAACTTCTCACACTTAGACTATGCAATAGGCTAAGTGGGAGAGCTTCAGATATATACATAGATTTACAAAACAGAGCAGAATATTTACAAAACATGATATATAAACATATAAACTCCTCACACTTAGACTACGCAGTAGGCTAAGTGTGAGGTAACATGCTTATGACAGAACACAAAAAAAACATAACAAAACACATGCACCGAAGTAGCAAACCCTTTACTTCTCACACTTAGACTATTGAATAGGCTAAGTGTTATGAATGGGGTTTGCTCACATTTAATACACATAATTCTACCTATTTAACAAAAGTAAGAAAACAGAAATAAAAGAAAACTAAAAATTAAAAAGAAAACTAACTGGTCAGTTTGGGGGGGGGGGTCGATCAGACGTTCCTCCTGCTCCTCCTTGGCGCAGGGGTCTGTGCAGGTGGTTCCTTTGGTTCTTCTTCAGTGGATTCCGGTTGGTTGTCATCTGCCTCCTCTTGTTCATCACCTTCTTCTTCCTCAGGTCCGGTGGTTTCCTCGTTCTGTCCTCCATGTCCACTTGTTCCAGCTCCAGTGCTTTCCTTTCCTCTCGCCAATTCCTTTAGGATGCTCTCCATCAGGGTTGTCAGCTTTGCCATCTCTGCCCGTGATTGTCTATTCTCCTCCGCTAGCTCAGTGACTGCCCTCTCCAGATTTTCTTGCCTCAGCCTTTGCGCTTGGTCGATCTGCCCAGCTTGCCCCTCTTGGACCTGTTGTGCCCTTCCACCAGGGGCTTCTCCCATCGGGTAGAATTGGGGCACTCCTTCTCTGTAGTATACCAAGTTGGTGCGGACGAAGAAGGGTATATCGAACAGGCCAGGAGCGTCGACCATGTACATCGGAGATAGGTCTTCTGCCTCTGTTATGATGATGTTGTTGCGCACGAAGGCTCCTAGTATGTGGCAGAGGGACAAGTTCCTAGCTGGGTGGGTGGCTATCAGGTGGCATTGGTAGGCTGTCCAAAATCCCAAATGCAGCCTCCTACCGCGATTAGCGCACCATACCATGTACAATTCAGTCATGGACGTTCTGGCAGCTGAATTACTCTGTCCCAGTAAGTTGTAGCCCAAGTAGAGTTGCACTAGTCTCAGCATGGAATTGTTGAAATGGGTGGATCTGGATGTAGTGGAGGCGAACTGACCAGCATCGGGGTGGGTTAGCTCCTCCCAGGCTTCCTGGGGCTCAAAGTCTATGTGTCTCCTCGGTACCCCCCTCTCTCGACTTCTCCATTCTGGTCCTATAGCCTCCTCCAGGCTACACATTCCCAGTCGCACGGTCCACTCGATCAGACTCATGGACAGCTCTCCACCGAATATCCTGAAGGAAATTGACACCTCGTCTAGGTCCGTTGTGACTTGGAACCTAAACGTGGTGAAGAACTCCTTCGCTAATCTCACAGATATCTCCGGGTCCCTATTCTCTAACAGCCACTCAAAACCCAATGCTTCCATACTGGCCAGGAAGGAATCACGAACAGATAACTCATCCAAAGAGGGTATGTGGAGTACCTTTCCGCATTTGACCTGCTTGCTGCTATCTTCCTTGTCGTCAAATGCGTCTTGAAGCTTTTTGGTGTCGTAGTGCTTCATGTCCTCCATAAGCTCATCAGTGAGCTCTACCCTCCACCGTCGGTACACGATCCTCTCTACCGGAGGGTGGACTAGTTCATGGTGGTTGTCGGGGAGCTGCTGCTCATGGTATTCTTCCCCTTCTAGAGAGATATCACTCTCCGAGTCAGACTCCTCGCTGGAAGTGTAGTCGCTGTCGCTTAATCTCCCTCTCCCTTCCGGCTCTCTGATCACTATGCTGGCATTGGCAGTGCGCTGTTTCTTTACGGCTTGTTTCTTCTTGGCAGGGGCTTTCCCCTTTCTCTTTCTTTCTTGGATGTACTTGGCTTCTTCGATTTCCATTGCCTCTGCTTCTTCGTCTGCTTGTGTTGAAACGTCCTCCTGGGTGGTAGGCTCGGTCACCACACGGGTACTAGTATCACTTCTTGTCGCCTCCTCCCGACCTACTGACTCTGATGCGAGGTCCAGACCCTCAGCCACCTTGTCAGCCTTCTCCTTCTGGTCAGTCGGCGTTGATGATACTGTCCCTGTTGCCATTTGGGTGTCCTTCTGGCTAGCTTTCGAAGTCTCCTCCCCAGGTTTTGTAGGAGTAGTCTTCTCGTCTTCGCTAGAGACCTCCACTGCATCTGCTGCTGTGTTTGCTCCTGCCTTGTTGGACTTCCACTTTCCTAAGCATCTCTGTGACACTCTTTGGGGTTTCTGCCTTTCTGCCTTGGGGTCGTTCTTCAACACTAGCCTCCTCTTTACTGGCTTTGGTTTAGTTACCACTGAGGCTTCCTCTTGATGTGTTTCTGGTTCTTGCCTCTCCTCCTCAAGTTGCTCAGCATTCTCCGGTTGTTCTTCTGTCGTCTCCTCCACGGATTGTTGGACTACCCTCTCCGACTCATCTGCTTCCATGGTTGTTTCCCCCCTTTCTACTGCCTGGGATGCGAGGTCCAGTACCTCAGCCACCCCTTCAGGGTTTACCACGATCCTATCTCCCTTGCTCAAAACCGCTTGGAACTCATCATCCGTCATTAACCCTTGCTTCTTGGCCATTTCGTTCAGGTCTATCTCCTCCTTCTCTGCTTCATCCTTCTCGCCCTCGCTTACTCCCCCTCCGCTCTCCTTTTCCTCTGTTTCTCCCCAGTTGGGATCTTGATAGGCGGAAAGAGGGCTAACGTCGAGCGGCTCTGTTTGTTGGTGTATGGGAGAAGGGTGAGAGGGTTCTGATTGTGCAGTTACTGTTGGGGAGGTCTTTTCGGATGTCGGATTTGAGGTTTTTGGGGTGGTGGTGGGTGGGTTTACTGTGGTTGCAGTTGGGGTAGGGTTTGGTGTCGCCGGCATTCCTCCGGTCAGGCTAAATCCGGCCAGGGTCGCTGTCCAATCTTTGTTCGGGTCTTGTTGCCTTAGATACGCTGCCAGTGCGTCTAAAGGAACCATTGCCGGAATTTGTGTCGTCGGCGTTGGCTGTGATCGTTGTGGACTTGGCGGCTGCGATTCGGCTGTCGCTCGGACTTCTGGCGGGTCTTCGCCGGTGGTAGATGCTGGGTTATCGGTTGCTCTTCTCTTTGCCATGGCTTGTATCGGTGGTGGTTCTCTTTTTCCGGTAGTGATTCACGGTGGTTTTCGTAGTGGGGTGGTAGTTTTCGGAGTGGGGTGGTGGTTGTGGGTGAGAGAATGCAGGTAAGGGTTTGTAAAGTGAAGGGGAGTAGGCGGTGGGGTATTTTATAATGGGGTGGGCAGTTGAGGGTTTTGACCGGTTGTAGGCGGTTGCCAGGTTGCGACGCTTCGGGTGGGAGGCGGTTGGGCGTTCTCGCAGCTGATTGGACGTCCCCTGTCACGTCTCTGCTCCACGCGCCCTCCCAGTCTCTGCACTCGCCTGCAAAGCTGCAACACCCCAAAATTCAAACTTCACTCATCTCCCCCTTTTCAATTAGCTAGAAATAGAAATAAAGCAAATAAATGGCTCTTAAATATAATTCAGAGTTTCACCCAAGTGGTATCCTCGTGGTCAGTACGGACTCTGAATTAATATTTAAGATCCGAAAATCTTTTTGGTGTTTTTCCTTCTTAACTTAAGTTAAATTACTAAATATTCACAATATTTACATCATTACTAAGGGTATTTAAAGTTTTACCTGGTCAATAAGCACAAATCATATTACGTTGACCAGGTGGAACTCTAAACCCCTTTTCTACTGGTCATTTAGACGCTATTGAGATGTAGTGGAATTTCTTCCACTACACACATCTCTTCATTTTCTCTATATATTTTTAATCTATGCCCATTAACGACAAAAGGTTCAGAGTTAGGGATACTCCCTGAAATCTCGACCGCTCCATTAGCACGTAGTGCAGTGATAATGTAAGGTCCTGCCCATTTTGACTTGAGTTTCCCAGGCATTAGCTTCAATCTTGACTGGAAGAGTAGTACTTTCTGACCAACTTGGAGATCCTTGGTTCTCAGATTTTTGTCGTGCCACATCTTTGTTTTCTCCTTGTACCACATGGCTGAGTCAAACGACTCCAATCTGAGTTCTTCCAGCTCTTGTAGTTGTAGCTTCCTTTCCTCTTCACAGGCCTTAGCATCCACGTTAACCTGCTGAACTGCCCAGTACGCTCGGTGTTCAATTCCTACTGGCAAGTGGCACATCTTCCCAAAGACGATGCGATAGGGGGACATCCCGATAGGAGTTTTGTAGGCTGTCCGATATGCCCACAGAGCATCCTCCAACCTTGTGCTCCAATCTTTTCTGGAGGGGTTGACTGTCTTCTCTAAAATGCTCTTTATTTCCCTGTTTGAGATCTCTGCTTGCCCGTTGGCTTGAGGGTGGTAAGGACTAGATAGGCGGTGATGAACTCCGTACTTCTTCATCAATGCTTCGACCGTTCGGTTGCAGAAGTGAGTCCCTTGATCGGAGATGATTGCCCTTGGTATCCCAAATCGGCTGAATATATGACTCTTGAGGAACTTGGTGACTTCTTTAGATTCACAAGTGCTTGTGGCTTTGGCTTCTATCCACTTTGATACATAGTCAACTGCCACCAGGATGTAGGAGTTCCCATAAGATGAGGGAAAAGGACCCATGAAGTCCATACCCCAGATGTCGAACACCTCACAAACAATTACTGGAACTTGCGGCATTTCGTCCCTCGCGGAGATCCCACCGGTCAGTTGGCAACGGTCACAGCCTTTGCAGAACTCGTATGCATCTCTATTCAGGGTTGGCCAGTAGAATCCGCTATCTAGCACCTTTCTGGCAGTCTTCCTTGGCCCGAAATGTCCTCCACATGCCAAGGAGTGGCAGTGCGTTAGTACATCCCGTTGCTCCCAGTCAGGAACACATCTCCTTATGACCTGGTCGGTTCCTGCCTTCCACAAGTATGGGTCGTCCCAGAAATAATACTTTGCTTCGCTCTTGATCTTCATCCTCTGAGCCTTTGTCACGTTTGGCACCATTGGTAGCTCTCCCGTCACTAGGTAGTTGGCCAAGTCCGCATACCAGGGTTCCTGTCCTACTTTCTCCTTGCCCTTGGTTGTTGCGTCCTGCCCAGTAAGCCTCATCACTTCTTCCCAATCGATCTTCCTTGCGGAGAAAATCACTTCACACAAATGCTCTTCCGGGAATCGATCTCTCACATCCTCACTGTTCCCTTCTTGTATTATTCTGCTCAAGTGGTCCGCTACTTTGTTTTCAACCCCCTTTTTGTCTTCTACTTCCCAATCGAATTCTTGTAAAAGCAGCACCCATCTGATCAGTCGGGGTTTTGACTCCTTCTTCGCAATGAGATACTTAATCGCCGCATGATCAGTATAGACGATGACTCTGGATCCCAGTAGGTACTGCCTGAACTTTTCGAATGAATAGACAACCGCCAACATCTCCTTCTCGGTGGTGTCATAATTCCGTTGGGCTTGATTCAAGGTCTTAGATGCATAGAATATCACGTACCTTTTCCCATCGATCTTCTGACCCAGTACGGCCCCCACTGCATAGTCACTAGCATCGCACATCACCTCGAAGGGGTGATCCCAGTTAGGAGCCTGAATAATCGGTGCAGAAATCAATTTTTCCTTAAGGAGGTTGAAAGCAGCCTTGCAATGCTCGTCGAAAATGAACTCCACCTCGTTCTGGAGAAGTCTGGTAAGGGGTCGGGCAATCTTGGCGAAATCCTTGATAAATCTTCGATAAAATCCAGCATGGCCCAGAAAACCTCTTATTCCTTTCTGATCAGTAGGGAAGGGTAGTTTGGATATGACATCCACCTTAGCTTGATCCACCTGGATTCCCTTTTCTGACACCACGTGTCCTAAGACAATTCCTTCTGTAACCATAAAGTGGCATTTCTCAAAATTTAAAACCAGACTCTTTGCTTGGCACCTTTCTAGCACCACATCCAAATGTTGCAAGCACGAGTCGAAAGAGTCTCCGTAGACAGTGAAATCATCCATAAAGATCTCTATACAATCTTCAATCAAATCCGAGAATATGCTCATCATGCACCGTTGGAAAGTACCGGGGGCGTTGCATAAGCCAAATGGCATACGCCTATACGCATAGGTTCCAAACGGACAGGTGAACGTGGTCTTATCCTGGTCCTCCGGGTTCACGTAGATTTGAAAGTAACCACTGTACCCATCCAAAAAGCAGAAGTACTTCCTCCCAGCCAGTCGCTCCAGCATTTGATCGATGAATGGCAGGGGGAAATGGTCCTTCCTGGTTGCAGTGTTCAGCTTTCGGTAATCTATACACATTCGCCATCCAGTGACTAGTCTGGTGGGCACTAGCTCATTCCTCTCATTCTTAACCACCTGGATCCCTGATTTCTTGGGGACCATATGGATTGGGCTGACCCATTCACTATCTGGTACCGAGTATATAATGCCCAGTGAGAGTAACTTCAAGATTTCCTTCAGTATCTCTTCCCGCATGTTTGGGTTCACCTTTCTTTGAGAATCTCTATGTGCCTTGGCTCCCTCCTCCAGCCTAATGTGGTGCATGCAGACGTCCGGGCTTATCCCCACCAGGTCCGTAAGGCTCCATCCAATAGCCTTCTTGTTTTTGCTCAGCACAGTTAGTAGTCTTGCCTCTTGCTCTTCAGTCAGCCCGCTATTGATGATTACAGGGAACGAGTCTTCCTCCCCGAGGTAGGCATACTTAAGGTTCGCTGGCAACTTTTTCAACTCCACTTGCGGGGGTAGTGTGTCTGTAGGTAGAGGGTTCTTTTTTGAATCCTCCTCTTGCTCTTGTTCAGCATCTGATTTTTCCTCCATACTGGCCGGTAGCAAGGCCCCTACGGATCCCGCTAGTTCCGACTTCTGACAAAATTCCGTAATTGCTTCTTCGATCTCCTCGTCAGTCAACCCTCGGCTACTGATCAGATCACACCATGCAGCTGCTTCCACATCAGCCTGGGCATACACATCCAAGGCTTGGAGCTTTTCCTGCAATAATTCGGTCTCAAGAAATTCTTGGACTAAGGGGTCAATTACATCAACATAACATAGATTTTCAGAATCTATTGGTTTTTTCATGGCTTCATTGATGTCAAAAACAAATTTCTCACCATTAAAGTCAATGCAGATTGTCCCCTCAGCCATATCCACAATTGTCTTAGCCGTTCTTAAAAATGGTCTTCCTAACAATATCCCGCTAGACTCCCTAGCTTCTGGTTCACTCATTTTAATTACATAAAAATCAGCGGGATAAGTAAAGTTTTGTATCCTGACCAACACATTTTCTAACACACCCTCAGGATTTATACATGACCTATCAGCCAGTTGGATCAACACCCTAGTATTTGACAACTTTACCCCCTTCAACCGATTATAAATGGATAACGGCATAACATTGATAGATGCTCCTAAATCACACATTGCATGCTCGATTTTTACATCTCCAATTGTTATGGGTAAAGTAAACATACCTGGGTCGGCTCTCTTGGGTGGTAGTTTCTCCTGTACAATAGCTGACGCTATCCCTTCCACCATGATTTTTCCATCCTCCTGGGCCTTTCCGGCTATGAACTCCTTTATAAACTTCCCCAGAGGGGGCAGTCTCACGGCTTGGAGGAATGGTATGGTGACATCCAGCTTTCCAAAAATCGACATGAAATCCACAGGGTTTTCTTTCTTCCTCTTCGTCACAAACCGATATGGAAACGGTTTTTCTCCTTTAGCCTCTCCAGTTAGTCCTTGTGGACTTTCCCTTGGTGCCTCCTGGGTTTGAGGTTCCGATGTGGGCATTGCTCCTTCCGGTTGCTCATTTCCAGGTTGTGTTTCTCCCTCCTTTCCTTCCGCAGTAGGCTTCTCGTTTAGAAAAAACGGATCCTCCATCTGAGGCAGAGGCCTCTTGAGCTCTTCCGCTGAGATGGTGTCGCTCAGCACCCTTTCTCTACTAGACTCCCCAATAGGGTTCTTGAGTTGAGGTCCATTATAGGCTGTTCCGGACCGCAGTGTAATCTTACTCACATTTGCCTTTTCAGGTACATGGACTGTAGATGGGAGTTTCCCTGAGTTCCCTTTCATTTCGCCCACCGAGTTAGCGAGCTGGGCCAACTGCCTGTTCATCATATCCATATTTGCCCTATGCTCCTTCTGGGCACTTTGCATTCCTTGCATTGTTTCATTACTGGACTGCAAGTCGCTTTTAATGCTCTGCTGCGAAGCAAGCATCTCTCCCATCATGTCTTCCATAGACCTCCTCGACCTGTTTGGGTGATGGAATTGGTTCGAGCCCTGGTGCTGGTTATACTGGGGTGGTGGGTTTGACTGGTAGCCCGAGAAATTTTGTTGGTTTTGGTTCTGTGGGTACTGATTATACTGGGCAGGAGGGTTGTACTGGTCGTGGTTGTTCTGGTACTGATTTTGGTTTTGGTTGTGGCTGTTATGTTGAGGCCCTGGGTTAAATTGGTTCTGGTTTTGGTTCTGGTTGTTTCGCTGATGGGGTGGCACATAGGCAGGGTTCGGGTTCTGGTTTTGAGGGTTTTGGTTCTGAGGATGCTGGTTTCTTCCTACCCAGTTAGACTGGTAGTCAGGGTTTGTTGGGCCACGGTTGGAATTTTGATTCGGGTGGGGGTTGGGTTGATTTTGAGCCTGATTTTGGTTCTGATTCTGATTTCCATCTCCCCATCGGAAGTTTTGGTGGTCCCTCCACGGTGCATCCCTCTGCCTTCCCGGAATCCAATTGCCGTTGGAATTGTAGTATCCTGCGGCATTTGCTTGCTCCACATCTGGCGAGTTGTCCGGCTGATCATATGGTAGTTCTGGGGCCTCTTTGCCTCCAGTCGGAGAAGGTGGTGGAGTGTTCTGCTTGATTGCAGTCAGCAACTCCTTCTTTAATTCCTCCATCTTCAAATCCATCCGTTCCTCCTGGTCAGTAGCCGAAGCACTTGCTACCCTTTCTCTGCTGTACCCATCCCTTGCGTTGTCGTACGTCTTCTTCGATTCAACAGCTTGCGTAACACCTTTTTGGCTTCACTGACTCTCAACTGGGTGAAATCGCCTCCGGATGATGAATTCGCCAGATCCTTGGTCTCCTTGTTCATCCCCTCATAGAAGGTGTGGTGCACCTCTATCTCCTTCATGCGATGGTTGGGGCATGACTCCAGAAGACTCATGTACTTCTCCCAGTACTCGCTCAGGGTTTCATCATATTCTTGCCTTATGCACGATATTTTCCTCTTCAATGCACTTGTCTTTGAAGACGGGAAGAACTCAGCTAGGAAAACTGACTTGAAATCGGCCCATGTATTGATGGAGTCGGCTGGCAGGCGCATGAACCAGGTGTTGGCCTCTCCCTTTAGGACAAAAGGTAGGGCCTTCAGTCTGTAATCGTCCTCGCTTGCTCCTGCTGGCCGCCTCTGCGCCTTACAGATCTTGCAGAACTCATTTAAGAATTCGTAGGGTCCCTCGTAACTCTTCCCACAGTACGTCGGTAGGATTGCAATCACGTGGGGTTTCACATCACAGGCGGTCTGGCCTGGGGTGACCACTATGGCTTGTGGGGGATCTCCGTCGGCGTGTGCAGTAAGTGTTGCGAGCTCGGGATCGTCCTCACCTTGGTCAGCCATTCTCACTAGTGTTCTTACTGGTTGGGGTGGAAGCTCCGGGAGTTGGTACTCTAGATCTTCTTTCTCCTCGTCGCTGCTCGTGCCTAGGTCGGACAGTGCTGTCGACAGGCCAGAACGAGTGGTAACGAGTATTGTTCCTCGGGGAAGTATCCTTGGTCTCCACTGGCCAGGAGCCGAGCCACTTCTCATAAACTGAAAACAAAAAGAAAAGGAAAATTATAAACAGTATGTACACCAAAAAGATCACACACAATAACAGGTATGAACGCCATCCATCCCCGGCAACGGCGCCATTTTGAAGAGGTCCTTTTGTCAGGTTTTCGTATGTAATTTGGAGTGTATCCAACTGATCAGGAAGAGATTCCCGACCCAGCTGAGTCGTTGGTACGACAACCGGGACCTGGTTTCAAACAAGTTTCCTCAACCCACTTCTACTGATTAGTATAGTGGAGGTAAGGGTCGAATCCCACAAGGATGGACACGTTCGGATAACTGCGGTGACTTTCCTGGGTGTTTTTGGTTAGCTACCACGCTTGGGTTGAGATTTTACCTAGGCAAGAAATAAAGGTGGTACTCTACTGACTAGTAGGCGTGAAAATAACAGGCATGTGGTGGTGTTCGTGAAAATAGGGGACAAGGTGTCTCAGAGGCATATGAAAAGTAGACAGTTACTAAAAGAGGAAATTTAGACAACAAGGGTATATCTGGTGGCTGGGTGGCTCTCTGACAGGTCTGGACAGTACAACTGAAAAGTAGGGAACAAAAGCAAAAGTAACTTAAAAGTAAAGTGGTCCAAACTAAAGTTGATTTTGACGTTTTCTTCTTCACCAAGTATTAACAAAAATCATATGAACACAAACACCATAACTAAACTCAGATTCATAACTTCAAACTCAAGATCCATTGATTAAAATGCTCAAACTTAAAATGAACGGTGAAACTGCAGTTTTACTTCTACTGACTAACATGCAAGGTGGTGATCACAGCGCAGAACAGAAAACTCATGCACGAAAATTAGAATGGAAACATGACTACAACTTCAGATCAACAATTCCAGACAAGAAAACACTTAGAAATTAAAAGCAACGACTAGATCTAACTTTCCTAGGCAAAATGAAGCAAACTCAAACCAAAGGGACATTCGGAATAGAAATTTCATAGCTAAAACGTTTGGATCTTCACCAAGTACTTCAAAAGGCAACAAAG
Organism: Salvia hispanica; assembly: GCF_023119035.1. Classification (NCBI taxonomy): domain Eukaryota; kingdom Viridiplantae; phylum Streptophyta; class Magnoliopsida; order Lamiales; family Lamiaceae; genus Salvia; species Salvia hispanica. Next base: position 42,746,683 of record NC_062965.1, read on the forward strand.
ATAAATGTTTGCGACAAATCCAACGACGAAAACAGGTAAAGATTAAACTAGAAAGCAAAATAACGATTGTTTTGCCACTCCGGGCGATGATACTGCTATACTACTACGGCAAACTGGCTGGAACGGTGGATTGATGACTTCTCCGGCAGACTCTTGGACGTCAAGTGACCATAGCTGTGGCGAGGAACGAGAGATTGGACAATGCTGAAGGACTGATCTTCTAGAGAGAATTCTACTAAGTGTGTTTGAGAACCGAGAACTTAGAACTCCTAACCGAACTCTAAAGAACCAACTCTTTTCTCTCTCTCCAAGTGGCTTCTTTTATAGGGAGGCTTGCCCTTGCTTTTAGGGTAGACTTCCTTCACGTTTTGACTTTTCTGCCCTTGTTAATGATCATCCCAGCTATCCTTCTTCTCCATCTCGAGCCTTTTCTCTGGCATGCATCCTGGTCAGTATTGCACCCTTCTGGCGCCCTTTTCACTTGCGTCACCTGAATCGTCTCCTACTGACTTGGATCCTTTAATCCTGCACACTTGAGCAACTGTTTTGCAGATAATACATGCATTTCATGACATACTGAGGCTTAGAATAACCAAGGCTTAGAATACGACTTAATGAACAATTACTTGTAATTTCGGATTTGGATGGGGAGATTTCAATATTACTTCTGTAGTGGCTGCTCATAATATTCCAATATAAGCTTGTATTAAATTGTGGGTTCAATTTAATTAGTAAAAAACTAATTGGGGGAGCCCATATCCAAAACCTTCCATGTCTGGGCCCAAAAGGAACTTAATATAAATAGGAGAATAAAGGAGACAGAATCATTCATTAATTTCTCTACAAAATTTCGTTCCTTTCTCTCTATAGAAGGAAGCGAATTTTTCTTGATTTTCTCCTCTGTGAGAATATCAGCTCCTCCAGCGTGAGGAATTTTTCTGTCTTCTTTATTCGAGTCCTAGTATTTTGATAAGATCGGCCCACCCTGATATCGAGATACAGTTCGGGAACCAGAGAGAAGATCCGTGGTCTAGTATTGAAGATCATCGTGGAGAAAACGCGAGCAATCGACGATTCTTTGGAGAATCAAATCGGTAACTCTAAACCGTAGAAATCATGTTTTAGGATTTATATTTTTCTAAGCATGAATTATTTGTGTTCCAGCATGCAATTATCTATTTAACATGTGAATTGATTAATCGCATAATCGGTCAAATAGATCCGTGTCGGATTTATTTGTTTTGTACATGTCTTCCGATGTGCAAGGGGCACCAAATCCCAGCATAGGGTTTAGATTTAAGGTTTAGGAACTAATTATATGTTGTTGATGTGTGTTTGCAATTTTCGTATTAGATATCAACATGACTATAATTAAATATATTAATTATAATAAATAATTTTTCATTCAATATTTGTGATGCATAGTAATTTGATACTCCCTCTATCCCATACTACTTGTCACATTTCTTTTCTGCACTCATTTTGGGAAAATGATAGTTAAAGTTGAGAGAGAATAAATTGAGTGGGAGAACAATGTATCTTCTCTACATTTTCTCCAACTTAATTTATTATCCTCCCACTTTGAAACGAGTGCAGAAAATAAATGTGTCGAATTTCCTAGGAACGGAGGTGGTATTACTTTAGAAGAAAATACAATGTGACATGTATCGCACAAGGCAATGATACTACTAGAATTTAGAATCAATAAACCAAACTACAATATTCTACTTTATACTATATACTTCTAAATAATAAATAAAGTTTATAGACTAATAAAATGGTAAAAACAAATAATGTGATGTACAAAATAAAATTGGACGTACAAATATTCCAAAGAATAGATGAAAGAAAAAGTGTTGTAAAAAATGTAGCTAACATAATTACGAATTTAATGCATAAAACTCCTATCAAATGTTTGTTATGTCAACAAATTATTGGAAATTCCATTTTATTTCAACTATCATTACAGGTTAGTACTCCCTATGTCTCATTAAAGAAGATTCATTCTCCTTTTTAATTTGTCTTAATTAAGATGACTTATTATTAAAAATTAGAACATCTTTCTCTCTACTTCATTCTCTCTTTCTTATTTTACTCTCTCCACTTCATACATAAAATAAAGTTTGCATAAATTCTCGTGCCGTCCAAGGAAGAGAACATCTTCCTTGGAACCGAAGAAGTACAATTTTATTTTGTAAGCTCAATATTAGACGGAAGAGCCTCAATTAATTTCTCACCAGAAAATCAATACTTATGGCAAATATGTACTAGTAATTGTATATTTCAAATTGTAAATTTTAATTCAGTTTACAAATTACAAGTAATACATACATACATATATGTATGTAAAGGGGAGCGTTAGGGTGCTACCACCTCTTAAAATAACACCATACCATCATTCTTAGTTAATTATTTGTACACGTGGACGAATAATAAGCTGCCATGTGGAAAAAAAAGGTAAAAACACGGCCATCAATATGCAACACTGTATATAGCAATTTTTCTCGGCCAGCAATATCCAACACGCTATACAACAATCTATAGATTGTTGTGTAACGTTTATATTATTGTTGTGTAGCGTTTATAATATTGTTGTGTAGCGTTTATAATATTGCTATATATGTGGTGTCACGGTGTCACTTTAAGAGGTGTTGCCATTTTAACACAAACCTGTATGTAAATTCAAATCTTTATTAGCATAAAATTAAGAGGGTTGTGAAAGATTTGGAGGATACTCCCTCCGTCCACGAATATGAGTCTCATTTTTCCATTTTAGTTCGTCCACGAATAGGAGTTCCGGTTCATAATTACCATAAATGGTAAAAAGGCTCCACATTCCACTGACTCATTCCACTCATATATCATTTAAAACTAATATGTACAAGTGAGACTCCTATTCCAATAACTTTCTTCTACCCACTTTTCTTAACATTTCTTAAAATCCATGCCGAAAAGATATGTGACTCTTATTCATGGACAGAGGGAGTATTAATTAGCTATCCTCGTTAGACTTGGCTTGACTGATCATGTATACCTCTTTTCACCTTCTTCAAAATCTCTTCTTTTCTGCCGCCTCTCCTTTTAAGAGTATCTCACCAAATTCAAAATCATTTTAATATAAATATCACACTAAATATTGATTTTACTCAAACCATTTACACTAAACTCAAACCCAAAGAATATCTCACCCACTTACTTTTTATTATTTTCAATCATACCAATATATTTATAAAAATTTACACACTAACCTCATAGCACTTTATCAATAACTTAAACTAAATTAATTAATAATTATATATGAAATCTATTATTTATTAATTAATAAATTATTTAGAAATAGTATTTATTTAACTAATGAATATGTACGTGGAGTTGTGATTAATGTTAAAATATTAAAGACCCAACTAGAGACCAAATTAGGGTCATTAGATCTAGGTTTATTACTTCATTCTGGTACGTATTACCTTGAAACTACAATATATTTTTACTTGCTTCTAGTAAATTTTGAAATGATTCAACACATGCTTCATTCGAATTCATTGAATTAATATTTTACTTTATTCACTTTAAAAATACAATATATTCCAGTGGGTTTATTGTTTCATTGAAAAACGTTATTATTTCATTGGACAAAGTTTTTACTTCATTCCAATAGGACTTCAAATGCTTCTGCACATATTTCATTCAAATAGTTTATTACATCATTCTATGTGCTCATTACACCATTCAATAAGACTATCATTCCATTTTGTTGCCAGCGTTGTGATGGCAGTGGTGATAGACATTACAGAGAAAGAACGGCACGCGACAGGAAAACCGCATGTACGTACTTGAATGAAGTAATAATTCTATTGAAATGAAGTAATATATATTCTGGAATGAAGTTAAATCCTCCTAATATATTATGACTTATTTGCTATGGGTTGAAGTAAAATAGGTTCGTTATGAAGGCGAAAATAATTTATACATCATCTCATCCATAAAAACTAGATCTAAAAACTCTAATTTAATATAGTTATCTGATTTTGTAATAAGGAATGAGTTTGCATATAACGAGACTCCATGTACGTGAGTATTAATTCAACTAATAAAACAATAGTCTTTATATTTACATATCTACATGAGGTATTATTAATTTAACTAATAAAATTGGATTATATATTTTTGGGAGCAAAACACCGTTAGTTTATTTAGTAAAAAAATACTCCATAGATAAACTTTTTCCATATATTGAATAATATTAATTAATAACTAATTAAATATCAATAAATTAGGTTATTGTTTCATATCTTCTTCTTTTCCACTAGCATTCTTAATTTCTTCATGTTTGGTTGACGGAAAAGTAAAGTTGCAAAGGAAAAAAATAATTTCTAGAAAAATGAATCCCGAGAATATGATTTCTAGTAACTTTACTTTACTGTGTTTGGAAAATATCAAGATTTTAAATTTATATTTAATTTAAATACCAAACTAAAAATATACTTATTATTTTTTATTTATAAAAAAGAATAATAATATAAAATTCTTAATAAATTATTAATTATAAATAATAATTATTATTATTATTATATTATTATATTTATTATTAGAATAGATAGTTTAAATATGGATTATCCATCATAATATACACTAATATAATTATAATTATAGTATGAAATATTATACTCATTTATTATAATAATAATAATAATAATTGGTATTATAATTATAATATTTACGGATATTATAAATGAATAGATTTAATAAATTAAAATTGCACTATGACTTTATTAATTTATTATACTGAAATTAAGTATGATTTATAATTTTAAATTAATTTTAAAATATTCTAATTAATAATATTAATAATAATAAAACTGTACTATATTGCATTAAATATGTAAGAATCCTAAAACTGAGAAAATGAATAACTAAGAAAAGCTAGGATTTAGAATCATGGAAAGTTGTATTAATTTTCCTTGTTCTCGAATTCTGATTACTTTCCTAGTTTAATTAAAAACCGAAACAAACACAAGAATTTAAAATTTAAGGAATCGGATTACTTTCCCAAACAGAATCCTGACAACATGACCATTAATAGAATTGGTTTTGTACTTATCAGAGATAAAATTTTCCATATATTGAATAATAGTATTAACTAATTAAATATTAATAGAATTAAATTAGGTTATTGTTCCACATCGTCGTCTTCTTCTTCACCACGACAACATATGCAATGCATGCTTTCTTCAAAAACCTATAATAGAATTGGTTTTGTTAAGTTTTATTGGAGATGGTCTAACCTCCTCAAAATCTCTCCCTTTCCGCATCTTTCCCCTTTTCGCTCAAAAAACGAATTTAGCAGGAACAAAAGTGGTTAAGAGAGAGCATTAAGAAGATGAAGGGTGGAAGTGAAAAAGGCGGAATCTTGGCGATGGGCTTTAATAGGAAGAGGGCTGAAGGAAGGGATGAGAGCGCTAGGCCGAAAAAGCTGCAGCTCAATCCTTTTAATACCACTGCTTATGTGCAGGTAAAGCCAAATCGATTCCATTTTTTGTTCTTTCTGTTTAATTGATTTTGCTAATGGACTTAATTTATGTTTTATCATCACTTTATTGGAGTGAAAGTTTCAATGATGATTAATTTGCATTTGCAGTTAAAGTTTAATGCTTGCTAAATTTGACTAGGATTTTGTTTGTTTTCTTGGAGCAGCTATGAATAGTGGAAAGACATACTGTAGTATATTTGGTTTCTGGTGTTCCATCATGGATACTTTGAAATATGAAAATTGATCGGGGAAACTGGGACAAATTGTAGGATATTTAGTTGTATATGTGCTAAGATTTTGTTGCTTTAAGGAATGCTTAAATACATGCATAAGAATCATTAATTAAGCTATAGTATAACTGTCATCCCACAATCCCAATGAGCACCGAGTTTGAGATGTTTCTTCTCTCAATCTATATAAGAGGTATCTTTGCAGCCGAAAAGAACAGGTAGCTATGAATGTGGGAGAGGATGGACATTACGGTATATGAACGAGTTTTCATGATTTTTTCCCAGTTTTTGGAAGGTTTATCTATGAAGTTCCTTTGTACAAACTAAAGGTCAACAAGAGAGCAAAATGTGTCTAACCCTGATGAGCTAGTCACGGAGAAGGACTATTTATTTTTCTCCTTTAATGCATTTTAACCTATATCATGAAAGTCCAGTTACATTATATTATACTTCAGCCATACGTTTTTACTTGTGTGTGTCACGGTGCACTTAGATTTAATAGTATGGTCTACTTTTTTTGATAAATAGAGTATTATGCTTTCATATCGATCAATTTGTCCATTTATCTTGCAGATCCTTGGAAACGGAATGGATACACAAGACACATCCCCAACAGTCCTGCTGTTTCTTCAACATAAAAGATTTATATTTAATGCTGGAGAAGTGAGCTTGTTTAAATTCTTGTATTGCGTAAAATAATTCCCATGTATCTTATACTTGTTTACAGGGATTTGAACGCTTCAGCACTGAGCATAAGATCGGATTCTCGCAGGTATCTTTTGAATAAACATTTACGTAGCTTCTTCTCTTTTTAGCAATTCTACAGATCCTTATGTGTCAGTCAAATTTCTCCAGATTAGTACTCCCTCCGTCCCGCTTTAGGAGTCCCGGTTGATCAATTTTGGGCGTCCCGCTTTAGGAGTCCCGGTTGAGATAAATTAATTAAAAATGCCTACAAAGTGTTAAAAGTGGGTCCCAACATCCACTAAAACTAATAAAAAAGTGTTAAAAGTGGGTCCCAACATCCACTATAACATTTATTTATTGGACACTCAATTAAAAGTGAGTCCCAACATCCACTACAATATCTATTTACTACACACTCAAACACTCTTTTCTTAAAACATGTGCCCGACTCAACCGGGACTCCTAAAGCGGGACGGAGGGAGTAACATATTTCTCTCACGTGTCTGCTCAGAAACAGCTGGTGGACTTCCAGGTAACTAGCTACTGTATTTCGTATTGTACAGATACATGTGATTCTACACCAACTACTTTCCGTGCTAGAACCATCGTGACAACGTTTACTCTTTCACTACAGGTTTCTTATTGACCCGGGTGGGCTTGGGAGTCATTGGAATGCCTGTAAGTATTATTTCTTGTGGAGTATTAAACTTAGTTAAATCGTGACTGTGGAGATTTAACTGTAATTGTTCTTTGCGCCAAAGGTCAAGTTGTGGGGCCCCTCCAACTTTGAATATTTGATTGATGCTATGCAATCGTTCATCCCCAAGGATGCCAATGTTAGTTCGCATAGCTTTGGGCCATCACCGAGTATGGTGGTGCAGAACTTGGATAATCCTTTTGTTCTGATCGACCACGAAGAGATCATAATATCCGCAGTACTCTTGAGACCGAATTATGAAGAACCAAGTTCTCCTGAGCCTATTAAAAATGTGACGAAGCCGGGTGATCTCTCTGTTATTTATATTTGTGACTTGCGAAAGCTTAATGGAGAATTTGACCCTGAAAGGGCCGCTGCTCTCGGATTAAGACCCGGCCCAAAATGCGACTCGCTGGTAGATGGGAATCCTGTAATGTCAGATAGTCAAGATATTATGGTAGATATTGCTTATATCTTGTATCTTTTTAGTTTTCTGCTTCCAATCTTCTGCATATTTCAGCCTCGTGCCCAATGTGGTTTGATATTCAGGTACACCTAAGTGACGTAATAATGGGTCCGTCTGTTCCTGGTCCTATTGTCCTTTTGGTCGACTGCCCAACATTGTTGCATTTCCGGGATCTGCTGACCGTGCAATGCCTCGCTCCGTATTATGTAGATTCAGCGCACGATGTAATAGAGGGATTCCAAGATTGTGAATTGCGTAATTCATCTGACTCCTCTGAGCGTCGCTCGGACAGATGATTATCGAACGTGGATGTCAAAATTCGGAGCAGCTGAGCATATAATGGCAGGACATCAAATGTTGGTTTCTCTAAATATTGAACCTTTCCTGACTTTCTGGATTTTTGTTGCTTTTTCGACTGCTTCTTCGTGTTTGATCTCTTGGAGCTGATGCATTCGTCTCTGCAGGAACAATATACAGGTGCCGATTTTGAAAGCTAGTACTAGGCTCGCAGCTCGTCTTAACTATTTGAGCCCTCAGTTTTTCCCGTCTTTGGGTTGCTGGACACCGCCGAACATGGATTTACCATCTGAGACTGAGGCATCACATGAGGTACGCATGACAATATTTTCAAATCATGCGATTGTTTCCTAATTAGACTATTCTCTGTTGTTTACTCGTTATCTCGGTTCTATTCAAACAGATTTCGGCTGAGAATCTTCTCAAGGTATGCGAAATCTCTACGACGACACCCTTTTTTTTATTGCGTTGGATAGATGGTTTTTGCCATATAAAGTGAAGCAATTATAGCTCATTTCTACTTGTTGATGATGGCTCTGTACCCTTGCTATATAAGTAGTTTAATCTGCTTCCCTACGAGAATATGGGGCTCGACAGATCAAGTATACCGAAACTAACATCTCACTCCGAGATCATTCAAGAGCTATTGTCAGAAATTCCGGAGGCTAGAGACGCCTCCGAGAATGTGACCCGTTTATTGTCGGATTGTGCGAGTGTGACCGAGGAACCATGGTTGCTCGAAGATGCTGTCCCTAGCTGTCTCGAAGATATAACCAGAGAAGACATGGAGATTGTTCTTCTTGGTACCGGTTCTTCGCAACCCTCAAAGTATCGAAACGTTAGTTCGATTTTCATCAATTTATTTTCCAAAGGAAGCATACTCTTAGATTGTGGTGATGGAAGCTTGGGACAGCTAAAGAGAAGGTTAACACTGCACCCCTTTTCTGCATTTGAGATTTTTTTATCCCGGATCGTCTTTCTCTTACCCCGTGTCATTGATATGTTGCAGATTCGGAGTCCAAGGTGCGGACGAAGCTATAAAAGGTTTGAAATGCATCTGGATTTCGAACTTCAACGCAGATCACCACACGGGCCTTGCAAGTATCCTTGCTCGACGACGTGATCTGTTGAAGGGATCACCACATGAGCCCGCCCTCGTCGTTGGCCCGTATCAGCTCAATTGGTTTCTGAGCGCCTACCAGAAGGTCGAGGATCTGGACATGCGGTTTCTCGACTGCTCTCATACAACTGAAGATGCATTGGAGGCTTTTGATTCGAACAAAGGGAACCCGAGCAAGGGCGTCGATTCATCTCTGTGCAAGATTCTCGGAGAACTTGGATTAGAAGCGCTGGTGAGCTTCTCCGTCAATCATTGTCCTGGAGCTCATGGCGTCGTGCTGCAGGCTGCGAGCAGGATCAACAGCGCCGGTAAAACCATTCCCGGCTGGAAAGTCGTCTACTCAGGCGTCACCAGACCCTGCCCGAAACTTGTTTGGGCTGCCCGCCACGCGACCGTGCTCATTCACGAGGCAAGTCATGACACTACTACTATTACTACAACATGGCAAATACTTACATACATCCGAGCACATTAGTCTCTAATTAGAAATTAGTAGTTAAGATGGATGTATGGTGCACATTATTCTCTAATTAGAAATTAGTGGACTCATTAGTCTCTAATAATTGTGTGAAGGCGAAAGTGTGTCTATTTCAGTATGCTCTCTGTGATCTCGGTTCACCATTTTGCAGGCGACCTGCGAAGACGGGATGATGTACGATGCGGTGGCTCGGAAACACAGCACGACGACAGAGGCAGTGGAATTGGGGAATTATGCGGGTGCGTATAGGATCATACTGACTCATTTCAACCAGAGATACCCGAAGATCCCGGAGTTCGATGAAGCAGGGCATATGCACAAAACGTGCGTCGCGTTCGACATGATGAGTGTCAACTTAGCGGATGTTCATGCACTGCCAAGAGTGCTGCCATATCTCAAAGTTCTGTTTAGAGGTGAAATGTAACATCCCAAAATTTCGAACCCTAATTTTAGAGCCGTAAAATTCTTATTGATGACGTGGGAGACGTGAATTAATTGATGAATGAATTTATTGCATGAGTTCTTATAACCAAGTTGTGTCTAGGGTTGAGGTTTGGGTTGAAAAGTCAAACTCGTTGAGTATATGACGTGGCTTGTGAATAATTGAATTAAAGGTGAAATTATGTGGTGAATTATTTGTTTAAGGATGAGTGAGATTTTTAGGATATTTCCATAAATAATATAACCACTTTTATTCTTTTTGAAATTTTCGAACCCCTTCATTTTATTGGAGAAAATCCTATTTTTCCGGATTTAATTTAATTCTTGGGATATTTATCCAAATTAAATCCAAAATCCAATTATTCTCTATTTCCTAATGAGAAAAATGGACACCCTAATTATTCTAGGTGATTTTAGAAAATCACCTATTTTTGGGAAGGAGGAATTATTTTATTTGTTTAAATTGATCCCTTATTGGTTTCCTTCCATACCTAAAATTAAATATTCTAGTAAATCTTACCATACCTCAAGGAGATCTTGCCATATCTTATTTTAGTTAATATTTAAAATCCATTCCTTATGAGAGAGCCAAATTACACGCCTATTTCCAATCTTAGGTGGGAGAATTATTATTTTATTTTGCTCCATGATATTTTATTCTACTCCGAAAAATATACCAAACAAAATCTTGGCTAAATAAAAGCCATAATTTCTGAAAATTCCAAGCCTTGAAACCCTAGTTCACGTTTTTTTTATTTCTTCTTCTCTACTCCACAATATTTGTTTTATTAAATTGTGGAGAATCAAATCTTCCCAAATATTCTATTTAATTACCTAAAGATTTTATTTAACCCTATAAATAAGAGCAAAACCTAACCCTAGCCCCCAAAGAAATCGCCCCCCACCCCCAAACCACACGCCACTCCCTCTATCTCTCAATTTTCTTCTATAATTCTTCATCTTTTGAGAAGAGTTAGAGTTTGAGCCTCAAGATTTTTTAAGAATCAAGTCTCTACTTTGTTTCTACCGTTCGTTTTGACAAGAAAAGGTACCTATATATTAATCTTTCTTCATCTAACCGATTAATCGGTATTCTTGAAACCCCATGCATCTAGATTGAGTGAAAGTGGGTTAAATGGTATATGGAAAATGTGTGTGCGCGTGTGTGTGTGTGTGTGACACGGGAACGACCCTCATGTGTGACATAAGTTGATGTTAGATCTAGGATTGTGGAGTGAATAAACATATATGATGAATATGTCTTGGTTTGAATGATAAACGTAAACTGGATCGGTGGGAAAAAGGGGAAGCGTTGAGACATGCATGATTTAAGAGTTGATGTTGAAACTGATTCGTGATATGTGCCTATGCGATTAAAAGGTGAAACCTCGGTTGCGAAGCCGGATAACGAAAGAGAGAAACGTACTTGAAACCTAAGCAGTCGAGGTGGGCTTTATTCTTAAACTCTTTTATGTTGTAAATTTGTGAATGTGGAGAGATAAGGGTGGTTTAAACTGTTATGCCATGCATGTGATTATTTGTGATGATGTTGTGCGCCTGATGCCCAGTTTGAGAGTTCGCTCCATTGGGCTATAGGGCTATGGATATGTATAAACGAATTCGGGTCTGAGTAGGGCCGCAAACACTACCAGGCTAGTGTACACGGTGGGATCGGGAGCCGTCCTTGCTAGTCGGCCGGTCTCGTGGGCGAAAAGTGTGGCCACACTTTCGTCGCACTATGGAAAGGTTGTGATTGATGGATTGTTGAGAAAGTTGGGAGTTGTTTGACTGACCATTCTAAGAAAACATTTTTGTGATACTCGATGATATATATTTTGATAATTGTAAAACTCGAGTTCACTATGGTAAGGGTGGCATAACTAATAAAATATTTTGGCAACAAGTTCACTGGGTATTTCAAAATACTCAGCACTGCATGTGTTTTCCTTATGTGCAGGTTGAACGGCGACGAGCGGTGGCGGGTGTTGAGCACTTTAATTAAATAAGATGGATGTTTTGAACTTCGAGTGTAGTTGTGTCTTCATACATAGCTTCACTTTCTCTTGGTTCCTTCCGCTGAATTTTTGAAACTTATTAGTATTATTTGGCTATTTTGAACTTGTTCCCTTTGGTTTAGAAGATTGAGACATGTTGTGGTTTTTTTGTTGAATTTATGTCGAACCCTTGATTCTTGATCATAGTTTATGGTATCTATTCTCCATTGATTTTCTAGGTTAAACCGTTGACTTATTGCTTTGATAGTTCGTTTAATACCTTGGTCAAATCTCTTTAAATGAAACCCTAGCCTATGTTTTATTTCCTTTAAGTCCGTTTTGGTAGCAGTCGCCGTACTTATTATACCCTAGAAATTCGGGCCGTTACAATGACTGTTTAGAGATACTGCACTTGTAGCTTACTTTTGATATTTTTTATATTTAATGAAGCCATTGGAATAGATTAGTTAGTTAGAGCGTATGGCTGAGGTTCAAGCCCTCCTTTTAGCGTCTTTGAATTACAATATTTTTTCAATTTTTATAAATATAATTTTTAAAATTATTTATGATTTAGCAACAACTTAATCATACACATAAAAGTTTAGGGTTTTATCCATAATATAATAATTGTGGTCGATTTTCAGTGATTTTGTGAAATTCCCGATATGCTTCATTTTTTCATTGTGTAATTTTACAACATTATTAACCGTGGCCCAGATTCAAGCACCAAGTCCCCTCCACGTCATCATTCCCTAATTTTCAGGCTCATGCCTCAACTTTTATAACCCTGCAGTCCCCATCCAGGCCCCAACTATAAAATTGCACTATTCACAACTTTTTGAAAGCTTTGAGCAATTAAAGCACTTGAAATTCATAATTCATTCGAAAATTTAAAATTATAAGCATAGAAATTTAAAATTTAAAAAACACATTAAAACATAAAAAATTTATTAGAAAAATTATTTTTAAAAAAATCAAATTTGCGGCTTGGGTCCGGCCTGAACCCCCTCCAACGCTAGACCGGACCGCGACGCGTCCCGTCCCATGTGCGTGTAACGCTGGGCCGGGCCGCAACCTGACCCGGCCTCAGGCCGGTGGCTCGTTCCCAAGCGCGGCCCAAACCCGTCCTGGACGCGGGCCGAGACCCAGGTGCGGTCCGGCCCACCTGCGTTAACTATGCTCTTATAGACCACGTGGGGGACTTGGACATGAATTTGTATATCTGTACAACTAGGATTACATGTAAAATTGAGTAATGATATAGGGCAAGTGTCCATTAAGTACATAACTAGAGAACAAATCACAACCACAAGATCAAGAAAATCAAGGGCTAGTATTAACACATGTGATTTTCGAATTTGAAGGAGAAATCAGTTCACTCTATCACAGATTTACTTCACTATAAGAAGGCGGGGGTATAATGGACATTTCGCAAATAAAATTAGGCTTAACATTTGAATTAATTTCTCATTTACGGAATTCATCTCCCGCCATCACTCCTCTTCCCGTCTTCTCTTCCTTTTCTCAAAATTTCGTCGTTGCAATTGCTCCAGTCTTCCCGTCGCTGCAATCGTCGTCGCCTCATTTCGTCGTTGTCAACATTTTGTTGCCTCCATCCGTCGTCGATCATATGGATTCAAATCAAAAAGATTTTTCAAAATGTAAGTTGTTCTACTAGTTTATTCAACTGATTTAGATTTCTCATTCCGATTTCAATCCATTTCTTCACTACAGTAACACTTTGATTAACAAGCCTTCACTGATATTTTTGAGTTTCAAAGCTTTTCGTTAAATTAAACGACTGTTGTTTCATTGATTCAATTTCTCATTTATTTTCCCCCTGGTTTTTCGGTCTGCGTCAATCGAACTATATCTTCTGATTCTTAAGTTGAATTATTTACCGAAAAATCGGATGATGAATCGTTGAATCTAGGGTTTATGATCCGAACTCTTCCGTTGAATTGAAGAATCCGAGCCATTTCTCATTTTTTAAATGATAAATAATATTATGGATTGCATTTTATAGCTCATGATCGGGATTTTAAGTTGCTTCGTCTTGTGGTAAACCTAGCATGCTTATAGTGCTTTGTTTTTCCATTTCAGTGAAGTAAAACGTGTTTAGAGTGAAGTATTATAGTGTTAGAGTGAATTGTTTGTCATCCATGCCTATTGTGCTCTGTTTTTCCATTTCAGTGAAGTAAAACTTGCTTAGAGTGAAGTATTCTGGTGTTAGAGTGAAGTGTTTGTCATCCACGCTTATTGTGCTCTGTTTTTTCATTGAAGTGGAGTATTCTAGTGTTATAGTGAAGTGTTTGTCATCCATGCTTATAGTGCTCTGTTTTTCCATATCAGTGAAGCAAAACTTGCTTAGAGTGAAGTATTCTAGTGTTAGAGTGAAATGTTGTCATCCATGCTTATAGTGCACTATTTTATTATTTCAGTGAAGTAAAATTTCCTTAGAGTGAAGTATTTCATGATTAGAGTGAATTGTTTGTGATTCATGCTTAAAGTGCTCTATTTGTTTCATTTCAGTGAAGTAAAACATGATTAAAGTGAAGTATTCTAGTTTTAGAGTTAAGTATTTGTGATCCATGCTTAAAGTTCTTTGTTTACAATGAATTGTTTTGGTTATATAATTCATTCTATTATTAATCCTTTTCATTTGAAGTAAACGTGCTTAGAGTGAAGTGTTTGTGATCCATGCTTATATTGCTCTGTTTTTTCATTTCTGTGAAGTAAAACGTGCTTAGAGTGAAGTATTCATTTATTAGAGTGAAGTGTTTGTGATCCATGCTTATATTGCTCAGTCTTTTCATTTCATTGAAGTAAAATGTGCTTAGAGTGAAGTATTCCATGGTTAGAGTGAAGTGTTTCTGATTCATGCTTATAGTGCACTACTTTATCATTTCAGTGAAGTAAAACGTGCTTAGAGTGAAGTGTTTGTGATCCATGCTTATATTGCACTATTTTATCATTTCAGTGAAATAAATGTGCTTAGAGTAAAGTATTTCATGGTTAGAGTGAAGTGTTTGTGATTCATGCTTATAGTGCATTATTTAATCATTTCAGTGAAGTAAAACGTGCTTAGAGTGAAGTATTCCATGCTTAGAGTAAAGAAGTGTTTGTGAACCGTGCTTATAGTGCACTATTTTATCTTTTCAGTGAAGTTAAATGTGCTTAGAGTGAAGTGTTTGTGATCCATGCTTATAGTGCACTATTTTTTTTCATTTCAGTGAAGTAAAACGTGCTTAGAGTGAAGTATTTCATGCTTAGAGTGTACTGTTTTGCCATTTGAGTGAAGTATATTATGCTTACAACGAATGAAGTATATTGCATTTATAGTAAAGTATATATTGTTTAAAGTAAATTGTTTTGGCTGTATATTTAATTTTATTATTAATCCTTTTTTAATTTGTGTAAATGATAGGACAATTTGTTAATCTTTCGAAAGCCGCTAAAGAAAGACGAAGAAAAAGATCGAGAGTAGCGAAGCAGAGGCTAAGTTGATGATTGAAACCTTGGCGTTTGAAGGCGAAGATGATACCATACTGATATAGTTCTTAACATGTTTCATTTAGTCCACTATAAACCATATTAGGTTCATTTAAATTCAATAGTCAATTCATAACTAACATTGATATTCTGTTTAAATTTTTTATCTCTTTAGTTCATAGTTATTTAGTTT
Organism: Salvia hispanica; assembly: GCF_023119035.1. Classification (NCBI taxonomy): domain Eukaryota; kingdom Viridiplantae; phylum Streptophyta; class Magnoliopsida; order Lamiales; family Lamiaceae; genus Salvia; species Salvia hispanica. The sequence continues at coordinate 42,762,305 of NC_062965.1, forward strand.
CAGTTGATTTTTACTAGTAGCTATTTTGTTATAAATGAAATACTTGTTATTTATCGTACATAAAATATAGTTCACGAATGAACTTATATAAAACAGTGAACTAATTCGCACTTATAGTGAACCCAAAAGTAAGTTTGCAATGAAATAAGTATGTAAAACGAAAAAAAATAAGTTTCCAACGAAACAAAACTCATTTACAGTGAACTAAAACATTTAGAAAGTGAACGAAACACATGTATGCTCATGCTTACTTCACTATATGGTATATAAACTTCACTACATGGCATGCTTACTTCACTATATGGTATATAAAATTCAGTATATGACATGTTTATTTCACTGCATGGTATGCTTCACAATATGATTCCCTGTAAGCATTATATACATCACTATAAGCATAGTATAATTCCATGTAAAAGTAATATACTTCACTATAAACAAATACTAGTCACTATATGCACAATATACATCACTATATTCTCAATATATATCACTAGTACACTAAAAATATACTTGTTCACAGTATTCACAATATATATCACTATATGCTCAACATACATCACTGAAAGCATATACTAGTTCACTATATGCTTAATTACTTCATTAATGGAGTAAAATACAACCAAGTAATTAGAAAACTAAGTAATTAATAGAGTGCAACAACCAAGTTTTTTGGGAATAGAAACATATATCATGATATATGTGGGAAAGGTAAAATAATTTCGTAGCATATTAAAATTTTGCTTGCATTATTTATGGTTAAGGTTCCAATGTATTGGGAAGAAAATGTATGAATTATTAGCTGCAAATATTAAATTCTTGGAGTAATAGAATATAACAGCCTTTTACATAGCCGTTGTTTTATGGTTGCAAAACTGCTTGCAAATATTTATAGTTGAAGGAACCGAACCTTTTGGGAAGAAAAAGCTGTTTAATTTAGGAAATGGAAAGATTTAAATTCTATTTGTAATAGTATGTTTAAGAGCATCCCCAACGTGGATGGGAAGGGCCGCAAATCGCGAGTCCCGGCCCGGGGCATGCGTTACACGGAGGGGAGTCACGGCCTGGGAAGGTCCCTGGGCTGCACTTGCGTCCCTGGGCCGCTCCCGCTGTCCGCTTTCAGCTGCAGTGTCTAAAATGTAAACATGCATAATTCTACAGTCAGAACTGATCATTTATAGATAAAGGAAACACAATGGATTGAGGTTATTTTTATTGAAATATCATCCCCGTCCCAGTAAATCAATAGCACTTTCACATAATCAGCAATAGCAGTTCTACACTTCACACAAAGCATAGACTTATATTGCACCAAAGTAATAAAGTCTGCCTCCTGGAGTAGCCTAGGAAATTAGTTTTACTTGCTTCACAAGTCCCATGAAATGGTAGAAGAAAGATTGACACTAATAAGTAATCACCTATAAATTTGAGCTCTGATGGCTATATAACAAGCATAAAGCCAATGTTAGATATATATACACCAGACTAGAATTTCAATAAGGTCGTCAGGCTTAAAGTTTCAGTTAGTGTCCCACCCTGCAATGTTCTGAACATGCACCGGAAGAAAAATGGAGATGAATGATCCTTAAGATCATTACTGATAGTCTGATAATAATACTGGTAGAGCTATTTTTGTAATGGAATATCACAAAGCAATACTAACTCATAGAAATTCACTAACAGAATAATACATCCGACGTCATTAGTCCCCCCATAGATTTCCGCTGTTTGCACGAGTCTAAAAGTCTTATCTACTGATCTGAGTGCTAGAATAACATAGAAACAACAGCTAGTACATTATATAAAGACCTTAAAGTTTATTCTTGTTAATCTGTTAAAGAACTATACACAAATTAAAGATTAAGACACTTACCAGTGCCAATAAGCAGTTCTTTAATAAGGGACAAGCACGATTTGGCAAAGAATTCCCGATTGACGCAGGAGAATCATTAACAGGATCAATCAGTCTTTTGAAGTTTGATTCTGCTGGAATGTTCATATGATTCCTCAACATTTTTCTCATCCAGGTGACAAGAGCCAACATAATCCAGTTCAACTGTCAACTGATGAAGAAGGTACTTTCCTTTCTGAATTCCCTCAATTTCCGTTGACTCAAAAAGTTTAAAGAATGCAACAAGTGAATATTTGGGGAAGCGAAAGAGAATAGGCAAAAAACATAGGCCACGAAGCTTAGATAATTTCAGTAATATTGAACTATGTTCCTCCAAAATCTTGCGCTTGAAATCAGAAATGGCTTCTGCAACATCATAAATCTTCAGGACTCTCTGGTCAACAACATCAAAGACACTCTTTCCCTCGAAATAGGAGACAAAAAATGTAAAAACATCATGAAAAACGACGGAGCATATCCTTTGAATAACTTCTGAAGCAGCAGCTCGACATACATCAACCAGACCTAATATGCAGGCCTTGGCAGTCTCAAAAGCAATACCATCAATGTCTTCTCCCCACTAATCATGGTGATGCATTGGTTATGCATATTTATGAGGGCCTTCCCAGCAGCTTCAAGAGCAGCAGGGAAAAATGAAGCATAACGTGGTATGTACTCTGCTACAAGACGTTGTACACTAGCAAATCCTGCATCAAAGCAAAGTGATAAGTGTTTGCTTTACCAAATCATGGAACATAACACAATAGGACTGCTGTAGCAGACAGTATATTAGGGTAGTGCAGATCACTCAATATTTTACTAGGAACACAAAATATAACTTTGCCATGAATAAATAGACATTAAAAACGGTGTTTTATGAGAAACAGATTTTATAATATAATGGACACGATAAATCTTCATACGACAGTAAGACACAAATGCTTCCATCATTTTCTAACCATGGAAGATCAGTTAAACCATTCTCTCTATCTATAGCTCTATACAAATAATTATTGCTCATATCGGTCGTAAGTGGGGAGTGTTACACTTGTTGCTTGGTAAGCAGTTCAATCCAAGTGGCAAACAGTCACAATCTTTTGAATACATTCAAAATCGTGCAGCCTTTACTCATATACTATAATTTATTTAGAGCTCTACCAGCAACTTACAAGCTCTGCATTGGTGTTAGCCAAAGCATGTCAAACATCTAGGACTGCCAACAAGAGAGAGCACCTAATCAATACTAAAAACTAGTGCAAGAAAACATTCTAATAACACAAGATTAATCAACTAAATCAGCAGGAAAAACATGTAGAAACAGATGTTAAAACGAGCAAAACTGATTACAAATTGCAAAAAACTATGTCTCAAACATTATTCCAATTGGGAGCAAGTGCGAAATCATCCTTTGGGGAAACTATAGCCATAAACCCTAAAAGGTTCAGATTTTGACTCTAAATTGATGCTCCAAAATTAAAACGAATAGGACATCAAATACTCATTCACTTAGCTTCTATGACACAATTAAAACCTAAAATATTGATCTGGGAAGAAGACTCGACAGGAGGCATAAATGTTGAAATCCCTACCTCCAGCGGCAGTGATCAAAGAGTGATAAGCTTCTACCAATTCCGGGTCGATGCACAGCTTTATTTCACTCGAATACATTGCGAATTCCTTCCTGGTTCCACCGCCTCCGGACGATTTCATCATGAGACAAAGGCGGCAAGGTCAGTGGCCGTTGAGGCGGCTCTTGTTGTGGTCGTACAATCTTCTCTTTTTGAGCGGTTGCTCAGCCGCGGCCATGGCACATAGGTGATCAGGATTTATTTGGGGCAATTCTGTAGATTAGAGCGGCAAAAGAAGTGGTGAATTCCAAAGTGGAGGGGGGATTTCTCAAAACATTCAAGGAATTTTCAGTGGAGAGTGTCACAGATGAAGCACTTTGAGAGTCCATAAGATGGAGAAGCCTCCTTACAATCGGCTGCGGCTGCAATCTTCAATAGCTAAGCTCGCTTTTTGGTCTTTAGTATTTCTTGGAATGATGTTCGTATTCTTTTATAGATCACCGTCTTCATCAAACCCTGCCCCCTCAGATCGTAACTAGCTCATATGCAGGCCCTGATTTCGAGAAAAAGGGTTAGACAGTCTGCTAAACCTAGGACAAAACATGCATGGCGAGGCAGGCGATGCTGGAGCGAAATGGGGTGTACATTGTGGAGGGAGGGGGATATCAATGATGGTGCATTGTTAGCTAAGCTTTTCGATATCGTGCCTTTCACTCATGTTATGCATCTGGCTGGCGTGCGTTTTGCTATGAAGAATCCTAACTCGTATGTGCACAGCAACATTGTTGGCCTTGTTAGTATGCTCGAGTTTTGCAAGAATGCGAATCCTCAGCCTGCTATAGTTTGGGCATCGAGTATGGACTGAACACGAAGGTGCCCTTTTCCGAGAGAGATAGGACTGATCAGCCTGCTAGTTTGTATGCAGCTACTAAGAACGCCGGTGAGGAGATTGCACACATGTATAACCACAGATATGGGCTTTCGCTGACAGCGTTAAGGTTTTTCACGGTTTATGGACCTTGGGGCAGGCCGGACATGGCTTACTTCTTTACCAAGGATATCTTGAAAGGGAAGTCTATTCCGATCTTCAAGGAGCCTAACCATGGCACTGAGGCGAGGGCTGTTTAGCTGCTCTGGATACTGGCAGTGGTGGCAAGAAGTAGGGGAAAGCTCAACTGCGCGTTTATAATTTGGGGAACACGTCTCCTGGTGAGCATTTTGGAGAAGTTGCTTAAGGTGAAGGCAAAGAGGCTGGTCATGAAGTTGCCAAGGATGGTGATGTGCCGTTTACACATGCTAGCATAAGCTTGGCTGAGACGGAGCTTCGCTATAAGCCCACAACGGATCTGCGTACTGGATTGAAGAAATTTGTTCAATGGTATCTTAGTCACCAAAACGTCACTCGTAATACATGAAAGAAGCAAGGGAGACACTAGACTAGGAACTACTTAAAGATAACGAAGAAAGAGTAGTATAGTATCCAATTTAGGGAAATGATCAGAATTCTATTGCTTAGTGTTTGTAGAATTAAGAGGAATATTTAACCAAGAAACCTTAACATCATCCTAAGAAGATGATTCTATACACTGTAACACCCAGATATACACAAGAAGTCATGTCCATTCCCAAAGCATAACAACCTTCTTTTTCACAAGCAAAAGTTAAATGAACAAACTCAAGAGTTAAATGGTTTGGGAAAAAATATCATCTTTGAAGCAAATTCAACATCCTCACTAGAACCAACAACCAAATTAAAGAGATTTACAATGTATTATACTCCACAGAAGTAAGAAACCAAAAAAAGGAACAAACTCAAGTACTCAACACCTCATTTTGAGTAAACCGCAAGTGACACCGCCCAATGGCAAAACCCTTTCAAGAAAGAAATTCGCGGAACAAAGTCATTGCTGAGAATCCTGCCCAGGCTGGGAAGGACATTCCCTTTCCCGTTCTTTCTCCTACTCAGAAAAAGTCTATTGAGGAGGACTTGTAAGTCATCTCGTTTGAAAACGGCATACATTCACTTTTTTACTAAAGTTATTTGTAGATGTGGCAGTTACTATATTCACTACTAATATTATTTTTAAAATTCGACAGATACTATTGCAACCATCCTGATTCCAGCGATCCTGATTCCAACGATATAAGCTATCCTTTCTCCTCTGTATCGGAAATAGAAGACCATTGGGAGACTGCTCACGGTTTGCCCAAAAAGATTTACCTGCAAAGCAGCCATTGCCACAAAACCTACAGTGCTTTTTTTCTTTTTGGGCAAACCGAGAGCAGTCTCCCAATGGTCTTTCATTTCCGATACAGAGGAGAAAGGACAGCTTGTATCGTTGGAATCAGGATCGTTGCAATCAGGATGGTTGCAATAGTATCTGTCGAATTTAAAAAATAATATTAGTAGTGAATATAGTAACTATCACATTTACAAATAAATTTAGTAAAAAAGTGAATGTATGTAGTTTTCAAAAAAAATGACTTACAAGTCCTCCTCAATACTTTTTCTGAGTAGGAGAAAGAACAGGATCGGGAATGTCCTTCCCAGCCTGGGCAGGATTCTCATCAATGACTTTGTTCTCCTGCCGCGAATTTCTTTCCTGAAAGTGTTTTATCATTAGGCGGTGTTGGCGCCGTTCGTGGCTTGGATTTTGGCCGGGACTTGGATTCCGGAATGGATTGCGACCCTTGCTTCCACCCTTGCTAGAGAATTGCCGGCTAAACCCTGAGGATGGAAGTATTAGCAAATTACTTACTCCATCCATAGTCAATCATTTACAAACAGTATAAGCTGAAACTTATCCACCAACAAACAAAATATTATTAGCAAATGTGTGATGATCGATGTTTTAGGTGAATGAAGGCATTTTTTGCCATGAGTTTCTTATCACACAACAGTTTGCTGCATTAGAATTTTGATGGGAGTTTTTTGGTCACATATGATATATATTTCGAAGTACTATTAATATGTTTAGGAGAAGATGTAGAGTGTGATTAAACAAACCAAATGAATGCAAATTACTAATGAGAAATACGCATTTTAGAATCTTAAAAAACCTGAATGTCTTATAAGAGAAATTGCAGAAATGCGATTGAACAAATGAAATGTGTACAAAATATATACTGAAATTATGTAGTTCTATAATGTTAATATATGGCGAAAATAAAAAAAAATTAATCAGATATGGAAGCTTGTTAATATATGGCGAAAAATAAGAAAAATAATCAGATTTGGAATTAAGCTTGCAATTGAAGGAGTATTAGCAAAGATAAACCTAAAATGGATCGGTCAACAGGGTTGACACTATGCTCCTCCTGCGCAAACCCTCGTAAACCCTAAATAGGCTGCTGAAATTGGCCCAGCCCATTACTGAAATCAAAACCTAAGCCCACAAAAAACTTGGCAAAATCATATTACAATCCAGTATCAGGCATTTTTTTTAATAATGATTTTCATGTTATTATTATTATTATTATTATTATCATTATTATTATTATTATTATTATTATTCATCTTCATTTTATCAATTTTGACAGAAAGATAATCTGGATTCTTTTTAATGATTTATTTTATTATAGTTATGTTAACAACCAATCGCATAATTTCTTATCAGTAATTCAGTTGTTGGATCGATTTCTATTAAATTTTGTAGATACTATAGCATAATTTCTTCTTCCAAGAAATGATATTTCATCATTTCATCATCTCTCTTTAGTGACAGATCAATAAGGCCTAGTGTAGCTATCGAGTATACTTCATTTTTCTTCTTTTTATCTATAAATATCATAGAGTAGATGTTGGGCTGCGATTCTGCATTCCTTTTTATTTCAAATTGAATCTAGAAATCTCATATTGCAGATAAAAAAAAAAAAGTAGAAATTATGGCGGTTGCACTTCTTATACCGGCCAATAATTGATGCATTTATTAATTAATTCAGTTTTAACTTTTAAATCAAAAGCAGATTTGATGGACCATGCCTCACGCTTAATCAACGATTTGAACCCAATTAGGAGTATAATAATTCTATTTATGATCTCCCAAAGGGAAATCCACTGATACCTAGCTAGGATCTTCACTTATAAAATTTAGTCCAATTTTGAATTATATATAATGCTTACACATATAATGTTATACTAATGAAACTTGAAATGAAAAATAATACTCTCCTTAAAATGGGCTAACTGAGACACCATAAACACTTTTGATTGAATGAAACAAGCTATTGAAAGAAATGGAAGATGAGTAAATACATCATTAAAAAGCAATGACCAATTTCTTAAAGTTCAGTTTTTTGTGGGGCACATTACATGTAACATCATTAACAACAAACACACTGTTTAAAATACAGTGAACAATTTCCTTAAGTTCAGTTTTGGGACCTGCATTTCCCATCGAATGAAACAGAAAAGAAGCGCTAGTTCTACGCGTCTGAGACACGCATTGGGTAGGGTTACGTACAACTCAATCGAGAACTTTTTGAGCAGGACGCGAAGGAAAGGAACAGAGGTGTCATTCTGCTACCTTAATACCTGTTAGGTAGACTTGAGACTGGATGATGCTACCTCAGTACCACCTATCCCGAATCCAGGTATTACCATCAGACCGACTTTAGGTTTCTCATCGCCATCTTGACATCTTCTATGATAAAATCCTTCACAACACTCTCCTTATAAACCTCCGATAACTCACTGTCCTGCTTCACCTGAAAAACTTTAACTGGAGGATCGAATGAATGTGCCAACTGGTGCAAGAGCCAGATCACCTTAGCTAATTTCATAAAAGCCTGGTAAAAGGATGTCCTCGGATGCCCTCCACCAACTATGTAGTTTCGTTGATCTAAGTTCCCAAAAAATGATGCTTCCACCTTTTCATGGACAACAGCGAGGTACTTCCTCTGGCAAAACATTCCAAACATTGAATCTGGATTCTGGGCCACAGCATCAAGTGGATCCATTTCCCTCAGACTTACTCCTGATATAAACTCTCTCTCGTCTCAGTCTGATGTTTTGGTTTCATGCCTAAGCTCTCATCCTGGAACCCGATAAACATTCTCTGGCAGATTTGAGTGAAGTGTTTGTCATCCATGCTTATAGTGCTCTGTTTTTCCATTTTAGTGAAGTAAAATTTGCTTAGAGTTAAGTATTCTAGTGTTAGAGTGAAGTGTTTGTCATCCATGCTTATTGTGCTCTGTTTTTTCATTGGAGTGAAGTAAAACATGCTTAGAGTAAAGTATTCTTAAAACATGCTTAGAGTAAAGTATTCTCGTGTTAGAGTGAAGTGTTTGTCATCCATGCTTAGTGGCGGAGCCACATGGGAGCAAGGGGTATGAGTGTACCCCCAAATATTTTGTTGTTAATATTATGTTATTATTGTATTGCAGCACAAAGTTGCTTGTGGCATGGTGGTCAAGCGCATGGTATACATACCCGTAGGCTTGTGTTCGATTCCTACTTGGGGCAGCAATATTCAATGGCGTATGCTGTTTTGTTACTATTATGATGTATCACGGAAATTCTATTGTTTTACTATTTAATTTTATCTCAATGAACTATTTGATTTTGCTTTTATCTTTAACTACTCACTTCGTCCCGCTTTAGCAGTCTCATTGACTTTTCTGCACTCGTTTTGTGAAAATGATAATAAATAGTTAAAGTGGAGAAATAATAAAGTAAAAAAGAGAATAATATAAAGAAGAGTCTTATCTACATTATTCTCTTTTTTACTTTATTATTTCTCCACTTTAACTATTTATTATCATTTTTACAAAACGAGTGCAGAAAAGTCAATGGGACTGCTAAAGCGGGACGGATGGAGTAGTTTTTAATGCATTTAACTTTAATTTGAATTATATTCTTTAGGTGGTATCAAAATTGACAATTCACTTAGCTTAGAATTTTTATTCTATTTTATCTCAATAATCTATTGCAATATATTTTTATCTCTATCTAGTTTTTTTTTGTGTATTTTATATATTCTTGATGTGATATAAAATTTGAAAATTCAATTAGACTATTTTCTTTTTCAAAAATTAGGTATATATTGCATTTTTTACTTTTTTAAAAATTATATTCTTAGTAGTCTAATACATGAATTTGACTTTCTTTTTCATTTTTGACAATAGATGGTTTGTATATTTTTATATTTTATTTTTTATTTCATTTACTATATTTTAATGATTTGGTATAATTTAAAAGTTCTAAATTAGATAGTTTCCTATTTTATTATTTTATTTTATGGTTTTTGGAATATAAACTGTTAGTTTCATTATGCTACTATTTCTTATATTATTTTAAATATACAATGTACTCCCTCCGTCACACAAAAGATGCCACACTTTCCTTTTTAGTTTGTCCATGTCACATTTTCCTTTTTAGAAAAAGTTTTCTCTCACATGAATATAAAAATTATATTTTCTCTCACCATTTAACACACAAAACAAAACCTCCTAAAATCTCGTGCCGTCCCACAAGTGTGACATCTTTTGTGGGATGAATGGAATAATATTTATTGTATGATTCGTACCCCCAAATTAGAAGTCCTGGATCCGCTACTATCCATGCTTATAGTGCTCTGTTTTTCCATTTCAGTGAAGTAAAACTTGTTTACAGTGAAGTATTTTAGTGTTAGAGTGAGTGTTATTGTACTATGTTTTTTCATTTGAGTGAAGTAAAACATGCTTAGAGTGAAGTATTCTAGTGTTAGAGTGAAGTGTTTGTTATCCATGCTTATAGTGCTCTTTTCCATTTCAGTGAAGTAAAACTTGTTTACAGTGAAGTATTCTAGTGTTAGAGTGAAATGTTTGTCATCCATGCTTATTGTGCTTTGTTTTTCCATTTCAGTGAAGTAGACAGCTTTTAAGGCCTTTTATGTAGTAATTTGAGTTTATACAAGCTACCAAACATGCCCTAAAAGAATGGATATTATTTGTCTTTGCCATAGTAAATTGAGTAATTTCTGAGATTATGATGTAAATATTACTCACTATGTTTTTATAAATGTTCTATATCTTAATTTATTTATTTCCAAAATTCCATCTATTTTGTTTAGTTCCTTACAAAAGGAAGAAATAACATTTGAACTACAATGCTCGTGGTATCAAAGAGCTGTTTTTTGCTTCATGAAAGATTAGTTACAATACAGAATGAGCTAGTGTGTCTGAACATATTGAATACACCAAGCAAAAGTAGACGATGGACAAAGATCATAACTCATAAAACATTTTGAATTGAAATTAGTTAACAATACAATCTTTCCACTTGCATAAATTATTATAGTAGTAACTTTAGACCGCTTGTGTTGGATAATAATGTGACCAAAGAGGTAAGAAACAATTGTAAAATCCATTCTCTTGAAAGATAGGTGGAATACTACTAATAGTTATTCTACGTATAGTGAGTTCTCTTATAAACCTAAACCCTCAATTTAAAATGCATCATTTGGCATATAAATTATCGTATAGAATTAGAAAGAGAAAAAATCTACTAGGAGCTGCACATGTAAACGGACTACTTGATGTTATATAACCCCATTAAATTAATTAAATCAGTAATAAAAATGAGTTTTTATGATAATATGACTAGAGTTTATGAACATGATTTAGGATTATAGCTCCTTGATGATTGGATAAACGATATTCAAAGGATAATTATGTGTGTTTACTAATAATAGTATTTCATGCCAAAAGATTAATCAATTTTTCATTGATTGCTTCTAAATAGGCATGTTTATTCGGTCGGTTCCGGTTCTAACCGAACTGGTTGACCGATTAACCGGTTTTAAATTTTCATAAATCCTAGAACCGGAACCAGAACCGATCGGTTCCGGTTTGGAATTGGCCGATTAAGAATCGGTCGATTCCGGTTCCAAACCAGAACCAATGTGTAATTTTAATCCGAATTTATTTATAATTTAAAATAGTTCTATACTAAAAAAATAATGATTAAACATCTAGAAATATAACAAATAATACCTAAAAATAATATAAATACACAAAAAATAAAAACCAACAATACAATAATTCATATATGGATAAGAGTAATGCCAAGTGTAGTAGGTCGGACTAGTTTATGTTAGCAATTTATTAATACAAAAATAGGAGTTCTAAACTTTAGAAATTTTTTTAAAAAAATGAGTTTTAAAATTGAATTCCATTTCCCCTTTTTTTGGTCAAAAATATATAGTACAATAGAATTTCCAATACTAATTGATCTTGTTGTGACTTTTTGGTTTATAACGGAACAGTTAATAAATTATCCACAAACATGTTAAAATTGTATGTTAAATGAATTGTTACATAAATTTGTTATAAAGTTAAATTTCTATCATATGAATGATATTGTATTTGTATAAGTTCTTTTGGAAATCGAAAACAAACTTCAATTAAATTAGATTTATTAGTATATTAAATTATAAAAAAATAAAATTGAATTATAATCGGTTCCGGTTCAGAACCGGAACCGGTTTTATATAAAAAGTTGGAACCGGTACCGGAACCGGAACTGATTTTTCCGATTTCGGTTCCTCAATTAATCGATCGGTTCCGCTTCCGATTCCAGTTAACCGAGCATCGGAGAACCGTTTAAGCACCTTACTTATAAATGTATATTTATTAGAATAATATAATACAAACCACGTTTTGCAACAGAAGTTTATAATGTGCATCTTGATAAGTCAACTTTGGGTTGCTTGTCCATTTTGTCTAGATATTAATTAATCTCATGCATGGTACCTCCTACAATCCAAATATTAGTATAAAATTAGTTACTTGATATTTTTTTAAATTGACTAAAATAGTACTGCAATTATGCTGATATCACATTTTGTAATTAATTAATAGTATATATACGTAGCTTATTTAGTAAAGCATTATAAATTAAAATCATATGGTATGTTATACGTACTGATGTACATATGTGATTGGTAATTCAAAATAAAATAATATCAAATCATAGCTTATGTTATCTTCCTGGCTAGTTCCTATATTCGATGGTAGGAGTATAATCTAATACTAATTCCAACGTGTTTTTCATTTCAATTTTTATGAATTGACAAGAAATGGTTAGTGGAAGTAATATTTAATTTTGTAAACAGTCAAAAGGATACAGGTCATAACGTGGTTTCCATTTCATTCTTTTAATAACTCTCTGTTTCAAATTGATTGGCTTGTACCATAAACTATTACACTTGTTAAAAAAATTATATTTTCCCCATCATGCTTTTGGTTTATTTTTTTTAGAATTGTCAAGTGGGTGCTAGCTATAGAAATACACCTCTTCTCCTACACAATTCTACTACAACTCCAAATATCAAAAGTGGTGAAATTTGAAACCTAAACTTTCTTCACTTCTCTCTAAATATGCTAAGTTTGCTCAAAATGTTGAGAGGAATAACATGGCAAGCATTACTCCTCCGCCGCCGATCTCCGCTTGGGAATCCGCCGACGCAGGCCGTGCTAGCTGGGTTTATGGCGGTGCCACGGAGAGCACAACGAAATCTAATTCCGAGCACGAGGATTGTGCAATGAGAAGAGTAAGGGAAACTGAGAAGGCTGAGAAGGCCGAGAAGATCATGCACATCATTTGTTGGGGTCCCAGTAGATAGAGTTTTATTATATATATTTAGATTTAGATTTTAAAATACACGATTTTTTGACATTTTCTAAAAAACTCAGAATTCATACACTTAGATTAAAAAATAAGAGTTCAGAGGAAAATAAAAAAATATTGAAAGTTCTTGTAATTACTCTAGCAAAGAGCCTTTTAATTAACTACTCAATCATGAAGATGTTCGTTTTTTTTTCCCAAGTTTATATATAGCCATTTCTATGTAGTATTATTGTAACAGCCCGACCTCCTAGGGTACAATAAATGCGGCGACTGCTACCAAAACGGATTTAAAAGAAGTGAACAAAGGCTAGGGTTTCATTTAAAGAGTGTTGACCAAAAGGTTAGAAAGAAGAATCAGAGCATTTAAAGCAAAAACTTAACCTAGAAGCTTGAATAAGGAAAAAGGAAGGTATCACAAATTACGATCAAGAATCTCAAGAGTACGACATAGTTTCCAAGATAAAAACCACAAGATAGTCTGAGGCCTCTAAACCGAAAGGAGAGTGCAAAATATTCGAAATAAGCACAAGTGTATCAAAAACTCAGCGGAAAACGACCAAGAGAAAGAGTAGCTATGTATGAAGACACAACTACGCTTGAAGTTCAAAACAACCATCTTAATTAATTATCATGCTCAACACCCACCACCGCTCGTCATCGTTCAACCTGCACATAAGGAAAACACATGCAGGGCTGAGTATTTTGAAATACTCAGTGAGCTCATTGCCAAAACATTTTATAAGTTATGCCACCCTTACCAAGTGAACTCGAGTTTTAAGCAGTTAAAAGAGAAATATCACGAGTATCACAAAATATATTTTCCATAGACTGGTCAGTCAAAATAACTCCCCATTTTTCCTCAACAATTCAAAAGTCACAATCATTCCATTGTGCGACGAAAGTGTGGCCACACTTTTCGCCCACGAGACCGGCCGACTAGCAAGGACGGCTCCCGATCCCCTCGTGTACACAGCCTGGTAGGGTTTGCGGCCCGTACTCAGACCCGAATTCGTATAAACATATCCATAGCCCTGATAGCCCAATGGAGCGAACTCACAAGCTAGGCTCAGACGCACAATATCACAATAAAACAGACATAGGCATGACATAACAGTTAAACCACTCTTATTTCTCCACATTCATAAATTTGCACATAAAAGAATTTAAGAGTAAAGCCCACCTCGACTGCTTAGGTTTCAAGTATGTTCTTTCCTTTGTTATCCTGCTTCGCAACCGAGGTTTCACCTTTTTAATCACATAGGCACATATTCACAAATCAGATTCAATACAAACTCCTAACTCATGCATGTCTTTACACTTTCCCTTTTCCCATCGGTTTATCTTGAAATTACCAAACAAAGATTATGTTCATCATATAAGTTTCATTCGCATCTCAAATCTAGATCTAGCATCAACATATGTCATACAAGAGTGTTTTGCCAACACACAACACACACACACACACACGGCGCACACACACACACGCACACATGCATACATATTTCCATATCCCCTTTTATCCCACTTTCACTCAAACAAGATGCATGAGGGTTCAAGAATACCGATTAATCGGTTAGAAAGAAGAGGAATCGAGTAGAAGAAGAAGATTAATATAAGAATACCTTTTTGAGAAAAACGAACGGTAGAAACGAAGTAAAGACTTGGTTCTTCAAAAATCTTGAGGCTCAAACTCAAATTCTTCTCAAAGGATGGAGGATTAATGGAGTAAAGTAGAAGAAAATTGAGAGAGAAGGAAAAGAGGGAGGGGGGGCGTGTAGTAGGGTGAGGGGCGAAGATTATGGGGCTAGGTTTAGGGGTTTCTCTTATTTATAGAGCTCAAAAGATCTTTAGAATATTTGGTAAGATTTTATTCTCCACAATTAAATAAATATTGTGAAGTAGGGAAGAAGAATTAACAAAAATAGATCCTAGGGCAAAATCCTCTAGGTTTCGAAAATTAGGCTCCTAATTAGCCAAGATTTCGTTTTGAATATTTCACGGAGTAGAATAAAATATCACGGAGCAAAATAAAGTAAAAATCCTCCAAGTATATAGGGTAGTAGGCGTGTATTTTGGGGTTCTCCCATAAGGAAAATATTTTGAATATTAACTAAAATAAGATAAGGCAAGATCTCTTGAGGTATGGAAAGATTTGGTAGAATATTTAAATTCTAGGTATGGAAGGAAATCAAATAAGGGATTAACTAAAATAAAATAGTTCTTTCCTTCCCACAATAGGTGATTTTCGAAAATCACCAAGAAACAAAGGGGTGCTCGATTTTTCTCAATAAAATAGGGAATAATTGGGTCTTAGATTTAATTTGGATAAATATCCCAAGAATTAAATTAAATCCGGAAAAATAGAATTTCTTCTTCAAAAATCAATGGGTCGAAAATGGCTAGTATTTAAGGAAATTTTCTCTTATATTCTCATTCACCCTTAAACAAATAATTCACCTCATAAATTAATAAATCACATGACATATCATATAATAAACAAGTTTGACTTTTCAAACTTCCAATGCAAACCCTAGACTCACTCGGCCATAGCATCTCATGCAATAAATGCATTCATAAATTAATTCACGTCTCCACGTCATCAATAATAAATCTTAGGGCTCTAAAATTAGGGTTCGAGAATTCGAGAGGTTACAATTATGGCCAACGCCATAAAGATAAATAAATAAAAGTGTGTTAATTTAAGGGTTTCATCCATAATGCTTTTCATCATCTTGATTTCACATATATTCAACCACTCGCATTCATCTAACTACGATTTGAAAGTAGTTAATTGGATTAGCAATAGCTAATTAATTACTTCTAATTAATTAGGTTTTGATTTATTATGCTAGCCCATTTTATTGTCTTGAGCACTGCCTTATCTTTATATATCAGGTAACTAATCTCGTGTCAATGGTTACTTTGTAAGCATACTTACAAAATTTAAATTTGTGTTGAATTTTGTTAATAACTTAATTACTATGCTATGACTTTTAATAGTACTAAAAATCGATTTGTTTCAGCGATTTAGTTTTGTATCAATAATAACCTTAGCTCGAAGAATACAATGGTATCGTGAGTAGATTTAATCAGTCGCATTAAGAAAAAGTATTTTATTTTAAACATGCTCAAACGAAAAACTACTCCAAAATACCTTAACAAAACACATCAACAACCAAAAAGACCAACACACTCGCCCAATAACCAAAAATGCAAAAACTGTTGGAATCTATGCCCGGTCAATAAACTTTGACCAATTATAATTTCAACGAGATATTTAATTTTGTGAAATTAAATAATATAGTGTCGATCTACGTTCGGAGTAGATGACCGTGGTATATTTATTTTCTCAAATCCGATTCCCGGTGAGAGAGAAATAATGGATTAAAGTTGTGCAAAATTGCAAACTTAATGAGCTATGAGAGAAGCTTAGGGAATAATTAAGAGAGTTAATTATCCGACATTGGAAGTTACAACCTTATTAAACTAGTATTTAATAAGAAGGATTATTACATGTAATAATTATAGTGGACTAAGATGGGCTGTAAGAGCCCACACGCGCGCGCATGCGCGCGCGCCCGAGCCCGAGCCCGTGCCCGTGTCCTTGGTCTAGTTCTTTTTAGACCACCACCGTTTCCACGTCAGCGAGCCAAGCGGGATGCCACCTCGTCAGTATGACGCAGTAAGCCAACATGGCTGACACGTCATGAACGAATCTAGAAGCTTCTAGATTCAGACTCTCGGCTCTGTAACGCTTCGTAACCGACGACCGTTACGGTCTAGCATTGATGACGGCCATTATGGCCGTTGACCCCCTGCAGTGGACCGAGCCTATAAATAGGCTAGCCATTCTAGCATTCTAGACACAGAAACTAGAATTCCACTCTCCATCATACACTCTCTCCTCCCTCTGCATTGTTCTTCTGTCGAAGTTCTGCCCTCTCCTCCATCCAATTCGCCGGAGCTCTGTTGATAGCGGTGCTGCTTCACCAGAGACGCAGCCATTTTATCTTTGGGGACGAAACGTCAATCTGAAGAGCACTACCGGGACGTATCTCGTCTTGCGGAAAGAGGCCTCCTCGACTCGGCTAAATTCCTTTTTCAGTTTATTTGTTTCGAATCTTCTTTTGTACTTTCGATTCAGTTAGCTCTTTATATTCATTCTTGTAAGTCCTAAAACCTACAAAAAACAATCCTAAACTCAACGACACTCCAACAAAAAGGCAAAAGGTAAAGCAAGAGGATAGAAGAAACAACAAAAAACATATGCAAAACAAAACACTTCATCTATCAAGTTCAGAGTTTCTGACTAATGTCTTCATATTTCTCGCTCACTTTCTAATGCATATCTCAACTCATCATAAGTTTGGCCTCGAGAGAAGGGAAAATTGGGGCACCAACTTGCAACCAAGTTCTTAATTAAGTTCTCGATCAAATTGGGTATAAAGCCATGAAAGTCAGGTTTTATTTCTACCATCCCAAATGGATCACGCAAGCATATAAAATGGGGCGATCTACTTCCTCTTCTCAAATAGTCACATTTTAAGTTACATGCTTTCTAAATATTATCACGGAGTGCGTTATATTGCTAACTATTAAGTTGCTAACTCTGTTAACTCATCAATACAGTGCATTAAAAATGTCAACACGGTGACATCAAAATGTCAACACATAATATCAACACATTATATTGAAGTTCAACAAAATTATATGGTGACATTTTAATGACATCGCGTTGACATTTTTTATGCACTGGATTGATGAGTTAGTAAGTTAGCAACTTAAGAAAGTTAGCAATTGATCACACCCTTTGTTATTACTATACAACTACAAGGATAAATAAATATTAGGCGAGTTGTTGATTAGTTTGTGACTAATTGATTTTTTAAGACTCATCTCTTTATTCACCTAAACCCTACCAAATGACAGTAGGGGTGAGAAAAATACCATGACTTTAAATATTTAATTTGATTTCAACTTTATGGAATTTTAGATCAAACCAAATTTATGGTTTTTCAAAATTTGTACTCCCATAAATTAAATCCCAACACAATTACTGTTAGGATAAAAATGAACCAATTTAATATTTAGCATTTAAAATTATAAAATATACTAATGTTTGAGCCAGAATCATGACAAAAGGGTTTAATATGAATAACTGTATTTGTGGGCATGCAATTTTTATCACTCTTGTGTTTACTTATATTTCATGCGAAATGATTGATCAATTTTTTATTGATTGCTTCTGAATATGTACTTATTTATCAGAATAATATAATACTCCTAAAAACACGCTGGAGTATAGCTTGTCAATTACTCCATAAGTAAGTTTATGACATGAGTAATAGGTCAACTATTTGTTGCTTGCCCATTTTGTCCATTTT
The DNA here is from genome assembly GCF_023119035.1 of Salvia hispanica. Taxonomy (NCBI): domain Eukaryota; kingdom Viridiplantae; phylum Streptophyta; class Magnoliopsida; order Lamiales; family Lamiaceae; genus Salvia; species Salvia hispanica. The sequence continues at coordinate 42,780,758 of NC_062965.1, forward strand.
AAAATGTATATAAGTTCTACGATTTTATTTAAATTGACGACCAAGTGTAATTCTGTTGTTTCTCTGTTTTATTAAATTGACGATCTAAGTGTAATTTTGTTGATAAAATATTTTTTAGTAATTAAACGGTATTATGATATATGTAATTCATTTGATAAGACGATTTGAGTTTTATTGTGATTGTAATTAAAAATCATACAAACTACTTAATCAATCTAATAACCAATCAAAAATACAAATTATTTAATCATAGCTACTCATTTTGTTATTTTACCTACGAGATGTACATTAAAAAGGATTCATTAATTACATCAACAATACAAATAAAATATTCGATGGTAGTTAATAGTTATCGCAACGTGATTTAAATCCACTTTTAATAGTTGTTGATTATAGAAGTGATGGCTATGAAATATGGCCAAAAGAATGCGTGACCTAACATGTTTTACATTTAATTTTTTAAGAACTTATAAAGAATTGTTTTAAGAAATAGTTAGTGGTAGACTGGTAGTAACATTTAATAAAGCGGTCAAATATATACGAGTCATAGCGTGTTTTTGGTTCAATTCTCTTAATAATTACTACTATATGATTCAATATGATTGACATATGATTAGTTTGTAGCATAAATTATTTCACTCGGTGTACTTATATAGTTATTATAATAGATAAAAAAAATGATATATGCCCTAACATGTTTTTTATGTCATTTTTCAAGAATTGTTTAGTGGAAGTCATAGCTATATATAAATGCACCTTCTTCTTCCACACAAATTCTACTACAACTACAAATGTCAAAAGACTTTATTCACTCATAATCTCTTCAAATATGCTAAGTTTGCTCCAAATGTTGAAGAGGAATAACATGGCAGCATCCGCCAGCAGCATCACTTCTTCTCCGCCATCCATCTCTGCTTGGGAATCAGCCTACGTCGGCCGTGCTAGATGGGTTTATGGCGATTGTACGGGAAAATCTGATTCCGAGCATGAGGATCGTGCAATGAGAAGAGCAAGGGAAGCTGAGAAGGCCGAAAAGATGATGCACATCATTTGTTGGGGTCCCGCTAGATAGAGTTTTGTTGCTATCGTAGATATAGCATAATATGATAAGAAAGCATATTCTCGTACTTTAAAATAGTAATATTAGTATTTAGTGTGTAATTGAAGATGACGTGCAATATATTATGCTTTAAATAGATTTATGATATTGTGAATTATTAATAATTGTAATTAGAGATAAATGATTTGCTAGTGTGCGACAAATCTAATGCTGAGTTATAAGGATATCAATCCATCTAATTCACTCGGGATCGAGCCAACTCTATATTGCATTTTCGAACCATTCAATTATGGATTATTAATTCGTTGTGTATAAATTATCAATTTTATCGTAAATTTTGGGGTTTGGGGCTAATCACGCTCGATATATTCACGGTTTCTTTTAACTAGTACACTTTTCTTGTTCTAATTTTATAGTCCTTTTAACAAATAAATACACTTATAAATTAGTAGTACATAGTAGTAATAGTACTAGTAGTAGTATTACTTGAAACAATATGCAATTCTAAGCCCCAAAATCGTGTAAGATGAAATTGATGTGTGCAATGGATATCGTTGATGGGAAAGAAAAAGTGATGTTTACAAATACTTAGAACAAAATCTAATAATATGGGCGTTAGCCGATCGCTCGCCGCACAATAGGCAGTTAGCGATCGGCGAGCAATCGGCTAACACCTATTGTCCGCGGATGACCGCTCGTCCGTCTTCCGGACGTCCGTCCTGTTTTCCGCACCCAATAGCGGACGTCCGCCACGCCCTTCCCACTAGCCGGTGGCTAGGGCGTGCAGACGTCCCTTATGGATGCTCTTAGGGGGCGTTCAATTTGCAAGATTGTATCCGAGATTAAATTTGTTGTGTGTTTGGTTCATGAAATTCCACCCCACAACTTAATCCTAGATGGATAATCATGAGATAATTAGTCATAGCTAACCCCTTATGACTAAAATAATCTCACAACTCAATCCTAGATGGTATCTTGGTATTATTTTATCTTGCAAACTGAACACAGTATGATAAATGTTTGTTGACAAATTTAACATTCAAACATATTAATGTTGAAATTTGTTTTCATAATCACTTTGAAATTTTATAGCTAATGGGTTAGAATCCAATAAGAATCCGATGGTTTCGGATTAAGTTAAGATTTGGGGTTTTTTTAGTTAGGGTTTGAGTTTAGGTATTTATTGGGTTAGTGTCTAGGGTTAGGGTCGTTTAGATTTAGGGTTTAGGAACTAATTATATGTTGGTGATGTGTGTTTGCAATTTTCGTATTAGATATCAACATGACTTTAATTAAAAATATATATTAATTATAATAAATGATTTTTCATTCAATATTTGTGATGCATAGTAATTTGATACTCCCTCTATCTCATACTACTTAACACATTTCTTTTCTTCACTCGTTTTGGGAAAACGATAGTTAAAGTTGAGAGAGAATAAATTAAGTGGGAGAAAAATGTATCTTCTCTACATTTTCTCACTTAATTTATTATTCTCCTACTTAATCATTTTCGCAAAATGAGTGCAGAAAATAAATGTGTCAAGTTCCTTGGAACATAGGTGGTATTATTTTAGAAGCAAGTACAATGTAACATATATCGCACAAGTGAATGATACTACTAGAATTTAGAATCAATAAACAAACTACAATATTCTACTGTATACAATATACTTCTTAGAGCAACCGTAGCGCTGGCTCTTTGCCAGCTTGATCTCGTCTCGCCGAGACGAGCTAGCATCGAGCCAGAGCTGCAGGATGACGTCGCGTCGCGTAGCCCCCAATCGAGAGGAGGCTGGCGAGCTCCCATGCGGTCGTGACGCTCACTCGTCGGCCCGCGAGGAGGCGTCGTTTATATCCGTTGAAAAATAAAATTAAATAAAAATTATGAAAAAAAAAATCTCCAAAAATACTAGTCGTTTATAGCCGTTTTTTCCAATATTTTAATTTGTTTTCTATTTTTTTAAGCCCCCAATCACTTCTATAAATATCAAATCGTTCCCACAAAGTATCCACAATCATGATGTTACTTCTTATTCGTGCAAGAAAGAGATGTTGAACGAATCAGCAAACAAAATGAGTATTGGGAATTTTTAACATACCTTACATAATATCTCAATGTTCTTTCCAATAATCTCATTCTACTAGTGCTACGAAGTTAGTAATATTTTAAACGTAATCCAAATATTAAAAGTTCATTTAGACTCAATTAAGATGATAAGGTTATAAGGTAGTTTCCGTTGTCGGTGAACTTATGAAAAAATATGTCAGGGCAGCATTTAAGGAGACATATAGCATTACTTGGAACTATGCTCTCATAAAATCAATGACAATCAATATTTAGATATCATTTACATAGTTAATCAAACATGCATTAGCGACTAACCCATGTCAAAATTTCGTTAATCAATCATTGACCGTCAATGTTAGACACTTCCTCCGGTGACGATTTCATTTGTTTAGAACTCGAATTTCAAAAAGTAAAAATTCAGGATCGAAAAGATATTTCGACCATATGTTAAGAACCAAAAATGGACTTTACCCAAAGCGAATACATCATGATGTTACTTCTTATTCGTGTAAGAAAGAGATGTTGAACGAATCAGCAAACAAAATGAGTATTGATAATTTTTAACAAACCTCATAATATCTTAATGCTCTTTCTAATAATCTCATAATACTAGTGCTACGAAGTTAGTAACATTTTAAACGTAATCCAAATATTAAAAGCTCATTTAGACTCAATTGAGATGGAAATGTCATCGTCGGTGAACTTATGAAAAAATACGTTAGAGCAGCATTTAAGGAGACGTATAACATTACTTGGAACTATGCTCTCATAAAATCAATAGTTAGATATTATTTGCATAGTTAATTAAACATGCATTAGCGACTAACTCATGTCAAAATTTCGTTAATCAGTCAATGACCGTCAATGTTAGACACTTCCTCCGGTGACGATTTCATTTGTTTAGAACCCGAATTTCAAAAAGTAAAAATTCATGATCAAAAAGATATTTCGACCATATGTTAAGAACCAAAAATGGACTTTACCCAAAGCCAATACATTATGATGTTACTTCTTATTCGTGCAAGAAAGAGATGTTGAACGAATCAACAAACAAAATGAGTATTGGGAATTTTTAACATACCTCACATAATATCTCAATGCTCTTTCTAATAATCTCATTCTACTAGTGCTACGAAGTTAGTAACATTTTAAACGTAATCCAAATATTAAAATTTCATTTAAACTCAATTAAGATGGGAAGGTTATAAGGTAGTTTCCATCGCCGGTGAACTTATGAAAAAACACGTTTGGACAACATTTAAGGAGACGTATAGCATTACTTGGAACTATGCTCTCATAAAATCAATAACAATCAATAATTAGATATCATTTACATAGTTAATTAAACATGCATTAGCGACTAACCCATGTCAAAATTTCGTTAATCAGTCATTGACCGTCAATGTTAGACACTTCCTCCGGTGACGATTTTATTTGTTTAGAACCCGAATTTCAAAAAGTAAAAATTCATGATCAAAAAGATATTTCGACCATATGTTAAGAACCAAAAATGGACTTTACCCAAAGCCAATACATCATGATGTTACTTCTTATTCGTGCAAGAAAGAGATGTTGAACGAATCACCAAACAAAAAGAGTATTGAGAATTTTTAACATAACTCACCTAAATAATCTCATTCTACTAGTGCTACGAAGTTAGTAATATTTTAAACGTAATCCAAATATTAAAAGTTCATTTAGACTCAAGTAAGATGGGAAGGTTATAAGGTAGTTTCCATCGTCGGTGAACTTATGAAAAAATACGTTAAAGCAGCATTTAAGGAGACGTATAGCATTACTTGGCACGGTTGACCTGGGACAATCAATAACAATCAATAGTTCGATATCATTGAGTATTGATGAGTTCATACGACAAAAATCCCTAACTTATATAGCCGGTTAGTTCATACGACAAAACACCTTATAAAAACAAAAGCTCATGTCTAACATAGCAGTTTAATTCATAAAAAAGTCACAAAGCAGCCCGAAATGAAAGATTGACCAACACATATTGTGGAGACCAAGCAGTGTGTGTCATCAAAAACAGGACAAATCTTTCATTTGTTTTCTCCAAATATGACAATCAAATTTATATAATCATCCAACACAAGTCCAAAGAAACTTAAGTGAATCACTTCCCTATCCTCCTTTTAACCCCCATTTTTTTGCCATTCCCAACATTACGTCTTGATGAAACAAATTTCATGCACCAATGTGGACGCTCACGAACTTCATCTCAAAAACCAGTAATTCCTCTATAATAAATTCATAATGATGAAAGATTAAACCAAACATAATGACAAATTGAAAACCTCAAGCTAAACTAAGTGCAAAATCATCCATAAAAACAGATTAAACAAGGAAAAAACAACAAAAATCACAATAAGGAAAACGAGAAATAGAAGAAACCGAATGGAATTAAAGCTTATAGAGTTGTCGGGAGCAGGGGAAGAAATCTGGCGCTCGAAAATTTGGGCGACCAGATTTTTGCTTCTAAACATTTTGGGCATGTTTAGGGTTTAGTATGCCTAAGGAACGACAATATGCGGTCGGCGAGAAAGTGTGGGGTTTCTGTAGCGAAACGGAGAGTGTAGGGTTCTCGTTCATAGAGCGATGGTTTCTGGAGCGAAATGGAGAGTGTAGGGTTCTTGTTCATAGAGCGACGATACAAATGACTGGGGATGAACTGAATAGCAGCCTTTTTTTTGTTCAAGTGTTAAAATGTTCAGTGTTTTTAATTTATATTTTATTTTCAAATTGAAATAGTTAAATCCAAATTAAATTAGATAATTTTTACATAGTTAATTAAACATGTATTAGCGACTAACCCATGTCAAAATTTCGTTAATCAATCATTGACCGTCAATGTTAGACACTTCCTCCGGTGACAATTTCAGTTGTTTAGAACCCAAATTTCAAAAAGTAAAAATTCATGATCAAAAAGATATTTCGACCATATGTTAAGAACCGAAAATGGATTTTACCCAAAGCTAATACATCATGATGTTATTTCTTATTCGTGCAAGAAAGAGATGTTGAACGAATCAGCAACAAAATGAGTATTGAGAATTTTTAACATACCTCACATAATATCTCAATGCTCTTTCCAATAATCACATTACATTTTAAACCTAATCCAAATATTAAAAGTTCATTTAGACTATTAAGATGGGAAGGTTATAAGGTAGTTTCCATCGTCGGTGAACTTATGAAAAAATACGTTAGGACATCATTTAAGGAGATGTATAGCATAACTTGGAACTATGTTCTCATAAAATCGTCTAGCACGGTTGACCTGGGACAATCAATCACATTCAATAGTTAGATATCGTTGAGTACTAAGAGTTCATACGACAAAAAATCCCTAACTTATATAGCTGGTGAGTTCATACGACAAAAGTCCTTATAAAAACAAAAGCTCATGTCTAACAGAGGAGTTTAATTCATAAAAAAAGTCACAAAAGCAGCCCAAAATGAAAGATTGACCAACGCATCATAATAAAGCAGAATATTCAGGCTATCGTGGAGACCAAGCAGTGTGTCACCAAAAACAGGATCGATCTTTCATTTGTTCTCTCCAAAAATGACAAACAAATTTACATAATCATCCAACACAAAATACAAAGAAACTTAAGTGAATCACTTCCCTTTCCTCCTTATAACCCCTATTTTTAGTCATTCCCAACATTATATCTCGATGATACAAATTTCATGCACCAATGTGGACTCTCACGAACTTCATCTCAAAAACCAGTGATTCCTCTATCATAAATTCATAATGATTAAAGATTAAACCAAACATAATGCCAAATTGAAAATCTCAAGCTAAACTAAGTGCAAAATCATCCATAAAAACAGCTTAAACAAGGAAAAAACAACAAAAATCACAATAAGGAAAATGAGAAATAGAAGAAACCGAATGGAAATGCATAATCGGTAAGAGAACAGAAGGGAAAAAATGTGGTGAAAGTAGTGTTAGTGGATTGTGGAGTCCATATTTAGAATATTGTACTATATGATTAGTATTGCTATAAAACTTTTCATTTTTTAAATTAGTCTAATTTTGGTGGACGGTCCAAAATGACAAAACTTGTCTATTTTTTGGACGGAGGGGTATTACATGTATTTAGTGTTCGACTTGACTTGCTTTTATTGAAGTTAGAGTATGCTTTTATCTAAATTTCTATCAATTGGTTATTTATGGTTAAGCTTGACTTGTTTTTATTGAAGTTAGAGTATTCTTTGTTCAATTACAATAATCTCTTATTCTGTAACATCCCACTTTTTCGAACCCTAATTTTTGAGACGTGAAAATTTTTGCATTAAATGCTTTTAATGCTATGATATATGTGGATTAAATGATGAATAATTTATTGCAATATTCTTTGTGACCTAATTGCGATATGGAGTTAAGTTTGAGTTGAATAGTCAAACTTGTTTAATATATGACGTGGCTATTGAATAGTCAATATTGTGGAAAATATGACGTGGTCGTGGAATGGTCAAAGTCGTTGGAAAATGTGAAGTGGAGGTGAAATTCGAATACTTGAATATTTTGATGCCGGGTGAAATAATATTGTGGTGAATTATTTTCCTAAGGGATGAGTGAGAATTTAATAGGAGCATTATTTAATTAAGTGGAAATTTCGACCCCTCCTATTTAATGGAAAAGAAATCCTATTTTTCTTGGATTTAATTATTGCTTGGGATAATTATCCAAATTAAATCCAAAGTCCGATTATTCCTTATATAATTGATGAAATTTCCGGCCCTTATGTTGTTTCTAAAGGAGATTTTCGAAATCTCCTATATTATGGGAGAAGGGATTATTTTATTCTATTATTTGATCCCTTATTTATTCTCTTCCATAAATAAATTCAAATATCCTAGCATATCTTGTCATATCTAAGAAGATCTTGTCATATCCTATTTAAATTAGGATTTTAATTAAATTCCTTGTGGGAGGAATGAAAATCACGCCTATTTTCTTTTAATTGGGGAGATTTATTATTTTTATTCTACTCCGTGATATTTTATTCTACTCTGTGAAATATTCAAATTAAATCATAGGCTAAATTAAAAGGCCTAAAATTCGAAATCCCCTATTCTCTCAACCAAATTTAACGTCACTTCTCCACCAAATCTCCTCCAAATCTTGATTTATTTAATTATAGGATTATATCTTGCACTCTATAAATAAGAGTGAGAAACCTAACCTAGCATCACAAAATCACGCCCCCCACTCCCAAATTTCGATCTCTCTCTCTCTCTCTCCCACTCTCTCTCAAATTTTTCTTCTAATTTCTCCATTAATTCTTCATCTTTTGGAGAAGAATTGAAGTTGCAATTCAAGAATTTGTTGAAGAATCAAGATCCTATTTGTTTCCTACCGATTGTTCTATTGAAAAGGTATTTTTATTTTGATCTTCTCTTCTTCTACCGATCAATCGTTGTTCTTGAGTCCACATGCATTTAGATTGAGTGAAGGGGAAAACAATCAATGAATTTGGGATGCATATGTGTGTGTGACCGTGTGTGTGTGTGTGCATGCCTCGGTATGCGTGCACACGTGTGTTGCGTGTGTGTGCGTGTGTTGAGCGTGGGAAACACTCATGCGTGACACGATTTGATGATAAATCTGGAGTTGTTGTGCGAATAAAAGCGATATGATAATCGTACTTTGATTTTGAATGATGATATTGAAAATAATCGATGGGAAGAAGGGAAACGTGAGAACATGCATGATTTTGATCAATGATTGAGACTTACTTGAAATACATAAATAAAAGGTGAGAGCTCGGGATCTCGGTGCGATAACAAGAAGAAGAACGTGCTTGAAATCTAGGAATCGAGGTGGGCTTTATTCTTAACTCTCTCTTATGTTGCAAATTGTGATAGTGGAGCAATAAGGGTGGATTAAACTGTTATGCCATGCCTATGATTATTTTGGATATTGTGTGTGCCTGATGCCTAGTTTGCGAGTGCGCTCCATTAGGCTATAGGGCTATATAAACGAATTCGTGTCTGAGTAGGGCTGCAAACCCTATCAGGCTAGTGTATACGGGAGATCGGGAGCCGTCCTTGCTAGTCAGCCGGTCTCGTGGGCGAAAGTGTGGCCACACTTCGTCGCACCATAATATTGTTGATTGATGAGAAAATGGGAGGTACTGTTTGACTGGCCAGTCCATGAAATATTTTGTGATACTCGATGTTGTCTTTTAAACTAAATGCTAAACCTCGAGTTCACTATGGTAAGGGTGGCATAACTATTAAAACGTTTTGGCATGAGTCCACTGAGTATGTTTAAAATACTCAGCCCTGCATGTGTTTTCCCTATGTGCAGGTTGAGCGGCGACGGGCGGTCGGTGGTGTTGAGACAGCTGAATTGAATAAAATGGGTGTTTGGAACTTTGAGTGTAGTCGTGTCTTCATACATGGCTTCGCTTTCTCTTGGATTGCTTCCGCTGAATTTTTGGGAAAACTTATTATCTTTGGTTGATTTGAACTTATTGGAATATTGGGAAATATTGCGTTTTGTTGGAGCTTCAATAAACCTTTGACTTTTGAGCTTAGCCAATGTTATCTATTAAATTCTAATTTTTCGTATTTAAGCCGTTGACTTGTTGCCTTGATACTTCATTAAACACTTGGTCAAATCTCTTTAAATGAAACCCTAGTCTACATTCTTGTTGCCTTAAGTTCGCCTAGGTAACAGTCGCCGTATTTATTATACCCTTGAAATCCAGGTTGGTACATATTCCTTTCATAGGCTGATGTGGTTTGAACTGTTCAATCAAACTATTTAATTAAGCCCGTCTTGAGCTATGCTCTACTCTTGATTGAGTTGGATTTAAGATCTTTACTCATAAAAGATAACTCATACGAGTGTGCTGATAACCCACACAAGGGTGCCAATAACCAATGCCTAGATTTCGATAACCCATATATGGTGCATAGCATAACTATCATACCAACACATGACACATCAATAGTATAGTAATACATAATTATGACGAACCAGCTATATCCAATAAGATTGAGATACAATTAATAGATTCATATTATATTCTATCATGTACTATTCATATTTATAATCACATAATCCATATCAAAACCTTACTATCACAAATCAATTACTAATCATTTATTTTTGGATTTTCAATTATAACATAATTAAATAATCAATGTGTTCCATTTAAATCATTCGACAGTAATTAAAACTTAAGCTGTTAAATATTTTCCCTAATATTATTGATTTACAATTAGTAAATGAAAATGTTTTCAATTGAAAGAATCATTTTATGGTCCATTTGGTTTGAAAAATTAAATCTTATGATTGAATATATATAGAGTTGTGATCAATGTCGAACCAATTTTAAAGACCGAACTAGAGATCAAATCTGGGCCATTAGATCTAGTTTTTTTAATGAGATGTGCTGCTGTGAAAATTTTTTCTACTTCATTACTAGCTCGTTTTACTTCATTGTATAGGTTTATTACTTCATTCTGTATGTAATACCTTGAAAATACAACATGATTTTACTTGCTTCCAGTAGGTTTTGAAATGATTCAACATATGCTTCATTCAAATTCATTGACGTGGGTTTTTGCTTGATTAACATTTAAATATGCAATTTATTCAAGTAAGTTTATTACTTCATTCAGAAACGTTATTACTTTATTGGATAAGATTTTTACTTCATTCCGGTAGGACTTCAAATGCTTCTACACATACTTCATTCCAATAATTTATTACTCCCTCCGTCTCACTTTAGGAGTCCCGGTTTACCATTTTTGGGTGTCCCACTTTAGGAGTCCCGGTTGGAATATTCCATAAATGGTATTAGGCCCCACATTCCACTAACCTTTTTCCACTCATATTTTATTATAAAACTAATACTCCCTCCGTCCCACTTAAAATGCAACATTTGGGAATCGGCACGAGATTTTATGTAGTGTTGTTTTGTGAGTGAAAGAAGAGAGATGAAAAAGTAGAGATAGAGTTGTTTCCATTTTAGAAAACGTTTTATTTTTAATGGGACAACCAAAAAAGGAAAACGTTTCATTTTTAGTGGGACAGAGGGAGTATAAAATAGTATGACACACATTCCACTATCTTTTTTCACCAACTTTCCTTTACATTTCTTAATAAGCACGTGGTTGGATGTACGTTGTAACTTTAAAATTAGTTGTTATACTAGTACACCCCTATATATATATATATATATATTATATTTGGTTTGCGAGACTGAATCTCACAATTTAATTTAAAATGGATAATTATATGATGATAAATCATACACTTCAACTAAACTAATCTTACAACTTAATCTTAAACGGATAGTCATATGATAATGAGTCATAACAACTGAGGTCATCCACATCCTTATCTCTTATTCATCTCTTAATCATCTCATTCTTTAACTATTCATGGGCCCCCTACTGTACTTTTCACCTCATCTCTTAACTAATAGACAACACCTGCATCCCTCCATCTCTTAACCATCCCATCCCTTAGTTATTCATTCAATTTCATTTTTTATTTTTAATTCCAACAAATTCAATTAATAAAAACAAACTTCATTAAATAAAATAAAAGTTACAATTTAAAAGCCTAAAAAATAAAAAAATACATAATTTAAAATCCTAAAAAATAAAAAAAATACATACTTAAAATCCTAAAAAAAATTAAAAATACATAATTTAAAATACTCTAAATTAAATTATGGAAACTACTCCGCCGGCGGTCCCAATGACTGCGGAGCATCTTCACGTTGCGGCAAAAGGTCTTCTTCGGCCTTCGTGCGTTGTAAAGTTCGGTGACTTTTTCCTAGAAACACAAGCGGGTTTGTTGATTCCCGACGACAGGATCATACGAGACGGTGATCCAAGCGTCGTACAGAGCCAACGTCTCCTTTTGGCTGTATGGATGACGGCCAGCGTCCACCAGAACCTCGTCGTCGCCCTCTTCCTCCTCGGCCACCTCGGCATTGACGCCGATCCTGCCGGAGCCTCCACCTATCGGTCGGTATCCCAAAGTGCGTTCATCCGAAAAATTCTCCGGAATTTGGGATAATCCCGGTGATTGCCCGTACCTCTCGGGGGAGGGACGAGAGTATGCATCCACATCAAAATGTGTTGTTTGGTACGCCGCCGGAGTCGTCGAGCCTTGGGTGCCCGACGACGAACCAATATCGGTAGTACCCAAAAACGTTGTACATGCCCGCCCAATCGCCAAACGAGTTCAAGTCAAACCTGTCGGAGCCGCGGCCGCCGCCGCCGGAGTTTCCATCGCCGGACATTTTTTCAAAAATTAGAGAGAAAAGGGAGAAGATATTTGAGAGAAGATATTTGAGAGAAGAATAGATGAGTGTAGTGTTTGTGTGTAGAATGGAGAATGGAAGATTAAGGGAGTATTTATAGAATATTAAAAGAAAATTTTTTAAAAAAATTCGACCATTTGAACGGTCATATGACTGTTTGTAAAAAAAATTTAATTTTTTTAATTTTTTTTTTATTTCGAAAAATAGGATTTAAAAAAATAATAATAAATATATGACGTCATAATTACAACGCCCACTCGCGGGCCAGCGAGTGGGCGTCACGCCTAGCGCCAGCGCGCGCCACGTGGCGAGATAGCTCGTGCCCAGCCTCTTCCGCGCGCGACGAGACGTCCCGTCTCTGCGGGACGAGATGCGTTTTGCAACGCGGTCTCGCCGCCGACCCGTCTCGGCGGGACGAGATCGAGCCAGTGGCGAGCTGCGCTGCTGATGCTCTGAACGACATCTAATTGGAATTAATATTGTGTGTGCCAAACAACAAGATTTCCGCTCCTATTTTTGCCTTTCTTGAATAGTCTCAATTTTCTTAGCTGATTGATGAAGTGTTGACTAGTATAAATACAAGCGAAGGTCCATTATGTACGTGTTTGATAATGATAATACATAATCAGATACTCTATTCGTCCCATTAAATATGAAATATTTGGTTTTCAGCGTGGGATTTTATGTAATATTGTTTTATGAGTTAATTAATAGAGAATAAAGTAAGAGAGAGAAAATAAAGAGAGTGTTGTTTTCAATTTTAGAAATGATTCATTTTTAATAAGAGAAAAAGAAAAAAAAAATTATTTCATTTCTAATAGGACAGAATCAATATTTAAAATTTAAATTATGCAAAAAAAAAGTGTAGATCAGAATCCCAGAGGCCAAAACCTAGATGAGGAATGATCGATTTCGTGTGAATGAAATCGACGTCAGATTATCACGAAATCAATCATCTACAGCAGAGGAAGAGTACACAGCAACATCAACAGCAAGTCAATAAGCAATGCAGCCACAAAACTTGTATTATTAACCACACAAACGCATCTCAATTTGTGATGTTCCTTCTCCTTCTGTTTGGCGGCCGCCGCGTTCTATTTCTTCTTCGTAGCAGAAGCCGCCTGCTTGAGCTGATGAGTTTCGGAATATACTGAGGTAATGAGTCTCGAACTTCGCAGCCCGTTTATTGGGGTTCCGCTTAATTGCACTACGTTTCAAGCAAGGAGCGGTAGAGATTATGCTTATCTTAGGGGAGGAGCTGCACGAAAGCCCTCCAGAAATGGTTTATCGTGTAAATGTGCCAAAAAAGTTGATTTTGTATTTTATGGTAACAAATTGAAGCATTTTTGTGGGAGAAATGCTGAGCTACTTTGGAATAAGTTGGAATTGCAGAGTGGTCGAGTGATCAGTTCCGTTAGGGAGCCAATTGTGAGGAATGAGAGACTTGTCAAATTTGTGACTCCGCTATGGGAAGAGGGTTTATTTCTGTTCAGGTGCTCCGTCTTCTTTTCGGTGATATCTGGGGTGTGCTTATTGGTTTGGTATGGGCAGTCGAAAGCGAAAGTGTATGTCGAGGCCAATTTGCTGCCATCGGTTTGTGCCCTGTTGAGTGATCATCTTCAGAGGGAGCTTGATTTTGGTAAGGTTCGCAGAATCTCGCCTTTAAGTATTACTTTGGAATCGTGCTCGATTGGGCCTCACAGTGAAGAGTTCTCTTGTGGTGAGGTTCCCACTGTCAAGCTGCGTATTCGTCCGTTTGCAAGCCTCAGAAGGGGGAAAATAGTTATTGATGCTGTTTTGTCCAGTCCAAGTTTGTTGGTAGCACAGAAAAAGAACTATACTTGGTTGGGAATACCCTATTTGGAAGGAGTACCACAGAGGCACTTGTCCGCTGAAGAAGGAATTGATCATCGTACAAGAACAAGGAGACTTGCAAGGGAGGAAGCCATGGTTCGCTGGGAAAGGGAAAGAGATGATGCAGCTAAATCATCTGCTGAGAATGGTTATATCATTTCGGAGTGTGAATCTGTCCAACCCGAGGATGACTCTTTCAAGGAGCATATGGCTCGACCAACAAGGACAAGGCTAGGGACTCTCGATACTTTCCCTTATACAGATGAGAAATTGCAGTGGAGAGACCATCACTGTATGGATGCTGGTGTAGAGTATGATTTGAAGCATGCTGATTTAGAGAGATCATTTGGTGCAAAAGTTTCAAGCCTTGAAAACAGCATGTGGTCCAGGATAGTGCCTGGATCTATGAGGCAGAAATTCAAGAGGAAGGCCAATTGTAGGGATTTATCTATGAGTAATATTGCTTCTAAAAGGCGACTCCTTGAATGCAGTGCATTTGCAGCTTGTTCATTTTTCAAAGGAAAATCACTGGGAAACTCAGGAAGCTGTGCTAATGGATCTGTATGCTTTGATTTTCCTAGGATGGATTCTTCCATGAGAAGCAGTGATGATGCTGGTCCTTCTTATTCTGCGGGGACCCAGTTCAAAGAAAATCAGAGAGCTATGGATCATGATCTAAAGGTTGACCGTAGTGTTGGTGGTAAAAACGTTGAAGTTGTTGAAGATTTACTGACAAACAAGGATGTGTTCGAAGCGGACAACAAACTGAAGACTGATTTTGTTTCTAGAGTAATTTTAGAAATTCCATCTAGGAATCAGATGGATAGAGCTCGAGATCCATTTCTCTTTACTTCGAAGAGACTTAGTAAATTTACAAACTCTGGTGATAAATTTTCAACAGTAAAAAGTGTAAGAGGAATAACAAACACCAACAATTGTGAAACAGATAATGAATATTTTGAAAGAGATGATACAATCCATGCTGATGTCAGATTGGTCAAGAAGGTGAAGAATGTTGAAGGTGACATTTCGGATACTCAAGGCTTTGGTGCCTTGGGTAGTTCTACTATTACTGAAGTTGATTCTTCAAGTTCATCTAGCATTTTGGGAAAAGTTGCACCAATGGGTTTACAATCAAGCCCATCCCCTGCCCTTAAAAACATCGCATACGTGTGGTCTCTTATACTTGACAATCCTTGGCAAAGGCTGAAGTCGGAGATCAAAGAGGGATTTGAACAAATATCCACAGAAATAGTCGACGAGATGGGTGAAGTAAATACTTCAGGCATAGAGAAAATGATTCCTGTAGTCCTTGACTCGGTACATTTTAAAGGCGGCACTCTTATGCTGCTTGCATATGGTGATGCAGAACCAAGGTAATAATAGCGGTGTGAAGGATCAATTCAAATTCCCGTTTGCTGCCTAGGCTATTTCATAAGGAAGTCATCAATGTATCATCATCATGTTCTTTGGAGCGTATGATGCTTGGCTTTACTCATCTGAAACTATACTTTTTTCGTTAAAGATTTCAAAATCCTAAGTATCTTTTGATATAGTATCTTGCTTGTCTTTTTCAATTGAAAATACATTTTTAAGGAAAAAAATTGAAACGTTAATTATATGGTCGTTCATCCTCTATTTGAGTACGGATCATACGTTTATAGCCATGTCTTATGCTGATTTTCTTACAGATGCGGGATTCCTTACTCCAAGTATTTGGTTGTGATTGTTGTTCCTTTTATAGAGAAATGGAAGTTTCCAGTGGGCATGTGAAGTTCCAGAATCACTACGGGCGTGTACATGTGCAGCTTAGTGGAAATTGTAAGACGTGGAGATCAGATTTTATGTCGGAAGACGGTGGATGGTTGTCAACTGATGTTTACGTTGATATCATTGAACAGAAATGGCATGCCAATTTGAAAATTGCAAATCTCTTTGTTCCAGTAAGTCCATTGAAAATGTGAACTTCTAGAATCTAGCTTCATTTACTTTTGAGGAGTATATGCTGTCCCCATCTCAACCAGACTATCCTAATATTTATATCTTTGTGTTTTAGCTTTTTGAGCGGATATTAGACCTTCCGATTTCATGGTCTAAAGGAAGAGCTAGTGGCGAGGTGCTTCTCTGACTTCATAATTTCTCTTCTAAATTGAATCTAGTTACATGTGATAAGCATAACCCCTTCATAGTGATGCTGGATTTATGCTAATAAGTAGTAGCATTATTATTTTGTTATTTTCATATATACAAATCTGTAGACCCATACTAGATCCATCTTTATGTTTGATGTAGCATTTTAGTTTTGCATGTAAAAAGCCCAAAAAACTGATGATGTTACAGTTACTCATAATTTCTCTTGATTCAGTTTCCACTTTCTCTTTCTGTCTGATACATAATTATGTTGTTGGAGTTGTTTGAACCCATGTAGTTGCACTACTGGGTGTGGGCGGTTGATTTAGGATAAGGTTTGTTATTTGTTAACTGAAGATAATTGCTCTGGAGCTATTGCGGGGTAAAAGTTTATATGTGATTTTTGTCTTTGTTATCCCCTGTCCAACAGAGGACCCAAATTTTGATCAAAACAGAAGTTTGTATTTTTCCTGGTCTTTGAGCATTTGACATTTCTATTGTACCAGGAAAGTTTATAGTCCCCACTCCCTAGATGTTCAGTATGAAGGAAAATAAGTTCAGAAAATAAATTTGTCTAAGAAACAATACAATTTTATAAATTAAGAGTGGTTTGTTTACTTCTGGTCATCAGAGGACTCTAATCAGAGTGAACAAAAGTTTGTCATATTTCATGGTCGCTTGACATGTTAGTGATACCAGGAAACATGTGCTGTTCAGACTGAAAAAAAGTAGTTGCAATATTAAATTTCTCCAAGAAACAGCACTGGATGTGGAATTGTTTTTTATTTCAATCAAGGAAGTTCCATTTTTTGTTTTTGAGTTGGGGGATGGTGGGATTGAGATTTGTACCTTGGTCACTGACCCAGACAAAGGGGAGGAATATCATTAATGTACATTGCTTATGTCAATCAAACAAGTTTTAAATGTATAATGATTTTCAAGATCTTATCCTTGACTAGATATTTTTTTATGCACACTGGGCATGTCATCTCAGAACTCTGCTACACAGAATTATTCTTGAATAACTCACCTCTTTCTAAACGTGACTCTTTAGGAAAAATTAAAGATTCTACTCAATAATTAAGTGCATGCAAGCAGAAGAGTATGGAAGTACTCCCTCCGTCCTGCCTCAAGTGTGGCACTCCTTTTGGGCACGAGATTTTAGGAAGTGTTGTTTAGTGGTTAAATAAAGAGAAAATACAGTAGGAGATAAAAGAGTAGAGAGAAGAGGAGAAATAATAAAGTAACAGAGATAAAAAAAAAGTGTTGGTTTTTTCCAAAAAGGGATATGCATCACTTTAGTTGGGATAGCCCAAAAAGGAATACAAATCACTTGAGGTGGGACAGAGGGAGTATATTTTTTAATAGAATTGTTTATGTATATATGTATGATCATCAGTCTGAAACTCTTCCCCCCTTGTACTTCTTGGGTCCAGAAACTGTTTCATGGTAATTTTCCCTTTCACAGGGTTAGTTTCTTGATATAAGTTTGTCATAGTTATTTTTTGTATGCCATGAAAATCACTGGTTCGTTTGTCCATTTTCTAAAGTAAGCTGATGCTAAAGTGGGTTGAGTTCATCTTATTGCAGTGCTCAATAGTTAAATCCCTTTCCTGTCAATTGTCAAAGCTTATGCTTACCTACTTATGCACTGACCAGACATCCAGTACTCTTCTGTTGTTTCTTTATTAATTAGCAGACTCTTCAGAAGACACGAAATACAAAACTAGATTGTCTTAAAGTTAATAATTCCAAAATGCCACGTCAAAAGATATTTAGGGTCATTTTTGTTTATTTAGATTGCCATGTCCTATGACATTTCTCCCAACTGGTTCGTGATTATAAAATTTTCTTAGAAGGAAAGTTCTGCCACAAGATGTCATAAAATCTGATGAATGTTATCTGAGCTTGTACGTCGGTTGTTAACAGATTCACATATGCATGTCAAGAGGAGAAAGCTTGCCTAATCTTCATGGACAACTTGATGTGACAGGGTTGGCCTTTCACATATATGATGCTCCATCAGCATTTTCTGTACGTTGCTACTATTTATCCCTATCTTTTTTATTACGTCTCTTATTTCTTGGACTGTTTTAGGATTGTTTTTGTTCATCAGATTAGTAAACATCATTACAGCTGTGTTACGATGCTCAGTGGTCATGAAAAATTATTGCATTTGCAATCAGATGCATGATCAGCCTTCTTTCATTCTCGATCTTAAATTTGTTATCTGTGATAAGAAGTTACTATGAAATCAATTGTGTCACGTCTTCCAAGAGGATTTTATGGTTTGGATGAGTTGAAGCTCGTCGTATTCATAGGGTTAATTATTGTAAATGTCCTTCCATAGAGCCTTATCTGCTTTGCTAGACATGTCTACCATTTACTCCTTTTTCCTAAACAATAATATAACCAACCTCCTGTGGAACCTTACATTGCACATCTATGTGATTAGTGGTCAGACAAGATTGTCTGTGTAAAATTATAAATAGAAAATACATATAAAGAACTTTGAATTCGGTAAATTAAATTTAACCTGCAGTGTTTGAGTATTATCTTATAAATGGAAAATAGCACCACAAGATCGACATGCTACTGCTTAAACTTCTTAAGTTCTACTCAACTACTCATACTCCAGTTCTTGTAGATCTCTCATATTAATCTCAAGGTGTAGCTTAAAATATTAGTTACTTTCTCGAATATAATTTTACATTCTGTCATGTCAGATGAATGATTCCTGTATTGAGATTGAATGATCAATAGTATCTCATGTCAATTTCTTTAAGTACATGAAATGGCCTGGTATTTCTTATGATTGCCTATTCAATGATATGAAGAATCAGAAGAGAAATTTGAGTTGCTTCATTGCTTATGTTTCAATTATTGTCGTTGTTGAAGTATCTTTTTCCTACCTGCTGTATGGATATTTTAAAGGTTATACGCCACTATTGTGTACAGGATGTTTATGCAAGCTTGTTTTTCCGAGCCCAGCGGATATTTTTGCATAATGCCAGGGGATGGTTTGGTGATATTCCTTTAGAAGCATCTGGGGATTTCGGCATTGATCCAGAGCAAGGAGAATATCATGTAATGTGTCAGGTATATCAATCTATTGATTCTCTTTTATTGATGAGAACATTGGATACAGTTATAATAATCTGATTGATGCGCTTCGGAACTGAGCGCTGGGATTTGCATTCTCTGGAGCGGTTTTTATTTGCTTTCCTCTAGAAAGCTGAAATTATTGACAATGTGATACTTCATGTTTGCATTGCAGGTTCCATCAGTAGAAGTAAATGGTTTGATGAAAACATTCAAGATGAAGCCACTGTTGTTTCCAGTATGTGTCTCAATTTTCCTCTAAATGATTAAATTCATTAGTCTTTTGAATATTGATGCCTTTCTTAATTTCTTCTTTCTGTTTGTCATCATAAATGTATGTTTGTTTGCACAACCACTAATTACTACGAAAATCCTGTTCTGAGTTCTGAATTTCCAGAATGGAGCAAGTAGTATGATATATGAAGTTCCCAACCTGTTAAGCTTTACCAAAATACCAGTCATTTTTACTGATGGATTGTAATCATGTTGCTGTTATGTATATGTGGCTGTTGAATGCACAGCGTTTAATTTATTGGTTGTATTTGGTTTAGATCTTTCAAAATCTAAACCAATCATACCTGGATCATCAATAATTGTTA
The DNA here is from genome assembly GCF_023119035.1 of Salvia hispanica. Taxonomy (NCBI): domain Eukaryota; kingdom Viridiplantae; phylum Streptophyta; class Magnoliopsida; order Lamiales; family Lamiaceae; genus Salvia; species Salvia hispanica. Next base: position 42,800,897 of record NC_062965.1, read on the forward strand.
TGTAGAGTGTGAATCAATCAATCAAATCAACACGACTACTTTTACAATCTTCTGGATTATCTACCCTGCTACATGGCGATGTTAGGTTGTGCTTAACTCCACCTATGGTGTCATATGACTCATATCATAGAGATGTAGCTTGTGTATGTGACTCTGATAGAGTGAGCATGTAGAACGAAGAAGAAAACAGAATACTGTATGCTCCTCTGAAGGGGCCAGGAAGACGCACCAATCTCAACTAAATTCATTAATAGAGATGATCCCTAATAACAGAAAGGAGAACCAAAAATATAGACTAACAAAACCCTAATCCTAGGCCCATGCAAAACAGGCTTCATTCCTTTACTTGGACACTACATAAACTGACTCCAAATAATTAAAGGAAATACTCTTAGTTACTCCCTCTGCCCCCCATTAATTGGCACCGGTTGACTTGGCACAGGTTTTAATAAATATAGTGGAAAGTGGGTGGAAACAGATAGTGGATTGTGGGTCCTACTTTTATATATTAATTTTATAATAAAATGTGAGTGGAATGAGTTAGTGGAATGTGGGGTCCATTACCAAAAGTAGTAAAAAGTAAAGATGCCAAATAATGGGGGACGGATAAAAAAGGAAATTGGTGCCAACTAATGGGGGCGTAGGGAGTAATTCAGTGCTACTGTGCGATTCCTGCGAACGTAAACCTTCTAGGGACACACTCAATCTCACCTGGACAGCTCCTATGTCTGTTCGACCATGCCCCTGCCGCACAACATGGCTTTTCCTAACATGGTTTTGATGCCGAGTTTCTCTTTTTTGTGGGTTCTAGACCTCTAGTCGTAATTGTTCTACACATTGCTGCTATTGACTTGTGCTGTGCCCATAAGTATATGGACCTAGGGTTTGTCTAGAATTTTGTCAGTTTCCCTTTTCATAGGACTATGGTTTCCTAAGCTTCACCATTAAGAAATATAATCTATAGTTTCACAAATACTTTGCGGCCTCTTCAGAGGAGAATTCAGTTCTTTTATCTGTTATTTTGTTGGCTTCATATTCTCAATCACCTTACCTCTATCAGATTCTAGGTCCCTGAAAGTAAACACTGAACCATAGCACAAAGACTCCTGTCTCTACCACTACTACAACTAAATTTTCTGTGTTGTTACCTTTATCAAAAGTAAGCAATCGTTACTCCATACCCCTATTTCCTCATGAAGTCAACCTAAAAACCATTACCTGTTTGCATTTGCAAGTACGTAGACATAGTGCTGAAGTACATGCATAAATGTTTATGCATAAACTTGGTTTGCGGACGCATGTATCTATCTTCTGTTTGTTTTTATGCATTGTTGACTATCTTTTCCGCTAATTGTGAGAACTCTTCTATTAGATACTCCTGGATTGATTTTTCGCTGAGCATTGGTCTTGGTCTATTTCCATTTCCTGGTGCCACTTTATTGAGGTTGGCCCTCCCGTTTTTCAAAACCAACCTAATGAGTTTTCACCATTCACCAGCTGGCAGGATCAGTAACATCTGTGTTCAACTGTCAAGGCCCCTTGGATGCTCCTGTTTTTGTTGGGAGTGCATTGGTCTCGAGGAAAATTATTCATTTATCTGCTGATTCTGCCCAATCAGCTGCATATGAGGCAATGGTGATTAATAAAGAGGCTGGAGCAGTTGCAGCTATTGATCATGTTCCACTTTCCTATGTTTCTGCCAATTTTACCTTTAACACTGATAATTGTGTGAGTAATTATTAAATAGTAATCAGTGGTTCATAGTTTGACGAAGTTCTCTATCTTTTTTCTAACAACACATGCTTATTTTCCCGCTTGCATATGGTAGGTCGCTGATCTGTATGGCATCAGAGCTACACTTGTTGATGGTGGCGAGATTCGTGGAGCCGGGAATGCATGGATTTGTCCCGAGGTAGAAGTATAGTTAGTTTATTTTCTTCCTTAAATTACACTTAGGTATTTCGGGTTTGATCTAACGATAATAAGCGTATTATTGTAGGGTGGGGTTGATGAGACAGCAATGGATATCAACTTTTCAGGAAACTTGTGCTTTGACAAAATTGTGCATCGCTATATACCTGGTTACCTCCAAACTATGCCATTTAAGTTAGGGGATCTGAATGGAGAAACAAAAGTTTCTGGCTCATTGTTAAGACCGTAAGATTTCATGCTGTCTCTTTGTGTAAGTTGATGGAATCGGCTATCTTGTCTAGATAGACTGATATTTCCTGGAGATGTTTGTTCACAGGTTTTGTAAATGGGAAATTTCTTTATGGATGTAGGAGATTTGATATCAAATGGATTGCTCCGAAAGCGGAGGGGTCACTTTCCGACGCCCGTGGAGATGTGATTATCTCACACGATCACATTTGTGTTAGTTCTTCATCTGCTGCTTTTGAGTTGTACACAAGAGTGCTAACATCATATCCTGATGAAAACCAGTTATGCTGGACAAAGAAAGTGGTTAACATGCCTTTCTCTGTCGAAGGAGTTGAACTAGATCTACGGATGCGCAATTTTGAATTTTGCAACTTGGTTTCTTCCTATACATTTGATTCTTTGAGGCCCATTCATTTGAAAGCAACTGGAAAAATTAAGTTTCAAGGGAAGATCAACAAGAATTCCCACAGCCAAGTTTCGCAGTCTGATACAAACTCAGAAATGATACCAAAGGAAGGTGATGATAATGAAAAAAGTATTTCTGGTGATATTTCAATCTCAGGTCTAAAACTCAATCAATTGATGTTGGCTCCTCAACTTGCTGGAGTGCTCAATATAACATCTAAGGGTATGAAGGTTTGTCTCACATCCATTTGCTTGATGAATAGTTATTATTTTAGGCTTAATCATGTTTTGTCCCCAACTTTTAGCATTTTTTATAGCGAATGATGGTCCACAACATTTTTTATTAGAGGACTTATGTGATGTTGCTGATGTTAGGGACTTTTGTGACGTCGCAAATGTTAGGTTGATATCTTAATTATTCCTTTTTCCCATAACACGTCTTTTAGTGAGTCAGGGGGGTCTCAAAGAGAAATGCTAAATCTGCTGTATTAGAGGACTGATTCATTGTTCCGTTGCCGGATTATGTTAAGTGGAACGAAAATCAAACTTTTCGCAAAGTTGAAGGGTCTCAATGAGAAATGCTACATGTTTTGTATTAGAGGACTTCTGTGATGCCTCTAATGTTTGGTGGAACTTCTTTCTATTGTATAATGATGCCATGTAGCTGGTGAGGGGTTCAAAAATCCACCAAAAAAACCCAGATAGCCAACCTAATGTTCCATCACCGAATGATGACAAGCGAGACATGAAATTTTATTCTTTGAGAGAAAAAATAAGCTGCGAACTTTTTTTTTTTTGAAAATGCTAAAAGTTGATGACTCAAAACATGATTACCCGCATTTCTTATTAGTAATCCTTCAAGACTCGATATGTTGGCTCTAGATACTCATGCTTAAAATGGGTTCAGCTCTGACATGTGACTGCTAGCTCAAGTAGCTGGAGGATGTGTTTAGATAATGAGTATCTTCTCCGTATATGAAGCCAAAAATACCGATAAATCTTCCAGTATCTCCTTTTTTTCCGGTCATGCAGTTGGATGCTACTGGCCGGCCAGATGAAAGTCTTGCGGTTGAAATTGTAGGACCTTTGCAATCTACTTCTGAAGACAACCTTGCGGGAAAATTGCTCTCTTTTTCTTTGCAGAAAGGTCACCTGAAAGCTAATGCCTGCTATCGACCACTGCACTCAACTACCTTAGAGGTCCATTCTACTGTTTCCTAGTAACTTCCTTTTCTTTAACTTATATTTCCTTGTGACTTTTTACCATGCACAGATTTCCTTGATACTTATACAATGTGTTTTTCCTTGTGCAATCAGGTTCGCCATCTGCCACTGGATGAGCTGGAGCTAGCATCACTCCGTGGAGCAATTTCAAGAGTAAACTTCTTGTTGGAGTGCTAAATAGTATTTTTGGTGCCACTGGTTATAGAATGCTTTGAATTTTTGTTTATATATATGTATTTGTTATTATTATTATTCTATTATATTAGACTCATTACTTTGTTTAGTTATTCTTTTTAAGTTTGCATATTAACTTTTCCAGAACTTGCCTAGGTTATTGGTTTTTTTCTTTTATTTGCTTACCTGTGTTACTGAAAAATGTTTGTTTGATTTGACTGGATAAATAGCAGTCTTAAAGTGGAAAAATGCTAAGTATTATTCCCACACGAAGTTTGTGAATAAGTACTTATTGTGTATGTTGAGCAGAACCTCTTATCTTTTATTTTTATTAAAATTTTCCCATTTTTAGGCCGAGCTGCAGTTAAATTTTCAAAAACGAAGGGGACATGGTGTATTATCTGTTCTTCGCCCAAAATTCAGTGGTGTGTTGGGTGAAGCTCTAGATGTGGCTGCCAGATGGAGTGGGGATGTGGTCAGTACCTTTGTCATATCTATTTCAAATTCTCTGGTTTTTGTTTTAGATCCTCACTTCAAGGACTAGCAACAGTTCTTTGAAATTACTGCAACTTTTGGTTAAGGATATTACTGTTGGCAATAACTCCACTGAAGACATTAGGTTGTTGTATATATTTAATGTTTAATTATAAGTTTAGTTTTAACATATTAGAACTCCATCTTAAATGAGCTGGAAATGTGAGTTTGCTATTATCTACTTAATGGAGAACATAATCACCTCCCCCCATGATAAGACAAGGTAGACTTTTGCTATGTATTGAGAAATTTTGAGAAATGGAGCTGTGCTGACCGTCTTAACATTTTTCTTTTGTCTTCGAGAGGGTATAAGATTCTCTTTTTGAAAACCTGAGAATATTGCAAACCTCATTTGTGCTTTATCAGGTCAATTTGGCTGGCGCCTGGAAACAAGTTGCATTTTGTATTTTTCCTTGAGGCAGATTGGGTTCTCAATAAGAGGAGCACAGTAATATCTCATGAATTCGTTATTTTTTAATAACATAATATGATTGAATATAAGGCACAGGTTGATTTTGTGTATCCTTGGGCTAACTGATGTAGTTGAATTGTTTTGCTTTGAACTGTACACCGTACTAGTTTTATGGATTGGTTGATTAAAAAATATCATATTGCATAGCTGAAGGAAGCATTATGCTGTCTTTTAGTCTACATAAATAGAATAAGATGGTTGATCATATTTGTTTCTGGTCTATTCATAATTTGATAGATCACAGTTGAACAAGCAATCTTGGAGCAGAGCAATAGCAAATATGAACTACAAGGGGAGTATGTATTGCCTGGTTCCCGCGACCGAAACCCGGCTGGAAAAGAAAAAGGCAGCCTGTTTCAGAAAGTAATGACTGGTCATCTTGGGAGTATGATCTCTTCTATGGGTAGATGGAGAATGAGATTAGAGGTCCCTAATGCTGAGATTGCTGAGATGCTTCCGCTTGCTAGGCTTCTTTCTCGAAGTTCAGATCCTGCTGTTCAATCTAGATCGAAGGTTGTGGCTACTTTTGTGATATCTCGAAATATTAATTTGTGTTAAACTGTCTCACTGCTAACTGTGAGAGCAGCCCTGCCATCTCTGCCAGAAACTTAATTTACTTATGTGGTGACATGCATGCCCTAAACTCGTTAAGCAGTGATTAGCAGCCCTGCCATCTCTGCCAGAAACTTAATTTACTTATGTGGTGACATGCATGCCCCCTAAACTCTTTAAGCAGTGATCTAGTCATGGTAACTATATTTGAATAGATGAACTTATATATTGCTTGCATTGGTTTGGAAATGGCTCTCGATTTAGGGACTTCAGATGATTTATCAATGTCAGTTTTTTTGCCCGTGATTTGTATTGAATTACCACCTCATCTTAAAGCTTAACACTGTTATTTAGTTTTTTGCTATTTTCAAAACTCCCTGTGCAGACATATTACTTTGTATTAGTCTTTGCACATGAAAATCATTTATTAATTGGTACTCCTAGTAGTTAAACTTTTAGACATGGTTTTTTGCTTGGAATGGAATGATCACCTCATCTAGAAGCTCTTAAGTTGTTAAAGACATATACCGTTTTATATTTTTTCTCTTCAACCATTTCGATGGATATCAGATGAAAAAATAGTGTCAAGGGACAGTATTAAACATGAAATTTTAAAGCTGGTTTACTGAGTTGATAACTGTAGACTGATAACATGTTCTCTTGAGGTTGACTCCTTTCTGTTATTTGAATTGTTTGGAGGAGTTTCTTTGCCTCATGATACTTTTGCAAGCCTTGATTGTGAAATAACTAGTCTAGCTTTTATCAGTAGTAGCAAATTATCCCTTTACCCTATTGATTCTATTTCCTATTTTGTCTCCATTACTTTTTCTAGTCTAACAATACACTTGATGAGTTCTACAGTTTTTAATATGCACGTCCTTTTCTTATACAGGATCTTTTCATACAAAGTTTGCAATCAGTTGGAATGTGTGCCGAAAATCTTAAAAAGCTGCTCGAGGTACGTTTAACTTGCAGAGATATTAAGTTTTTATCTACTGGAATATCTAGGGCCCCGAAATTGGAATTACTTAAATGGTGTTTCCTTGCTCCTGTTCATTTTGTTCTCAAATTTATCTAATTTTGTGAAACCTTAAAGGAATTTCATGGTCATTGTGCCACATCGTATGAAGTTGTACTGGACGATTTTGACCTTCCCGGTTTAGCTGAACTTAAAGGTCGCTGGCGTGGTTCTTTGGATGCAAGCGGGGGAGGCAATGGGGATACAATGGTAATAACTCTGACAATTTCCACCTTGTGCTTTCATGGGTGTGATAACTGTGTAAAGTTCTTTTCTTCAATCAGGCTTCCCATCCAAGTTTGTAACTAAGAGCTTCTTTGATATTGATCAAAAGATATGGACAAGAAGTAGATTAGTTTAGGATTACTCTTTAATCTAGAATTTTATCTTTATGTTTGGACTTTGGAGTCTAGTTATTAATTCATGTTTATCTCTAGTTAGGATTTATTTTCAATTGCAAGTAGGATTGGATTGGGTTTGTTTTTGGAGATTTAGTTTGAGTAGGAGTCTTATGAAAGTCTCTATAAATTCTTCTCACACATTTGAAGAGAGCTATCCAAGGGATCAAATAGTTGTGTCCGGCAAGTGCCGTGAGGTTGGACTTTTGCCTTTCTTGGTTAAGGATTAAACCCTTCCGTTTTATCTATTTTAGTTGCTATCTTTCATTCCATAATCCCCACATCACATTATTATACGTTGGGCAATTTATCTTGATTCATTCAGCCCATTTATCATGCCTGTAGTGAGATATGTTTCGTATGCACCCGCTTAATTAAGTGCCTTCCCTGCACCCATCTCTATTACTCCAGCAGCCCTTGTTATTTCTTGTGGCTCTATAAGCAGCTTGTCAGTTCCAGCACCTTTCGCTCTATATCATTCTCCTTGCCACTTTTTAGCACAGAAGCATATATTCTTCATCGATCTTCACTCTGCTGATTCCTTTTCATAATCCAATTAGCCTCATGTTCCATTATCAAAATCTTGTAATTCTGTTTCTATGCATCCTCATCAGTCATGGGTCTCTTGCTTTACATATAAAAATTTCTAGTGACTATTGAGCATAGTTGAAAGATGTTCACAAGGAACTAACTGCAATAAGATTCCTTTCTCCCAGTTTGAGCGGCTGATCCATGCCAATTTTTAACCACATAACTGATTTTGCTCCCTGTCTACTTCAGGCGGATTTTGACTTTCATGGAGAGGAATGGGAGTGGGGAACATATAATACCCAGCGTATTCTAGCAGCTGGTATGTACAGCAACACTGATGGTTTGCGTCTTGAGAAAATCTTCATCCAGAGGGACAATGCCACGGTTCATGCAGATGGAACGCTATTGGGCCCAAAGACAAATTTGCATTTTGCTGTTCTAAATTTTCCTGTCAGCTTGCTTCCAACTTTTCTTCAGGTTATCGAGAATTCAGCTACCGAAGCTGTTCAATCTCTTAGGCAGTTATTAGCACCGATCAGGGGCATCCTTCACATGGAAGGTGATCTTAAAGGCAATCTTGCAAAACCAGAATGTGATGTCCAAGTAAGGCTCCTGGATGGGGCAGTTGGGGGAATCGAACTTGGGAGGGCTGAAGTTGTTGCATCTTTAACCCCAACCACCCGCTTCCTATTTAATGCTAAATTTGAACCCATTGTTCAAAATGGCCATGTACATATTCAAGGAAGCGTTCCTTTATCACTTGTTCAGAGCAATATGCTGGAGGAAGAAAGTGCAGAAAGGGATAGGAATGAAGCCTCATGGATGCGAGATTGGGACAAGGAGAGAAATAAAGCATCCGGTGATGAGCCGAATGATCGAAAGGGATCCAGAGATAAAAGTCAAGAAGTTTGGGATACGCAATTGGCAGAAAGCCTCAGAGGTTTAAACTGGAACTTGCTGGATGCAGGAGAAGTTAGGATAGATGCTGATATCAAAGATGGTGGCATGATGTTGCTTACAGCTTTATCTCCTTATGCTAATTGGCTCCATGGCAATGCTGAAGTTATGCTTCAGGTTGATACAGCTGTTCATAACTTATGTTTATTTAACATAATACAGTATTTAACATCTTTATATTGGTTGATTTTTCACTTTTTTCAGGTAAGAGGCACAGTAGAACAACCATTACTGGATGGCTCTGCCTATTTTCACAGGGCAACTGTGTCTTCACCTGTGCTTCGGAAACCAGTCACCAATTTTGGAGGAACAGTGCTTGTAAATTCAAATAGACTGCGAATTCACTCATTGGAGGGTAAAGTTAGCAGAAAGGGAAAATTGTCACTAAAAGGGAATCTTCCGTTACGTACAAGTGAAGCATCTATCGGTGATGGACTTGACCTAAAATGTGAGGTTCTGGAAGTGCGTGCTAGGAATGTCTTGAGGTACTTTTTGTTCTAAAAGACAGGGCTTCTTCCTGTCGTGGTTTTCAGTAGGGAATCTATGTGTGTTTATTGTGTGTTTCTTTCCCTTAATCTGATCTACATAAATCTTGTGTATCAAAGTGGTCAGGTGGACTCTCAGTTGCAAATTTCTGGGTCAATTATGCAACCAAACATATCTGGAAAGATAAAGATAAGCCAAGGAGAAGTTTATCTGCCACATGACAAGGGTAGTGGAACTGCACCGTTCATTAATGATATAATAAATGAACCAAGGCCTCCAGCTGGTGCATATGGTCGCATGGTTGCTACAAAATATGTCTCACGTTTTCTCAACCTAATACCAGCATCGTTAAATAGCCCTTTCCAGCTTTCACCTGGTGAGTTTGAGTACTGAGATTTTGTAGCTGGGATTTAAGAACTTTGAATCAGTGTAATTTCTGCTTTGATGTAAGCCTAAAGATTTGCATTAACATAATTTTTTAGCGAAAGTTGCTGCTGGCTATATTACAAGGAAATGAATTGACTTTTTATCGGAAGGACTTTTTATTGCACCTCCTAGATTTAAAGTACTACTTTAAAGCTGTTACATCTAATGCTTTGACTAAATAAATTTCAAAGAGACTTTGGTACCTATATCATGCTGTATCAAAGTTTTTCATGCAAATAAAGTACCTTAAAGCTGTTACATCTAATGCTTTGACTAACTATGACTATTTGCAGCTGAACATGATGAAGCTGAAAAGGAGATGGTGCAGGTAAATGGTAAGCCGAAGCTAGATATTCGCCTTTCGGAGTTGAGGATTGCTCTTGGGCCTGAGTTGAGGATAGTTTATCCTTTGATAGTTAATTTTGCTATTAGTGGAGAGCTTGAATTAAATGGTCCAGCTCATCCAAAATGGATTAAACCAAAAGGAGCTTTAACATTTGAGAATGGTGATGTGAATCTTGTCGCGACTCAGGTAATCTTCATATACTTTTGGAAGTCGCTGAAGTTGCTGGTGCAATTCGGTGGTTTTTATGATCTATGAATGATATTATTAAAATGTAATGTTTTGATGTGTGTTATTTATTTAATTTTTTGTGTCCTTAATTTAGGTGAGGCTTAAGAGAGAGCATCTTAACGTAGCAAAATTTGAGCCTGACAATGGACTTGATCCTGCGTTGGATCTAGCCCTGGTAGGATCAGAGTGGCAGTTTAGAATTCAAAGTCGAGCTAGCAAGTGGCAGGAAAAACTGGTAGTGACTTCAACACGTTCAGTGGAGCAAGATCTCCTTTCAACAACTGAGGTAAATCCAATGCTGAAATCTCAAGTTCTTATGAAAGATTGTAACGAGCACATTGTAAAACTTGTATTGTACTTTCATGGGAAGGAATAAATGGTCTATTAACATGTGCATGTAGATGTGAATGGATGACTAATGTCTTTCTGCTGTCATACACTAATGCATTTTTATACCTGGCGTCTACACGTCATCAGCCAGTTTTTCTTGATGCCGGAATTTGTTGCTATGCACATTCTGTCAACACAACCTTTGCTGCCTTGGATAACTTTATGCTGAATTATGCATATCTGTCAGCATCTGAGAAACTGAGCTGTTGTGTCTAATTGAACAGGCTGCTAGAGTCTTTGAGAGTCAATTAGCTGAATCAATATTGGAAGGTGACGGCCAGCTTGCTTTTAAGAAGCTTGCTACTGCAACGCTCGAGACATTAATGCCAAGGATAGAGGGCAAGGGAGAATTTGGACATGCACGGTGGAGGCTGGTGTACTCTCCTCAGATTCCCAGCCTGCTCTCAGTTGACCCCACAGTCGATCCTCTTAGGTCTCTAGCTAGCAACATCTCGTTTGGAACGGAAGTTGAAATTCAGCTGGGAAAGCGTCTTCAGGTTGGTTTCACTTTCTCAAAAGAAAATAACATATGCTATTCAACACGGTCTTGTCACTGCGGTTCAAGGATTTACCGATATGTTTGAATGCAGGCTTCTGTTGTAAGGCAGATGAAGGATTCGGAGATGGCTATGCAGTGGACGTTGATCTACCAGCTGACAAGCCGTCTACGGGTACTGCTACAGTCGGCTCCATCCAAACGTCTTCTGTTTGAATATTCTACAACTTCACAGGACTAGGATAATACTCCATTATACCATGAAAATTAAGTAGAATTTAGCTAGGTAGGGGAAGTAGGCCTTCAGCTCCAAAGCTGAAGATTGTTCATGTTTAGTTTTATTCTTTGACAGTGTATATTCATTTCTTGTAAATATTGGTTCTTTGCTCAAATGAAAGCTGTAAAGGAGAGCATATGGTTGAAAGGGATTGTGGCTGGTTTCAGTATCAATCAGAAAATAGTTAGCATACAATGTGACAGCAACAATGCTTTGTGTTTAGCCAAACACAAAGTGTGTTCATGAAAGGAGCAAACATATAGATGTGAGAATACACTTACGAAGATGTGAAAAAAAAATCAAGGTAATTAATGTGACATAGATCACAATAAGCTGATATGTTGACAAAAGCTATACCAACTATCAAATTTAAATATTGTTTGTGCTGAAATAGCTTGAAGGTGGAGATTTGTAGAAATGAATGTGAAGAATTCAGGAGATAAGAGATAAGGTGATCCAACCAATTCAGCTAGGAAGCAAACTAGCCGTTTGAAAATATATCAAATTAATCGAACCACGTATTCATATTCTTAGTTATTGTTCTCGATTCATTTTCAAGCTATTGTTCCTAAGATTTAAAAATTACTTATTTTATTTATACAAAGTTATCTAAGAGCTAACGAACCAAACATTACCATGCTCAAATTTGGTTCATTAGAAAACCAGTTTCCCTAAATAAACTCAATCGAGTCATTTTCAATAAGAAAAAATAATCCCGTAATTGATGGATGGCATTAAATTTGAAATGAAATTATAGTTTTGCATTGAATTGATGGAATATATTTGCTTGGTTCTTAGGTTATGGCCTTTAAGCATAAATTTTTATTTTCTCCGACTAATGTATTACGCATAACATAAGATTTTAATATATTATGATAGGGGTGCATTAAAATGACAACATTCTTAAAATGACACTGTGACACCACGCTAGACTGCAATATTATATATGCTAGAGTGCAATAGTATAAACGCTAGACAACAATAATCTACAACAATCTATAGATTGCAGTCTAGCGTATTGGATATTGCAGGCCGCGTCACCTTGTAGTTTAGAGTATTGGATATTGCAGTCTAGAGTATTGGATGTTGCAGTCCGCGTAAATTTACCCTTGCAAATTTTTTATGATTGCCACATGACAGCTGATTATTCATCCACGTGTTCAAATAATTGACTAGGAATGGTGGTATGATGTTATTTTAAGATGGGTTGTCATTTTAACACATCCCTATTAGGTAATATGATATGTTTTATTCACAACTGGTACACAAACGTCAAAAGAGACGATACATTCGAGCAAAAGTAAAACCAAGATTCAAGAGTATAACTAAAGGACAATATTTTCACATTAAACTGAATTTTCAGATAACTGAAACCAAGTAAGAGTACATAACTTGCCGAGTCAAATGTTACATATGCATTAAGATGTAATATGTTATGTTTAATTTATCAGCATTCGTATAGCAATATAGTAAATAATTGCCGCGGGTGATAATTTTCCTCACATCATTCATCCAAGTCTAAGATGCCTTTAGATCATCCAAGCCAACGCTAGCCTGTCAAAGGGAGAACAACATTTCAACAATATAGAAACACAAAAGACAGATACTAAGGGAGTTTGATTTGAAATGTAAATATGTTTCACAGCCAGAGATCATACCAAGAATTTGTGGTTCTCCTCAAGAAATGGTGAGAAAGTGGTGCAAAATTTCTCAATATCACTATTAGCATCACCATCTCCAGCAACAACGTCCAAAAACTTTTTCCTATCAGGAGCGAGCTTCATAGCAAGCTGAAATTTAGGTCCATAATAAGCTTTTGTTAAGGTACAATTGAACTACTTAGAAAACTTGGAACATGCACAAATCACAAGTTTCGAATGCGAAGATTCAGAAATAAAATAGTATCAGAAACTAAATTATCAGGTTTCTGAGTATATAAAGTAGTAACAGATTTCAGTTCCCTGCATTGACATTCTCTGGTTGTATATGATCTTAATTAACAAGAAAGCACAGAGAACATTCCACATGGGCCATCAATACCCAATTCACAAACTCAACTAAAGCTTGGAGCATTTTAACTGTAAATAATAAGCATTGAGAGTTCTTACAGAAAAACTTGAACTAGCCAGCCAACCATGCCACTTTTTCAGGGTCTTCGCATAGGCATCACTACATGCTTGAGACATAGACCAGTCTTGATGATGAATTAAATTCCGAAATAACTCTACCAAGAAATCCATTGCCCTACAAGTTACAAAGCTCTTATGTAAGTCTCTTTGTAAGTCAAATAAGTAACAAGAGATTACATGCATACTACTGTAAGTCTCTAACATGTACATTTAAGCAAATGAAGATATAAAGGAACACTAGCAAGTCAATTTGGAATTAATGAGAAGAGAGAAAGTAATTGATTTTGTATCATCTCTACCTTGTCAACCACAGGAGGCCATTGGTGCAACTAGATGAGCCTTTAGCAGTCTTAGCATCAACTTCTTCTTGTACCATAGTGTATAGATGGATATACTTTGTTGGATCTGACAAATATTTGTTCTCTAGTCTCTAGAGTTCAAGAGGTGAAGATGTGATTTGGTATAAGACTATATCCAAAGAACATTGATAATGGAAGTTAAGTATGTGAACTATAGACGTAAATCATCTTACAGTTATATTGCCTCCGATGTCAGATTTGACAATTGCCATAGCAGCTCCAAATTTTTCTGCAGACATTCACGGCTAGTTAAATCTTACTCGGCAATTTCTTACCATCACAGGAATATTTATATTTTGAAACATTTTAGAGCCATGGGATTATTGTGACTTACTGAGAAAATAAAAAAAATGTGCCTTATGACACACACCAAGTGCTTATTACATCACCCAAACATTTTACAATTTGCTTCATGGTAAATTGACTTGAAAGATTTACATAAAAGTCTGTTCAAGTTAAGAACCCTGATTTGATGTTGAGTATAGTCCCCTTAACTCATCCATTTTTGTGACAGAATGAATATTATTTAAGATCCATCATCCATGATGGAAACTGTATCAAAACGGATCTACGGATCAACTAGTTTAAATGATTGCATACATATATACATTTATATGGTAGCAAAGGAATAAGCAGCCACTATCCAAATGTATGCACCAAAGAATCCTCAATCCCATGCAACAAACCAGAAACCATAAGAAAGAGACAATGTGGGGTTCAAACTTGTGACCTCAGCTCAAGTTCCTAGCACTACACTAAATCTCAACATTTAACATGACATTTTTACGGTGCAGAAGTAAATAAGGACCCAAACATCTAACAGCCGATTTATAATAATAAATGCTGGTGGCAAACATCAAAACCATAGTTAATTATAGTCTGCAGGTACTCCCTCAGTCCCATAAAAATATGGGAATTTCCATTTATAGAAGTTTCCACAAGTCATTACCCATATACATCAATTTATTTACAACTTATACCACGATGGTATGGCCCACCATTACAACCCATTAAACACTAATAATAATATGAGTCTCACCATCCACTGACACTACTTTAACTACCCTTCTCCTCATCTCTCTTACTTTACCAATTGCGCATTAGTTCCCGTGATATGCAGGGAGTAAAACACAATTACACAAATAAACAAATGAATGTCTCCTAGTATATTAAAAAAGTGCAAAACTCAAAATGTACATTGGTTCAGCCTAAACTTAAGAGAAATTACCGATCACAGGTAAAATAAGCTTGCATACATCCAAGAATGGCTTGGTTAGCATTATTCCATCTTCCGACTTAACATGCTGCATTCCTTCCAATGCAGGTCTGAACACCGTGCCCTCCATTTCCGTCCTTTACTGCATAGAGTAAGCAAAATTTCCTTACAAAATACAGAGAAAATAGAAAAACGGGCAGCGGTCACTGCAACCCTGGATCTCAGAGACTAATAAGAAACTAATGCGCCTAATTTCACATTCATCTTGAATTAAACTAGAGTGCCTAATTTCACATTCATCTTGAATTAAACTAGAGTGCCTAATTTCACATTCATCTTGATTTACAGCTGCTTATATTAACTAGATCTCCGAACTCCAAATTACTAGATCAAAAATACACACAAGGATCCCAATTCAAGTGACGTAATTGAAATGTCACTGATGCTTATGGTTCAGAAGAATTGACCGACCAGATTGTTCTCAAAATCTTCTCAATCTTAACCAAAACATAGCGTGATTAACATCCGTTAGCTCAAAAGTAGACGAGAGATCGTGATCGTTGACAACAAGCAACTAGCATCTAATCAAATTAAAAAGAAGAGGGACAAGCAAACAATATCAAATCAACAAACATGAAAGATAAATTGGTGAAGAAATGCAAGGGACTAGAGATTCGAGCGTGCCTGAGAGATTGGGGAGAGAGTAGATTCTGCAAATTATTAGCAGTGTCGTTTGCAAATAGGAGTAGCTTTGATGAAACGCTGCTCTGCTTCTTTCGGTTTTATTCTACGGATCTGCGTCCCTCTTATTTAGAGCATCCGCAATGGTACATAGGCCAGCAATAGGCCAGCAATAGGCTAGCCATTCTCTCTCCTGCCACGTCAGCAACACTAAAAAATCCACCTGCCACATCAGATTTAGGCCAGCCATAGGCCACCGTAATAAAAATAATTCAAAATATACTACATTTACGAAATTAAAATCACGATTAAATTACCGAATTAAATTTACGAGACATATACGGGAAAATTCATTAATTTTATTTTTTTAAAAAGTATATTAACTAAAAATAAAAAAAATTGCATAATAAAAAAAAATCCGGGCTTCCACACACGAGCCACCGCCCCACTCTACTCCTCACTAATTTATTAAAAAAATACATAAAAAAATGTTAGTATGCCACAATGGCGGCTAGCCGATCGGCCAGCGCTATTTTTTATTTTTTTTTTAATTCTTTTTTAATTCTTTTTTTAATTTTTTTTTTAATTCTTTTTTTTTAAATTTTTTTTTATTCTTTTTTTTATTTTTGAAAAATTATATAAACGCGATTTTCTCTATCTCTAAATTTCTGTACAAAAGCAACATCTAGCGATGGACAACAACAACTAGCCCAATACAAAATTAAGACCTAAAACAAAAACATGTCATACCGTTCGGCTAGCGGCAAACTATAACGGATTCAAGGCATACTAACATTTTTTTATGTATTTTTTTAATAAATTAGTGAGGAGTAGCTAGCCGGTCGCTAGCCGACCATTGCAGATGCTCTTAATGAGCCAAAAATATCAGCAATATAAATAATATTCCATTGTTCCACTGTACGAGTCACATTTGATGAAAAAAAATTAGAAATTGAAAAAATTAGTTAAATATGAACCGAAATAAATGAGTGCACGCTTGGTGGTAGTTATAAAATGAGAACATTCTCAATTCGTTCTTTGTTGAAAAGACAGTACTTCATCCGTCCCATATAAGAAGATGAATTTTATTTTATATCCACCCTATAAAAATAGTTGAAATCTATTTATATGAATATTTTTTTCTTCTCTTTTATTTTATTATTTATAGGCTCCATCATCTACTAAATTATTTCAATTACTTTTATCTTCTAACTTACTTTTACCAATTATCCTCAAGGGGAGTGATCAATTGCTAACTCATCCCTTAGTTCCTAACTATAACTAATTTAAGACCATAAGATTTTAGAAATTTTGTGGTCTACAATTTGCCATGTGTAATTTCGTTTTTCATTTTTTAATATTAAAAAGATAATAGCAATTATCAAATTTAGGGTTTAGAAATATAATGTCAATACAGTGTATGAAATACATCAACACGAAGACATAATAATGTCAACACAATTTCATATTGACATTTTACAAGCATAATATTGACATATTATGTAAGGTGTATTGACATAAATCTGTTCGTAAAAAATACGAAAATTCAAAAAAAAATGCAATTTTTTTTTCAAATTTTGACGTCGGAACATATGCATGTAGTATATCGTTGGAATCCTTATAAAATTATCTTTAATTTGATATATGTTATATGAATTTAAAGTTATAGGATTTCTTTTAAAAGTTAGTTATAACTAACTTGACATTAATACCCCTATTGATTTTTATTAGAATTAATCCTATAGCCTTATTGACGTTTTTTGTTGATCGTATTGACATTTCGTGGTTGATGATCCAAGCCTTTAATTTGAATATCTAATGGCTATTATTGAGTTGTAGTTAACAATTAAGCATTAAGTTAGCAATATAACACTCCCCTTATCCTCAATTAGCTTATTTCTATGGAACGAAGAGAGTATGTTAAATGGAGGGTATTTACAATATGAAGGAAAAAAAACTAAAGTAAGAGAAAATATTACTACATAAATAGACTAATTTTACCATTTTAGATATCCACTAAAATTAGATCAGTTCTAAATATGGAAAGTTTTAAACAAATACTAACCATACATATCATTCTAAATGTGGACTACACAATCTACTAACATTACTTCCATCACATTTTCCCTATGTTTAGATTTCCTATTGTGGAGAGAAACTAGGGGTGGCAAAATGGGTAGCGGGTAATGGGTAATTCCCATCTCGACCCGCTACCCGGCGATAACGGGAAATGGGGCGGGATCGGGTAGTGTGTTTTAGAGTTTTGCGGGTAGCGGGTATACCCACTACCCGTACGGGTATACCCGTTAGTCCCGTTAATACCCATATTATTAGTATTAGAGCCATATATCATTTTTAATACTCCCTCCATTCCATATTAATAGAGGCGTTTCAAATAGTTAAATTAGAGAAAAAAAAATAAATACTTAAATAATAATAGCCATATACACATTCATTTTGAAAAATTAAAAATAAATAGTTAGAATGGAGAAAAAATAAAGTAAGAGAGATAATAATGTAGAGAAGAGTATTTATATTATTATTTTTCCAAAATGAGTGAAGAAAATGAAATGATTCTAAGAGTTCTTTTGAAACATTTTTAT
Source organism: Salvia hispanica (assembly GCF_023119035.1). Taxonomy (NCBI): domain Eukaryota; kingdom Viridiplantae; phylum Streptophyta; class Magnoliopsida; order Lamiales; family Lamiaceae; genus Salvia; species Salvia hispanica. The sequence goes on from NC_062965.1 coordinate 42,818,959, forward strand.
ATTCCGACGAACATACAATTGAAAACTCATCGGAACTAGCTATAGAGTCCCCTCACTTTTATTCTTAATCTATTCAAAGTTTACCATAAATATTAATTAAGTAAATTAGGGAACATTAACGATTATTATGGTTTTCAAATTTTTTATTCGAATTTCGGGTCGGGTACGGGTACCCGCAATGCCGGGTACGGGATACCCGACACGGGTATCGGATAATCCCGGTATATCAACCAATTTAGCTAAAATCGGTGCCAAAGCTCATCACCAACAACGACTGACATGAGTATGTGTTGTGTGGTCCAACTTGAACAACAAATAAACATCAAGATCGATCGATAATTCACAGTCCGTTTCACATGTCCTAGCGATTAGCTTGTCCAGTGAGGAGCTCGCAACCTCGGACTTCGTCTTGCTTGATAGGAAGCGAGACCATCAATGAGTAAAAATTTGAATTTAAATATTAGAGTTTTAACATTAATGGTATTTGATCTTTCATTTCGCACGTAAATGGTACCTGATCTTTATTTTATAGAGTATCCTTTTTAGTACCTAAAAATCACATATTTGGTACCTGATACAATTTTCACCCCAAAATACCCACTAAACAAATTCATTTTTCCATTTGTCATAAAGGGTATTTTGGGCATTGACAAGACTAGTACCAAAAGTGATATTATAATATTTTCTCTCATTCTCCTCACTCTTTATACTATTATTATTTTATCAATATTAATATTATTATTATGATGTTATAAATTAATTATTAATTTATTTTTTAATATCATCTAAATATACTTAATCATAATTATAGTTATAATTATATTTAATTATTATAATAATAATATTTTTACAATAGTTAAAAACTAGTAGTAATTAATAAATAATAATTATTATTTTATATTAAATTATTAACTAATCAATATACTCTTAATTAAAATTTAAAATTGTGAAATTGTATTCATAGTGATAAAGAGTTGAATATTTTTTGTTATATGTTTCAACCCTAAAATGAGTATAAATAATTTAATTAAAAATATTCAATTGATTTAAATCTTTAAATAATTAATTTAGTTAGGTGTTTTGTTACTGATTTTTATTATGAATGCAATTAGATGTATGTATAAAACACTTAAAAGAAAGAAGAAAAAGAAGAGAAAAGGAAAAAGAGGAAACATAAACAAAGGAGAAAAAAAAAGAAGAAAAAAAGATAAAATACTAAAAAACAAGAAGAAAGTGAATAAAAAAGAAAGAAGAATAAATTAAAGAAGAAAAAAAAAAAGAAATGAAGGGAAAAAATCACATATTTGGTTCTATTTAATTGAAATTTTCAAAAATATCCTCCATAACAAAAAAAATCTCATGCTTGGTATCTAGGGTTATTTTTGTCACGAGGTACCAAAAACGATATAAAATAAAGATCAGATACCATTTATGTGCGAAAGTGAAAGATAAGGTACCATTTATGCAGTTCACTCTAAATTTTAATCCTCCCAAATATGATCAAAATCTACTACTCCATCCGTCCATCAGAACATATACTCTTTTCTTTTTAATCCGTCCCACAATAATATGCACTTTCCAATTTTCGAAACTATTTTCACTCTAATGAAGTGAGACTCATTTTCACTAACAATATTTTTATTACTTTTTCTCTCTATATCTCTCTTACTTTAACAATTTTTATTAAAATCCGTGCCGAATCCAAAGTGCATATTCTTCGGGGACAGAGGGAGTATTATTATATTTAGACTTGATTCTTAGAGTTAAATGTTCTTAGTCCATCTTAGACCAAGATTGTAGCGATTGCATCGTTGCTTCTTTGGATCTTTTGGTGTTTCTATTTACATATGAGTATTGATCTTTTTAATCCTTGAAATATGAGTAAATTGATCTTTTTAGTGTTGACCATTTATTTTTTCCTTGTCCAAGAATGACAAAAAATAGCATGAATTATTGTGATACTCCAAACATGTGAACATATAGTTTGGGGATTAAATGAAAGAATGTTCTTATGTAGAGGGTTAAAAATAGACACTATAATAAATAGACACTCCATTTCTCTCCTTCAAAATGATCATTTTCTTGAACGTCATAATTTTAGGTAGAATTATTAAGCTCACTTTCATTTCTATCATCACAAGTTCAACTACAACGAGATTTATATTTCTATAGACAATAACGATCAGGCAGTTCTTCAAATATGAAAAACAATAAAATAGAATTGGAGTGATACGAATACAATGACTTGGGATCAAAATTTTATGTACCAAAAAAGCTCAAGGAAATGTAGGGGAGCCATGAGCAAAATGTGCTCACAATAGACGAGGCCACGTCACGACTTTTTCGACTGCATCGAATAGGAAGCAGTCAGAATCAGAAAAAAAAAATGGATGGATCAGTGCATAAGTGAGGATGAATATAGGATAAAGCTTGCCTTGCTTAAATACTTCTTATGAACGCTCAATGCCTCTTTTAATGCTTTTTTCGCGTCCAAATTTCCAGTGATTTCGCCCAAGATCTAGAGATTTGTTTCAAATATAGTGAGAAATAACATGCACTAGGTTGAACATGCATCTGTGTACAGAGGAGAAGAAGAAGAAGTACCTGAACGACATCATCCATGCCTTGAGCCTCTCGTAAGAGTCTCTTATTCTTCTTCTGAAGTACACTAGCAACAAGGAACACCGCGAGAGCACCTCTCTGGTCTGTCCATCCAGTTTCTAAATTTTTTCTCTCAAATTTCCCGTACTGCTTGAGCATCTTCTTATGCTTCACTTTACCTTCACCTTGACTACGGGAAGAAGATGCATCCCTTGATTCCTCATATAATGTAAAGATATTTGGATTGTACTCCATCGCCCACATGACCTACATCCACCAAATTTCCAGTTAAGTAACATAGATATTTACAAAATACCATTGGCACAGAATCCTGTTAAATGTGTCCAGTGAAAAAGGTAAAGTTTAGTGAATCGTTTGAATGGATGATAGGAGTTTGTACCTCCCAGAGATACATTGCATCCACAAACGAAAACTCTCTTCGAAACAGAACCATCAGCATACGAATAGCAAATAAATATTCCCCGCCATCCAGCTCCTCTATCAAAATGGAGATGTGGCCTTCAGTCACACAAAGATGAAACATGCATACATACACATATATTATACAGAAGGGGGGTGGGGGTAGCATGGGCTATCACATCGATATGTAAGATTAGCTTTTCTTATGTTTCTTTCGCGTGCAGGAACCAGATGTTAGCTTATTTGTTTAACACCTTTCAGTGTTCTTTTGTTGGGTAGGATAAGATTCCATTGAATGTGCCAGTTTACATGCAGAAGAAAGGCAACATGTTGGAATCACTGCAGAAGCCTTAAATGATCTGGAATTTGCATTGATACATCTTGAACTGGGGTGCATAGTTCTCAGTAGTCAGTGCACCAATGTTCATTATATGTAGCTGAAAGCATCGCCTCATGATGCATAAGTTCCCATACAAACTAAACGGGGACCTTCTAAGAATTTATGGCAGATTTCAATAACTCTCCAAATGAAGATTTAATATGTATTGTCTTAAATTACTTAATGAAGAATGGAAATTCTACAGAGAAAAACAGCCATACCAAGGTGCCGATGGAGTTTTGGGTCAATAGTATTAACAATTTGTGAAAGGGTTCCCAGTTGAGATTGAACACCCATAGCACTCGACGTACACCTGAAGTTTTCCCTCTTCAAAAAGAAAATGGAGAATGAATTACCAATTCAAGACAAGAAGATAAAAAAAACATTATATATCTCAATTTCAGACAAAAATAGAAACAAGCCGACTTGATAATTATTAGCACGTCACTCTCACAGTTGGATACAGGGGACCAAGGTGCAATCGATTATATGTTTTTAACAAAATAGAACAAGTCTACTGAGAGTCTGAGACACATCAAGGACAGTAATAATCCTCTCTGAAAAAAAAAGGACATTGATTTCTGTAAAAAAAAGGAAGAATTGTAATGGAATAGAAAGCCTGTAACTTTGCTTTTTGCAAATCACTCTGTTTTTATGTTATTTCTTACTAGACAATTCTTTTCTTTGTGAGATCATTTTACTTTGAGAGGGAATGAGAAGAATTAGAAAATGGATTGCTGGCTATGCTAGACCGCGGATAAATGGAAATTTCATTGAACTATTTAATTCACCCATATAAGGAAGTTTAAATTGGAAATTTGGAAATATGAAATGGCTATATATTATTCACTTGCTGGACAAGAGGAAGAAAGAGGCACTACGAGATTGTTGACTAAAGGGATCTTAAGCATTCTTTTAATAATTTGCTGCTTTTACTTGCTTCCAAAGTAACAAAATCGTCTCGTGTCAAAACAAAATTGTCTTATGCATTATATGATTCAAAATTTTCAGTGGATAAAGGAATCTTACAAGCCTACGCATTGCTCGCTCAAAGCACCAGAAGGCATCTGCTTCATGTTCGATAAGAATAACCATGGGAGAGCATATATCATTCATTCCTGCTCAAAAATGGAGTATAATACATAAGAACAGGAAAGATCTTTCACTAATAGATATCACACCTCGGTACAGCCCAAGTAATTACCTTGAACATACCCAATATCTTTGTCCATCCAAGCATAGACAGCTAGAATATCCCAAAGCTTTGCCTGATTAGCTTCATTCTCATAGAATACAAGCGTGCGATCAGTCCGTACGACATCCAAACCTAGATTTGTTATATTAGCTCTATGAATCAGCAATATACTGTACAACTTCGAATGCAGGCCAAATGTCAGATAAAACAATAATTTTACAAATGACACTTGCATGAGTAAGCCAAGCATCAGAACCACACCAAGAGGAACACAGGATATCAGACTGAACAAACATTAGGGGAGATAGGTAGAAACAATTATTGTTGACAAATATTTACTTTTAGAAATCAAGATGAAAATCAAGTCATGGCTGAGCACGAACCAATTTGGGATAGGCTTAGCATCCATTGAATCTCCCTTTGGTCTAATTGACCAGAATTTGTGATGGCATAAGTATTGTTTTGAGGATCTGGTACTGGTTGGCCATCATCAGTAACTACAGGCGTTGTGATGAACTTTCCACTGCCAACAGTAGGTACCATCTTTTGACATACAGCTTTCAGTGCATCATACTGTCCCCTGAATATGTATAGATCAATATAATCAAATACACAGTGCACTGATATTATAGCTTCAAGTATCCATATCATATGGTACATAATATTCAACAAATGCAGCCCACCAAGTTGGCAATCAAGTAAAGATATTATCTTAGCAGATTGCGTACTGGACCTTTAGCCTATCACAGTAGGAATTGAGATCATGTCTGGTGTTGAAAGGCAATTTTCGAAGTTGAGTCAAATAAACTAAGTTGTAACTTCAGTATCGCATAAAAATTCATCAACCAATTGACCGAGGTATCATCATCAACAGAACAAAGTATGTTAGCCATGTAATAGAATCTAGACAAAATAGAGCATCGTTTTATTGAAAAGTAGAGGGACACCAACTCCACTCTAAAGAATCACTATACCGGAGTTGATATATTGATGCAAAATTGTTGGTCAGTGTTTATGTGCTCTGACTATTCATTTTTGAAAGCATCTCCTTAGGTTACACCCTGATACATATCATCCTGTCCTTTTCCAGCAGATTTTTCAAGTTTATCTCTAAGTATGTTTAGATCATCTTTTCAATTTTTATGTTTAGAAGCCTTAAAGTTAGTTAGAGTTTTATTTCACGTTGGAGTCTTTAGTAGAATCTATAAAATAGATTTGTGTTTCTTAATTGAAATGTCCTGCCAGCGTTTGCTGTGTGCTGCCCTCTTTGATGTGTGGCTCTTTCGAAGTCATTATCTTATATCGTATTTTCTGTTCAGTTATAATATATTTTTGGGTTTGTCTTTGTTTTTCTTTTTGGTGGTTTTGCTTGTCTTAGTGGTTAGGATTTCTCATAGTCCTTTGAAATATTTCATCTTGAACTAAACGGAAATCAAGTAGTACCATTTTCTTCCATTTAGCCACAAGTTGATATATCTGTTGAGCAATATGATTTTCACAAGTATTGTACGATATGCACAGGCAAGTCCCCTTATTATAATTCCATATCCTTGTGTAGCTGTGTCAACATATTTCAAAGTTTAAAGAAGTAATAAGTTGGACTCGTTACTCAAGAAATGTCTCTGCATAGGACGTCAGCCAAGTCTGGACCCAAGTCTAGGTTCTATATATTTGAATAAATGGTAGTAATATTTATTAGCTGGATGGTCAATAATTTTTTTTTTTCTCAAAGAAGATAAAATTCAATCCAAGGATAAATCTATTAAATGTCAATGGATATTACATGCTGAGAAAATACCAACAAGATCTGCTCCCCGCTTAAAACACAAGGCGGTTGATTTCTGCTGCTGAACGCACACCTCTTATCGACAAATCTGAGATTATTTTAATTTGGGGGCATGATTACCATATCAAAAGGGGCATTTTCTTGTTCGGGACAAAATTAGAATTTATCGGGAACCTTTTCTTAGTACAACTTTGGCAATGGGGCATTCCTCAAATGCGTAACACATTCCGTAAATGCGTAACGTGGTACATGCATTTTGGAAAATGCGTAACCTACTATCATCATAAGCAAACTTCTCCATTTTCGGACAGAACACATTTCCGAAATGTGTGTTCTATGCAATGCATTTAGTTTAAGTTACACATTTAGAATGTTGTGGTCCATTGAATACGAATTTGAGGAATGCGCTATTGATAGAGTTGTAAATAAATAAATAAATAAAAGGTTCTCCTATTGGGAACCTCGATTTCTAATTTTTTTCCCAAACAAGAAAAAGCCATCAAAAGGCAGCCACAGAAAATTTAGAACCGAATTGAGTGGACAGGATTCAGGCAGAACTTGACCCATGTTGCCGTGTATGCAAGGGAAGACAATTATGAAATGGTGCGATATCCTTCTTGAATTTAAAAAAAGGATAATTTATTCTTATTGACATATCACAGTAGAATAATATAGATTAACAAACAAAACTATAGCAAACTATGTCTTTATTTCCACACACTCTGTAAGAGTAGGAGAGCAGGATTTCCTAGTATCATTTTATTTTGTCCAGGCCAAAAACAAGGTACTGCTATAATGCTATTCTAGTAATATTACACAAAGCTATAGAAATGAGGCTACATACATACCTTCTTTGTCGCCTGATATCATTTCTTTCATCAAATGTACTGTTGGGATCAAAACAACCTAACAAGAACTCCCAGACTACCCCTTTAATGGTAGGATGAATCCCCTAATAAAATAGTCAATATAAGAAACATAGCATTTTATCAATATTTCAGTAATTTTATTTTACTGATAGAACTTATAAGCTAGTTAAAACACTTCATTGTACACTGTACCAATTCTACTAAAAACTAAATGTAAGCAGATAATCATTTTCTGTCTAATTTGATATATTTCCCGGAATGTCCTTCCTTAAGGAGTAATTCCAATTTGCATGGAGAATATTCATCAACAGTCAAAAACATTACTTGCACAAGGCTGGACATAAGGTGGTTTCAGTAGAGCTTTTTAACTGTAAGCTTGCCCCAATTGCCATTAAGCAAATGTCTCCAGGCTAAGATACAACTGTAAGTGAAACAAGTATTATACAAGGATAAATCTCTTCTTCTTCCACCATAATTATAACACTCCAGTTTTCCAATTATTTAAGTAGCTTTATTGGAAAGCTATGTTGTGCATAATGTTCAGGCACTCAATGGAATGGATTACATTTATATTACCATTTTAGAGTGATATGATCAATAAATTCTTGGTGTTGAAGCTCGATTTCTTCACTGACGAAGACTGATTACTGAAAACCTATAGAAGGTGATGATTATAATTTTATAATTACACCATTGTGCCATTGTAGACCCCATCAGTCTATCCCAGTGAAACAAACAGGATTTTTCTTGTGAGATAACTTAAGATTCAAACTAGCGATGTTTTCCCAATATAGAAAACATGAAACACATTAAAACGATTGAAATGGCACATTTTGAAGATTCCACAGTACTTGAAAATGGTGCATTTTGAAGATTCCACAGTACTTGATGACAACAAATAATTTGAGGACAATAGCTGTTTGGATCCATGAACACGGAATCTCATGCAAACTTCAATTAAGAAATGCATACTAACCCCTCTTTGGATTCTTCTAAGAATGGCAGCTATATCCAAATGGCCATCCACGGTAAATGCCGCATTCCATCTTCTTGGGCTTAAAGTTTTACCAACCTGTCAATACGCCCATGTAAGTAACTGTATTTCAAAATATGCAGTAGACTTCTAGTGAATGAAAGTAAAATTATCATATGCAATTGAAGCACAGGAAAGCAAGTATTATTTCAATGGACTTCCATGTCCAACAAAGACAGCCATGAATTAATAGTTCGACAATCCAATGCCCATCGCTACCCATAAACAAACTTATTGGGACATTAGTCACGATACGAGTACAACACATCCACATTGACAACCCAGGCTTGCATTAGCACATCAACGTTATGTCCTAAGCTCTCCAAGACTCCAACTCATCATCCAATATGCAAATGTTAAGTTCAAGAACGTTTATCTATCTTCCATAGCTTTTAATTCAGTGAAGTAGATGAAGAATTCATTTAGATAGCTTAAACATCTTCCACCAATAAACACACAGGTCTGAACTATCTAACAACACATCAAAAATTAAAATTTGATCAAGAGATGTGTACATACCCTCGCTTTAAACCGGGTCTTGGGAACATCACCTGCACATTCAGCTCTCACAGGATAATATGAACCCAACTCCTCAGAGGACGACTTGAAAAACATTGTGTTCCTAAATGAGAATCAAAACCGTTGCTTAAACAGAAACTTTTTAACATAAACATCCATGTATCTTCCAAATGTACTTACAAGAGACTATAAATTAAGATCATCACCAACATGATGAATGCAATAAATCAACGAAGCCCCTATATATTTAATTTGCAGCTAGAGTTTCAATACATTAACAAATATGAACCATATAAACAGGGAAAAACTCATCCATAAATTAAACAAGCGCATAAATGTCAAGTATCATTGGTACCTTGTTATTAATATGAGTAATAAATCTCGGCGACGTCGATGCTCATAAAAGTTTGGTTGAATTTCAGGCGAATTTTACAATTAATGCTGAAAAATTGCGATTAGGGTTGAATGAGAAAGATGAAGAATAGAATAATGGTTGATTTGATTTAGTCGTAGACTCGTAATGATGATTTTTGAAAGAAGTAGCTGGTTCTATAATTCTGTTACCGTAACTTTCTTTTCAAATTTGAAGTTTATACTATTTCAATACTTTGAAAATTGAAATCGGACGTCCGATAATTCTCGTTATCTAAATTCTAAATAGGATCCCTCCGTCTCGGCTAAGATGACACATTCCTTTGCCGTCACGGGATTTTAGAAATTATTGATTAATGTGTTTAATTGGAGAGAGAAAATGTGGGTGTAAGTATTAAAATAAAGAGAGAAAGAGAGATAGAATATTTTAATAGGAATGAGAAAAAGTGGTTGGGTGTATTAATTGGAGAGAGAAAATTTCCAAAAAAGGAAATGTGTCATCTTAGTTGGGACAAACTAAAAAGGAAAACGTGTCTTCTTAAGTGAGACGGAGGGAGTAGTACATGAAATATTTAAAAAGTATTCCCTCCATCCAGGAAAAAAATTTCTCGTTTTCCTCATTTTTAAATGTACACAATTTAAAATCACATTTACCTTTTTTTTCATTTTAGATAAGTGGACTCTATCATTCACTTAAATCATTACTCTCATATTCTATTATAAAACCAATATATAAAAGTATTTCATTAATTCATTTTCTTATTTTCCATCACAAAGTCAGACAATTTCTTAAATCTCGTGCAAATTAAAATGGGACTATAATTACGAATGGAGGGTGTACTAGTATATTTTAAATTTTCGACTTATTTTTTAAATATATCTTGAGCTAGCAATTTTTATTTTTGTTCAAAATTATGCAAATCTATTAATTGGTACTTGCGAATTTATCTTGTAGCACAGTTGGCCGCACGGAGATATGGTGATCTTGACGTCACGGGTTCAAACTTCATCATTTGCTGGGAGACTTTCGGCTTTAGTCTGCAAACTTGGTCGAGCAAACAGGATTAGTCGAATTTCGCTAAAGGCGGGTTCAGAATACCTGTGCTCAAATAGGAAAAAAAAAAAAAAAATTGGCTTAAAGTGAGAATTCGATTAATACAGTTCGATCACCTTTGCGAATTAATGCCAAAAATCTCCTAGCGAGTTACGGAGTTTGAACCAGTAACCTCAAGGTCACCATAACTTTGTGCTGCTTGTTGTACTACAACCCGTTGGTAGGGGCCAATTTTTATTCATGAACTACCAATTTTCGTTATCTAATATTCCATTTGTTCCTATGTAGCAACGTCATATTCCTTTTTGGATTGTCTCGTTATAGCTGAGTCGGTTCTTTTTTAGGCAAAAAGCAAACTTATTTAATCTTTCTTACTTTATTCTCTCTACCTATTTCATTTTTTACTTTATTCTCGCTTTACTTAATTAATTTTTAACACAATTTCTTAAATCACATGTTGTTGCAAACTTTCTTTATGAATTGGATCTTAGTCGGCAAAATTCAGAATTTCAAGCTTATATCTAGGCCCCTTTTCCATAGTCATCAAGATTATGTGAGTGCCAACTTTTACAACTCGTTTAATGATGTTGCCTCTGGAGCTAACTTGGAGTACAATGAAGATGTACATGAGCCTGGTTTGGCTATAACTACAATGAAAGATGTTGAGCAACATTGGGGCCCAATTGTTAATTCTCTAGCTGTTAGAAAAATTGATTCAGAGAATCATGTTGCAGTAGCTTCAAAAAAAATTTACTTCATATGACAAAACGGAGGTTACTCTTGTGAACAACTTTGGTAGAATTTCAGAGAGTAGTATCCAAACGGAGGTTACTCTTGTGACATTTCCTGTTGCTGGCCTTCGTGAAGGTACAACAGAAGTGGAGCAAGTCACACCAAATTGGAAAGATAGTAGAATTGTTTGGTAACGGCTCATGCTACACTAAAGCCGCGAAACCAGGTGCCAAAGGCAGATGCTAAAGCTCGTTGTCCAAATTCTAAATTACGCGGGTTATCGGCTAGTGTCGGTGGACATGGAGGCATGAGAAAATGAAAGCTCGAGGGAGCAGGAGACGTAGACAGACAACACCATGGACGTTGCGGCTGATAACATCCATGTGAGTCACCTATGCGAATCTGTGGAGGGCGAGCCGATGACAACAGCAGCGTCACTGCTGAAAGAGTTTCTTCGTGGTAAACCAGCGGTGCAACCGATGGGGCTTCTTGATTGTCGAGTGACTTGGCAGGGTGACACTCCAGTGGTTCAAGGGTTAGTCCGTTGGCCAGATGAGTCAGTACATGTGATGTGAGCCAATTGAAGTGCCACAAAAGAATATCTTAACTTGATCCTTGAGGACAAGGAGGCTCTATGTAACAGCCCGGATTTCTAGGGTATAATAAATACGGCGACTGTTACCTAGGCGAACTTAAGGCAACAAGAATGTAGACTAGGGTTTCATTTAAAGAGATTTGACCAAGTGTTTAGTGAAGTATCAAGGCAATAAGTCAACGGCTTAAATACAAAAATCAAGATTTAATAGATAACATAGGCTAAGCTCAAAAGTCAAGGGTTTATTGTAGCTCCAACAAAACGCAATATTTTCCAATATTCCAATAAGTTCAAATTAACCAAAGATAAATAGTTTCAAAAAATTCAGCGGAAGCAATCCAAGAGAAAGCAGAGTCATGTATGAAGACACGACTACACTTAACGTTCCAAACATCCATTTTATTCGATTCAACTGTCTCAACACCACCGACCGCCCGTCGCCGCTCAACCTGCACATAGGGAAAACACATGCAGGGCTGAGTATTTTAAACATACTCAGTGGACTCATGCCAAAACGTTTTAATAGTTATGTCACCCTTACCATAGTGAACTCGAGGTTTAGCATTTAATTGAAAAGAATAGCATCGAGTATCACAAAAATTCACAAAATAAAAAATCTCCTTTAGAAACAACATAAGGGCCGAAAATTTCATCAATTATATAGGGAATAATCGGACTTTGGATTTAATTTGGATAATTATCCCAAGCAATAATTAAATCCAAGAAAAATAGGATTTCTTCTCCATTAAATAGGAGGGGTCGAAAATTCCACTTAAATAAATAATGCTCCTATTAAATTCTCACTCATCCCTTAGGAAATTAATTCACCACAATATTATTTCACCCCGCATCAAAACATTCACATATTCGAATTTCACCTCCACTTCACATTTTCCACCGACTTTGACCATTCCACGACCACGTCATATTTTCCACAATATTGACTATTCAATAGCCACGTCACATATTCAACAAGTTTGACTATTCAACTCAAACTCAATTCCATATAGCAATTAGGTCACAAAGAATATTGCAATAAATCACTTATCATTTAATCCACATATATCATAGCATTAAAAGCATTAAATGCCAAAAATTTTCACGTCTCAAAAATTAGGGTTCGAAAAAGTGGGATGTTACACTCTCAATGAGGGGGAGTTCATACGAGTATATCTACGGGCATATCGCCAATATCCTTCTACTATAATTTATTTAGTATTGATTTATCGTATCTTTTACAAAGTTTGTTGATTTATAATATCTTTTGCTTAAGATATTATTACATTTGATTTACTAAATTTTGGTAGGATATTATTATATCCACATATATTATAAATATGTGTAGGAAACCATCATATTATTCATCCAATAATATTAGAATTTCCCTTATGTTCTGTCTTTTACTTTGGCACAATTTTATTCCTCGCCAAATCCTAGTTAGCAGTTGTTTACTGGTTGCTCGACAGAATTTCTTCCGCGAACAGACCACCCCTATCCGGCGAGTTATTATTATCCTCTGATACGAATATCCTCATATCATTAACAATCTCAGATAGAATATTCCATAAGTGTTAATAAACCTTACAAGTACTAATCTAAAAGTGGAGTTTTCTAAAAATTTTCTTGAATGCCATATCGTAGTTAAATTAAAATATGTATAATAACTTTTGTTAAGATATTAAAATATCATCGGCAGTTTTATGTTCAAAATTAAATTCATAGTATTCTATTATACAATATGTTTAATGGAGTTTAAAAAGTTAATTATCAATATTATTGTGTATTAATATTGCATACATTAATTAATTTAAATTTACTTGGAGTAAAAACTTTTGATAAACAATTTTAAATCCCATCGGCAATTTCAGAGTATTAAAAATTAAATTCATGGTATATATTCTTTAGCCATATTAAATTATGGATCACTAGTAATGAAGGCCCAAGCCCCATAACTCGTAACCTAGCATCACAAACTGTATAAATAGTCACACTTTGAGAAAATCGTTGCCGCGACTTTGTTTGCCGCCTAATCTTTGTTCCGCTTCTTCCCTCTTTTCTCAAGTGTGCAATATGGCGAATAGCAAGTACAAATATGTGAAGTCATTTGAGGTGGATGATATGATCATGCAGCGCTACACCATCATCATCCATGTTGATGCCCGTGATTTCTGCAGGTATGTTCTCAATCTGAAGCATACTTTGTAGACAAAGTTGTTTAAGATCCCTTCATTCATGTAGGTTTTCTCAATTGCATAATTTTGAGAAACCAAATGATGAGAAAGCATTGGAGTTGATGAATGAGTGTGCCAATGCTGTTTTGAAGCAGTTTCCAGAAGTTGTTTTCTCCTATGGTTACGGTGCTGAGTTCAGGTAAATCAATAAACACAAATCTCTTTCCAATTGTTTGGTCTATGATACTTTTATTTGCTTGTTTGTAGTTTCATATTCAAAAAGGAAACCGACTTCTACAAACGCCGTGGCAGGTGAACTCAAAACAATTTTTACTATAAATTTATGCAAATGAGTTTTGAAGTAGTATGATACAAGATGAGTAGGATGATGATTGCTGACTAAAAGTATACTTAATTTGCAGCAAGATACTCTCTCTTATTGTGTCTTTCTTTACATCCACTTACGTTACCAAGTGGAGGGCTCTTTTTCCTCAGAAAGAGTTGAAATATGCCCCTTCATTTCGGGCTCGAGTTTTTTGCTGTGAGCTTCTTCAAGCTTATCTTTTATGGAGGCAAGAGGAATGTAAGTCAATTTTGTCAGGCAAATGGCACCTGTTTTGTTGTAGTGCTGTCATTGAACTATGTAGAAAATTGAAATTTACTATTCTTTTGGCAGGTCTTTGGCAGCTGATTAAAAGTGGAAAGAGTAAAAAGAAAGCACAAGCCACATTGAGGGTAGGGTAAACTTGAATTTTGCTATTTTCAATTTGTTTGTTTTGTGTAGTTTTATCTGCTGAAGTAGAAATTTGGTTTCAGGGGTCTCTTTACCAGTCTTTTAACATCGACTTTCGCCAAGGTACATGCATTCTCAAGACAAAGGTAGTTGCTAATTCATTTTCTTTGTCCCCTTCTTCGTTTCTGTAGATCTATGCTGAACTGGAGCTGCTATCATACCTAATGATAGGGCTTTGTGTTTGTTGATTTTCAAATGAGCAGAATGGATCGATTTTTGTGCTTATCTAGATGCGTGATTAATACAACTTACACTAGTTAAACTATCTCTTGTTGTGACTAGGTTGAAGAAATTGTGAAGCACAAAGCTGATGGCTCCCCTGTCATAAGACCTAGGAGCAAAGTCTTAACAGTTCACTCAGAAAATATCGCATCAAAAAGATTTTGGAATGAAAATAAGTGTTTATCGGAAGAAGAGCTGGGACAATTTTGTAATGCGTTGAAGAAAACTAGACCTGAGTACATCAAATATTGGAATTTCCAATACGAGAGCAGATTGAAGCTGTCCACCTGGATTGTTGTTCGCATTGATGGCCGTCATTTCCACAGGTTACTAACTTCTTACTTCAACTGTAGCTCCATATTGGGTCAGACAATAGCACTCAGTAGCCCTACTTTGTTTGGATATCATTGTAGCTTTTCTGACGATCATGAGTTTGAGAAGCCAAATGATGCACGAGCTCTCAATCTAATGAATGCATGCGCGGTTGCTGTACTGGAAGAGTTTAGGGATGTCGTTTTTGCTTATGGTGTTAGTGATGAGTACAGGTCATTAATCAGTTTGCACTTCATCTCCCTTTAACTATGTGTGTATGTTTTTGACAAGTTATTTGGTACTTTCTCATCAGCTTTGTTTTGAATAAGGACTCCCGGCTATATCAAAGATGTGCCAGGTATGGTATCTCTTCTATTACGATCTTGTTGTCTGTGTTCGGTAAAATACCTTCACTTGTGGTGCAGTGAGATAGTTTCTTCTGTAGTATCTTTCTTCTCTTCAACATACATAATGAGATGGAATGAGTTTTTCCCGGAAAAAGAGATGAAATACCTACCGTATTTTGATGGCCGTGCTGTTTGCTACCCATCTAGTGAGATCAAAGATTATCTAGCATGGAGACAAGTTGATTGTAAGCTTAGTTTGCCAATCCTCAAAATTCTGATATGACTTGTGTAATTAAATGGAAGCTCCACTTCTAATGCATGTATAAAGAATTATCAAGTTATTCTTGTATATCACTACTCCTTATTTGCAGGTCACATAAACAATCAGTACAATACTTGCTTCTGGTTGCTCGTGAAGTCCGGAAAGAGCAAGGGCGAGGCACAAAACGAGTTGCAGGTAGTCAGGCCTTTAAATAGTTTCCAGATGTGTAAAACGTCCTTGTGATGATTGATAATGATCACATGGATTATTCGAGTCTGTTGTTTGAGGTTTCGACCAAGCTCATTCCATTCTTCTCTATTGGTTCATACCTTGTTTTTCTTATTTGTAATTTGCAGAAGACTCAAACTCCGGAGAAAAATGAAATTCTTGATAGACTCACTGGAGTTCCCAACTATTACGACACATTGCCACCTATGTTCCGCGTGGGTTCGTCCGTTTTCTGGGACAAAGTGAGGACGAAACTTGATTTGATTACTAATTATCTGTGGCATCAAGGCTAACTTGTAGCCTGTGTTTATGTAGGAGACGAAGCTAGTTGTTGTAGAAAATTGCAACATAATCGAGACAGGCTTCTGGGAAGCGCACCCTCAGATACTAGAGAAGAAGGTGGATCGTTTTAAAGCACTTCAAAACATCGTTTTAATATTTTTTATTGCCTCGTCAATGTTAGCATTATTAGTGACTAATTTATTTTCTAATTAATATTTGAAAAAAAAGTATTTAAGAGAAGTCCCAATAGGTGTTTAGAACGAAGTTTTCTTATTCAGAAATATGGTCAGCTGAAATTTATTCATGAATATGAAATACGAATTCTAAACTAGACCACTGAAAATAAATTAATTAATGAGAGTAAACTATATAAATAGTATTTGATCTTTCATTTTCGTACGAAAATAGTACGATCTTTGTTTTATATCATTTTTGGTACTTCGTGACAAAAATAATCTCAGATACCAAACATGTGATTTTTAAGTCATAGAGGGTATATTTGAAAATTTCAATTAGGAGTATCAAACATGTGATTTTTTTTCTTTTTTTCTTTCCTTTTTCTTCTTAGTTTCTATTTCCTCTTCTTCCTTTTTTCTTTTTTTTTCTTTTTTTTTATAAATATTTTATACATGCACTTAATACACATTCATAATAGTATAAAATAAGAACAAAATACTTAATTAAATCAATTATTTAAACTAACTAAATCAATTAAATATTCTTAATTTAATTTTTTTATATCATTTTAGAACTAAAAATCTAATTAAAAATATTCAATCATTTAATATCGTTATAAATTTTATAATTTTAAATTTTATAAGACTATGTTAATTAGTTATTAATAAGATATAATAATAATAATAATAATAATATTTATTATTATATAATTCATAATTTAAATAAATATATTATAATTATTGATTAATTACGAGATGTTTATATTATAATAATATATTAATTAAATATAATTAAAACTATAACATTAGTTAAGTTTGACTTATATTTTGAATTATATTTAAAAATAAATTAAATAGTTCTTGCACTCCTACTATATGCTTTATGTGTAGATACATATATTGATTAAGTATGTGATTATATGAATTAGGGTCGCGTTAAAATAAAATCAACCTTCTAATTCAGAACTTAGAACTATCTCAATATTATGTATTAAAATTATCAACACAAAGACAAACTTTCTCAATAGATTTGTGTTGATAAAATTATATCATTGTGTTGAGATTTAAATTTACATGTTATGTTGATAAAGTTATATCTATATCTATATGTTGAGAAATTTCCAACATAATGTTGAAGTTCTGGGTTCTGAATTGGGAATTAGTTAGCATTTGATTACCCCATATGAATTAATTGCATATCTGATAAGAGATTTCGGAGTAGGAGAAGTGAATCAGTGGTGTAAAATGCAACTATTGTTTACGCATTTTTGGGAAAGAATTATGAAAGATTTGTGCGATCATTTAGAGAGAGAGTTGAAAGGTTGGATGGAATATGATTTTACCTTGAAATCTCGCACCTTCAATTTGGAAAGAACCGTTTAAATTTGCAAACTGGCTATTTTACCCTTCGGGTGCAACTTAATTAAGAAACGATGCAACCAGGTTATGGAATCCACAACACCATCTCAATATCAAAGGACCCAAATAGTAGGATGTTAGATATATAAGAGTGTCCACAGTGGGAGGGTCGCGGCCCTTGGCCCGGAGTCGGCCCACACGCGGTCCCCTACTACCGAGGCGAGAGATGGAGTCGGCCCAGGGGGGGTGGATGAGAGAGAGCCAAGCTCTCGGCCAGGCCGAGGCCCTTGGGCGTGAGGCGCGACTCGCCACTGCACGGGCCGAGAGCTACGGCCCGGGCCATGATTTCAATTTTTTTTCAGTTTTTGTGTTAATTTTAGCATTTTGGAGAAGATGAAGTGGAGCCAGAGAGAGAGAGTGTGTGCGACGGAGATGCAGTTTTCAAAAAAATAATTTAGCATTAGTTTAGGAAACAATCATCTCTTAAAACTAAATCCCTATTAAATTAGTCAACTTTTTAATTAAAGATTGTGATTTCAATTGACATCCTAATTACGGAAATAATTAAAATTCGAATTTTCAATAAATATATTACTTGTAATTGTCAAATTTTTAAAAATTAATTTAGATTATTATTATTTATTATACTCCAATAATTTTTATTCTAGCTAAAATTAAAATGTAATAAAAAATGTTAAGAAAATAATTTTAATTGGTGGCCTGTAAGGCCACCATTGTGGTGACCAAATTTTCATGGGCAGTGCCAAGTTTGTTGAGCATGCCCAAGAAATAATGGCTTGGGTATGTCCAAGAGGGTAACCATTGTGGACACTCTAAGAGTATAGGAAGTGTAGTGCTTACCATTTGTCCCAAAACTCAATTACGTATTTAAGTTATTATGAGTAACCGTGCTTACATATATATGTCAATGTCTTTTGTTGTCTTTCTTATGCAGAAAACCAAGATTTATTTTTTTTGGCAATTGTTCAAGTAGAGAACTATATGCAAATTAATTAGGGTACCATCATACTACTATACAATACAATGACTCCCCTTATCAAGTGTCATAATAATTGAGCTACATATTGATCTCATACAAAAATAATATACTTGAATTGTTTAAAGTTGAAATTCCAATATTATTAAACTCTATATAAATCTATTTTAAACTAAAAGTTGTTAAATACTAAATATAAGTAATTCATTTTTAATTTTTTTTATAAGGGAAATATTCAATCTTAGAAGTTAACATTGTTATCCAGCACAAGGTTCCAATTTCACATTGGAAAAAGATGTGCTACAGCATATATTCCACGCTTATTTCATTCGTTCATTCGTCCAGAATAGTAGTCCTCCGCTTATGAAAACTGAATATTGTAGTCACACCAATTAACAATAACCTAAATATTATGTAAAAACAATTTATTTCCATTTCCTTTCTTTCATTTTTATTCACAACACGGCAACACGGTGCAGTGAATATGTCAATTTTCCACATATGAGATGTTCGAGCCACTCTAGCTAAGAACCACTCTCTGACTCGCCGTCAATGGCACGAAGAACACCCTAATACGAGCTTCTATAGACTCCTAGTCCAATCTTCCGGAGCTGACGACATTGCTAGTGTCATCATATACTCGTCATAAAATGGTTGGAGTTGAATCTTCTGGAGTGAATTTGTATATTTGCGCATTCAAGATGATTCCCCAAAATAAAATGAAAAATAAACAATCGACTTTATTTGGTACCCCATCTGTTCCATGATAATAGAGTTTGTATTCCTTTTTGATACATTCCAACATAATAGAGTCATTTTTATATTTGGTAAAAAGCAATGCACACTCTGTCTCATACTTTTTCATATATCCTACTTTATCTTTTTTGTTACTCTATTCTCAATACTTCACATATTATATATCTATTTCTTAATCTCCGTGTCAAAATGATACTCCCTCCGTCTCACAAGAATATGCATTATTTCCTTTTTAGTTCGTCCCACAAAAATATGCACTTTCTAATTTTGAAAATTCTTTTCTTTCTAACGAGGTGGGATCCATTCTCCACTAACAATACTTTAATTACTTTTTCTCTCTTCCTCTTTCTTACTTTACCAATTTTACATTAAAACTCGTGCCGAACCCAAAGTGCATATTCTTTTGGGACAGAGTGAGTATGTTTCTATGGAACGGAGGAAGTATTTTGGACTAAATTCGTTGCATCTTCGATCCTGAATCAATCCTCTTTTGTGATGAATTGATTGGACCTAATCCTAGAGTCCCGTATTTTGTAATGTTTGAACCCTTTATGTTGTAACAAGGATAGTCCAAATTAGCAAGAATACAACTCCGTATGTATTTTTAGGCAAAAAAAAAAGTCGTTGAAGAGGATTCCAATCAAGATATCTGTGAATGTGCAACGGTACTCAACCAAGAATAGGAAACAAAAGGAACTCAGGCGATTACGTGGTTCGACACTTAGGCCTATGTCCACGGGCAGAACTAGTGCATGCTTTATTTATCAAACAAGCATATGGATTACAAGAAACACTCGATCTCTCACAGAAATTGCAAGATGAAGAACTCTTCTAAACTCGCTCAAAGTCTACTTGCTTCGAGAGCTATCACGCACAATCGAAAGAACTCCTTACTTCACTCTTGATTTTCACGCTTGAATAAATGAATGATTCTCTATGAACATCACGGTATTTATATGTTGTTACATTCACTCTATAAGAAAACTAACCAACTCAACTGCCAAACTAGCTCAGCTCCCAAAATCAGTTGTAATCAACGGCTACTTCCAAATTTGAGTCTTCACTTCTCCAACGGCTATATTTTGGTAATTCACCAAAATGAGTTGTTGATTAGCGCAACCTCTAACAATATCCAAGGGAGTTTTTAATTCATTATCGCATTTAAATCGATTGGAGCCAAATGATAAAGCTTTTGTAATAAATACTGAGAGTGCAGGTTTTCGGTCGAGTGTGTAACTGCAAGAGTGTATCCAACTGATCAGGGTAATATTCCCGACCTAGCTGAGTCGTTGGCACGACAACCGGAACTTGATTTCAAACAAGTTTCCTCAACCCACTTCTACTGATTAGTATAGTGGAGGTAAGGGTCGAATCCCACAAGGATGGACACGTTCGGATAACTGTGGTGACTTTCCTGGGTGTTTTTGGTTAGCTACCACGCTCGGGTTGAGACTTTACCTAGGCAAGAAATAAAGATGGTACTCTACTGACTAGTAGACATGAAAATAACAGGCATATGGTTGTGTTCGTGAAAATAGGGGACAAGGTATCTCAGAGGTATATGAAAAGTAGACAATTACTAAAAGAGGAAATTTAGACAACAAGGTATATCTGATGGCTGGTTGGCTCTCTGACAGGTCTGGAAGGTACAACTGAAAAGTGGTGGACAAAAGCAAAAGTAACTCAAAAAGTAAAAGTGGTCCAAGGCTAAAGTTGATTTTGACGTTTTCTTCTTCACCAAGCATTAACAGAAATCATATGAACACAAACTCCATGGCTAAACTCAGATTTATAATTTCAAACTCAAGATCCATCGATTAAAATGTTTAACTAAAGATGAACAACTGAAATTGTAAACTGTCTCTACTGACTAACATGCAAGGTGGCGATCACAGCGCAGAACAAGGACTTCATGCACGAAAATTAGAACTGAAACATAACTACAACCTTAGATCAACAACTCCAGATAAGAAAACACTTAGAAATTAAAAGCAACGACTAGATCTAACTTTCCTAGGTAGAATGAAGCAAACTCGAACCAAAGTGACATACGAAATAAAAACTTCATAACTTAACGTTTGGATCTTCACAAAATACTTCAAAAGGCAACAACGATAAATGTTTGCAACGAATCCAACGATGAAAACAGGTAAAGATTAAACTAGAAAGCAAAATAACGATTGTTTTGCCACTCCGGGCGATGATACTGCTATACTACTACGACAAACTGGCTGGAACGGTGGAACGATGATTTCTCCGGCAGACTCTTGGACGTCAAGTGACCATAGCTGTGGCGAGGAACGAGAGATTGGATAATGCTGAAGGACTGATCTTCTAGAGAGAATTCTACTAAGTGTGTATGAGAACCGAGAGCTTGCGAACTCCGAACCGAACTCTTTTCTCTCTCCAAGTGGCTTCTTTTATAGGGAGGCTTGCCCTTGCTTTTAGGGTAGACTTCCTTCACGATTTGACTTTTCTGCCCTTCTTTTATAGGGAGGCTTGCCCCATGCTTTTAAAAATAAATGCTTGCACAAAATTGTGTGATAAGTTGACAATTCAATTGTAAATCACTCCCACAACAAGACAACAACTACGCACTATCAAAATTAGTAGTACATAGTATTAAATAAAACAAAATTATGGACTTTATGTGCTTAAATTATTACTATAATTTAAGTAGTATTAATGGATAGTGAGACCAATAATATTATTAATGTTTGGTAAATTGTAATGGTGGGTCGTAGTGGTATAAATTGTAAATAAATTGATGTATGTGGATAATGAGTTGGGGACAACTTTCTATAAATGGAAATGTCCATATTTTTATAAGACAGATAGAGTATATATCTAATACGAAGTATAGTGTTAGTGTTGTGACATAATAGAGCAATTGTGTAATCAAGACAAAACAAAAACCTTGAGTTGGCTACATCCACGACAGGAAATGCAGAACGAATTATATTCAGATTGTTTTCGGATTACATAGTTATGTGCCCTACGCCTATATTTATAGACACACGAACGACGGGCTAGATCCACTAAGATAAAGAGACTCCTGTATGGCTAGCGGCAAACAATACCTATTTAAGGCATACTAACAGTTAGTATACAAATGAGAAATGTTCTATTCTAATTAACATATTTTCTGAAACGGAAACATAATTATTTCTACTTTATTGTATGTCTTACTTTATTCCTTATCCATTCAATTCACAAAATAAAAACGCATAAAATCTTATGATGAATAAGAAATGCTTCACTTTTAGAGTGAGAAGGGAGAAGTACATTTTTTTCAAGAGTACATAATGATATTGTTTTTTATTTCTATTAAATTATTATTTAGAATTTGCATACATTAAATGAAAATAATATGTCCCATGTATAGCACAGATGTTAATACTAGTTTCTTAAAAACATAAACTCTTTCATTTTTGTACGTTTTTTTCCTAAAAATAGAACCCTTTTATTTTAGGAATTTTTTTCGCTCTATGAGGTGGGATAATTTGCTTCTAACACACTTATTTTTTCTTTTTTTCTTAATTTACCAATTTTGTATTAAAATATACTCCCTCTGTCCCATTAGAAATGAAACGTTTTCCTTTTTGGTCTGTCCCATTAAAAATGAAACGTTTCTAAAAATGGAAACAATACTCTCTCTACTTTTTCTTCTCTCTTACTTTACTCTCTCTTCATTCACTCACAAAATAACACTACATAAAATCTCGTGTCGAAAAGCAAATGTTGCATATTTATTGGGACGGAGGGAGTATGTCATTTCAAAAGTTTCTATTTTTAGGAAACGGAGGGAATATTAGTTTTTGTCAAGATAATATTTCATTCGTTCCGGGATAATTTATGCATTTCTTTTATACACAAAATTTAACAAATTACTCATAATATTTAATAGTTAAAAGTGAAGATAGAAGGAGAGAGTAAACCATGCAAAAAAGAAAAAAAAATGCTAAAAAGGAGAAAATAACTTAACCATCTTCAAACGAAAAGTACAATTTCATATGTTTGGGTGAAAAAACAAATGCACCTCAAATTAAACTAATACATCAATTTTACTCTTCACTGAAATTGTATAGCAAGATATTTATAAAAATACTGAAATACTATAGTAGTAATATTTAATAGTATTTGAAACAATTTTAAAAAATCTCAAAATTGTGGATATATAAAACTAATTAATTCAAAAATAAATACTACTGATGGGCCGACCCGACCTTATAATTTTGTAAAGCCCAACTAACACGCAGAAAAACCTAACCCTAATCCCCATCACAAAATCTGCACTTTCAACCCTTTTTATTTCTCACTGAACACCTGCATCTTCTCCTCCTCCCGCCGCAGATCGCCGCTCATCATGGTTAGTCTCTCTCTCTCAAATGTCTGCGTACATATGGTGATCATCGTTAATGTCGATTTGATTGTGTTACTATGTAGCCGTTCAAGAGGTTCGTGGAGATCGGAAGGGTTGCCCTCGTCAATTACGGCGAGGACTACGGCAAGCTTGTCGTCATTGTCGATGTCATCGATCAGAACCGGGTATGTCTTGTTTCAATTTTTTTCTGATTTCATTTTTTCATCATGTGTATTCATTATGATTAACTGCTTAGGGCAATTTTGTTTTCGTGGTGATTTTCAATTATTACTGTTGTGGTTACCCGTTTTCATCCGCTCGAGGCGATTAACTAGAACTTTTTATTTGTTAAATTTCTTAAGTTAGACTGTGCATAATAGTTTGAAGTATAGAAATACTTTGCTTTCATCACTTCGATATGCAGTTTGTATTGGCAGCTATTAGAGGATTAGTGTTTTTAAAATGAAGCACAATGTTTCATGCTTGCATTGATTAACATGGATTTTGTTCTATTTCTGTTAGCTTCTTTTTTATTTTTATCATTCGTTTTTTACATTTCTTTTTGATGTTAATTGTATATGAGTTATTCATTATTGGCTTTAAGTCACCCTGATGAATGATGTGTTTCAGTATCTGGAATTGTTGTGAAGACTTGTTGTTTGCACTGTTTCTTTTTATCAATGCACTGAGTAGTGTTTTAATTATCTGTTTGCTTGATTGACAGGCCCTTGTTGATTCTTCTGACATGGTACGTAGCCAGATGAACTTCAAGAGACTTTCTCTCACAGATATTAAGATTGACATCAAGAGAGTTCCGAAGAAGAAGGTTCTTGTTGCTGCTATGGAGGCTGCTGGTGTGTATTCAACGAGGAGACCTTTATATCCATTTGATGCTTTTACTCGGGTTATAGTGTAATTACTGATTGCTATTGCAGATGTTAAAGGAAAGTGGGAAAAGAGCTCATGGGGTAGAAAGCTCATTGTTCAGAAGAGAAGAGCCTCTCTCAATGACTTTGACCGCTTTAAGCTTATGATTGCCAAAATCAAGGTTTGAATACATTTTTATACTGTGGCCATTTCAGATTGATTTTCTCATACTAAAAGCACATCAATTTTAAACTGGACAGTTGATGTGATAAGAATAAGGGAAATATAGATATGTCAAAACTAATTTTGCAATCCATATATATCATCGAATACCAACAGTGTAAACTGTTAAATGATGTTAAAAATGGGTTCCCTTTACTGCTTTGTTTCTTGGACATCTACCACTATAGATTGTACAATTCTAATGTATATGTTTTGTGGCTCTTGCAGAAGGCTGGTGTTGTCAGGCAGGAGCTTGCTAAGCTTAAGAAAGAGACCTCATCTTAGAAAATTTATTTTCTGTATTTTACAAGAGCAATGCTTAGGATTTTGGAAATTGTTCTTGAATACTTGTAACAGTAAAGGATGCTCCAATTTTGCCTATTCATGTCTGAACTCGAAAGTTTTATATTTTTGTTTGATGAAATGCTCCCTTGGTGGGGGGCTGTATTGACTATTCCCCTTTCACTACCATCCCACACCCACAAGCTCTATGACTCTAGACAAGTGATAAATTTTATAACTGAGTGTTTTTATTGTTTTTTACATATATTCTAAATTCATTTGTTTTCACTGTGTTTCTTTTTTCTTTTTCGTGTAAATTGGGTGTAAAGTGATCCTTCTAGTAGGTGTAAATGTATGCCATACAGCAAAGGATGATATGATGCAACGTAGATATTAGAAATGTGAAGGTAATACAAGCAGACTATATAAAAAACATAGATGGATGAGTGGACTATGTAAATCGAGAATTGTGATGGGAAAATTATAGTATCCCACGAACACGAGTAGGATATTACATCAAGATTCAACACAGTCGAAACAAAGTTACAGTCTCGCTTAAACTAATCTTATCCGAAAAAAATCTAACCAGCATTAGTATATCCAATTTTGGGTATTGAATCTGCCTCTCTAACGAGCATTAGTATATCTAGTTGGTTGTTGATTTCAGTTACATTGCATACATGGTTTGCCACAATACATATATCACTTTTGCACCTTCATCAATTTAAAAGATTTGCTGCCATATCTTTCATACCTTTGCTTGAATACAACAGATAAAGATCATCTGTTGGACTACGACACATAGGTTGTATCTGAAATCACTCTTCGGGTAAAGATCATCCGTAGCAATCACTTTTCGAAAACTTGAAAAATAGCATTTGGCTAAATTTAAAAATATATAGAAAATGTGTCGCACATTGAGTTCCTTGGATAACTCTTCATAAGAAACATTCTCTCAAAACACATTTCACATTTACAAGGGTATAGATAACGCCCTAAATACGAGGCTGCCATTTGCCAGCTTCGCATTACCTTTCATTCATCTTACTTCCTGATAGAGAGGAACTCAAAGCTCCGTAAGGGATCATCGCGACTGCCTTTAACTGCTGCACGAGAAAAAGCTGATGGTTTATGATCGGTACCGGGTTGAATTCTTTGTGTCGTTGATACACGGCCCCCACTCGAGACCAATCTTCCAGCGCTGCCATCAATGGCTTCCCCGGATGAGCTTGGCCTGATGCTTGAAATGGCTGCTCTCTTTGAAGAGCTTCCATTTTGCAAAGTGCGATTCTCTGAATCTGGTTGCTGCAACATAACAACAAAACTCAGAATAATGCCCCAAATTACAATCACTATTGCTTACATCTGAAAATTGAATCAGATAGATTTCACATCAATGTATGAAAAGATGATGGCAGTTTACTCAAGCATAGCATGTAGATGTGCTGCTGCAATGCATGTTTGACCATTATAAATCAGATTCATCTGCCCTTTCTAATGTTACATTTTTCTATTAGACATGATGGGGCAGGGAGCAGCACGATACAACTTCTAGGAAACATGAGTGCAGCAATTCGATTATAGCTGATTTTAGTGAAAAGGGGAGAAAAAGTACCACATTCATTGAAGAAGGTACATCTTCAGATGTCCTGTGTCTGGACTGTTCTCCATAACGACCCGTATTCGTAGTTTTTCTTCTAGAGAAAGCTTCGACTGCACCTGAGAATTTATCCCGAAGATCTTGCCCTACTGAACAATACAGCCAAACCACAGTAGTAAATAGAGTTTCTAGCAGCAATTTAAAATATGGAGATTTTATGAGAAGCTGATAACTATATACCAATTGATAGGTAATCTATGCATTTAATGATAAGAGAAAAATTAGTTTGTAAATAAGGCATGAATATTGTCAGTGCACGCGATCACATTAAAACTTCTTTTCACATTAAAACTTCTTTTACGTGTGCGTTCTCTTCGATGAAAATGGGTGGAAAACTTATATTTTCACCCTTTCCCCACTCTTTTTACATGTTCTGTACGGTGAATAATTTTCCCCGGACAGAATGGCAAAAAAAATCCACCTTTGTCCCTTCTTTTCACTCCAGCTCATTATAATAATGTATTGATGTGAAACTATTTTCCCTTGGTTTTTCCTATGGAACATGTAATAAATAAATTGAATTTTTTTTCCTATATATAAAAATACAAAGATGTGATCCGAGGCTCAATTAAAAAAAATTAATACTCGTTATGAATGAGGGGGTATACCTGATGTTCTACTTGGTCTTTCACCAGCGGGTCCAGCAACAGCATTACCAGTGAGATTCTGTATGTAAGCCAATAAGCTATTAGGTTCACACCATAAAGTACACATAGCAAGGATGCGGAAAGGAAAAACTTACCCTGGTTCTGGAACTTGAACCAATTTGTGGATACTTCAACATAGTCCAGTCAAACACATAGTCAAATTGGTAACCTGCACAAATGTTTACATAAAGTGCATGCTGTATTACAAGTCGCTCAAGGAGGAAATGAATGGCTAAATACCACAAAAACATCTCAAAAAGAAAAAAATGGAGCACACAAGATCACAAGACACAATTAGACTATTCATTACCTTCACGAATAAATAGCTCTCGGAAAAGCCTCTTCATATAGGAATAATCTGGCTTGTCCTCGAATCTTAATGACTGACAATAGTGAAAGTACGATGTGAATTCTGGTGGATATGATTTGCAAAGCACCTGTGGTAGTTATGAATCCAATATTCAATTTAAACTTTCCGTGAATAATTAAGTGCTTATAACAAGCATAAACCATCGAATCTGAATGTGACTAAGCCAATAATATCAAACCCAAATAAACAAAATTTAGTCCTTATAGTATTTTGGATCATACAAAAGTACTCCCTCCGTCCCACAATAAGAGTCACATTTTGCCATTTCGGTCCGTCTCACAATAAGAGTCGCACACTTTTACCATAAACGATAAGTAGGTCCCACATTCCACTAACTCACTTCACTCACATTTTATTATAAAACCAATATAAAAAAGTGGGCCCCATCCACTTACTTTTCCACCCCACTATTCTTTACATTTCTTAAAACCCATGCCCACACCAAATGTGATTCTTATTGTGGGATGGAGGGAGTACAATAGAAAACTCATCATTCCCATTCTGCTTCTTTCATGCATGATATGCACAACCTGGTGGGTGTTATGTACCTATCAACGTATTGTTGGCTGTGTTCAACTGAGGCAGACCCACAAAACGAAACATGGCGGTTGAAAAACCAAGAGCATCGGGAAACTGGAAGATTGTATCATACAGTTCAGAGCATGTTTAGTTATGTTGTGATTAGGCTAGACTACTAGGAATTGACAATTTAATGACATGTTCACATAATCCGATGAAGACCCATGATGAGAAGCAAGGCAGGTTGGTTGTAGATTTTTTAGCTTCAATTAGTAGAGGTTAGAGTTGAGTGATTATTTTGGCCAATATGGGACTAATACACATCCCATAGGTTGAGCACTAACATGTTTGGGTTTGGCTGATAAATCCATCTGATATCTCCTTGACCATTATTTAAATCTTTGGCTGCCTCGATATGACACAAGACATTAGCGATCACTTAATTTTTTCATATCAATTGACTACTTTCCTTAATATCTAATTTGAATCTCCAATCTCTACCTTTAGTCATGATAGGTGAAGTTTGTCCAGAACTAGGGCTTGGTTTCTACTTTCCTCATATATTTGGGATTTTGCTACTACTAGGAATTGTCATTACAAATTAAATTGGATGTCATGAATATGGTTAAAGGACTTGTTAATATTGGGTATTTTTTAAAATCATGAAGTGCATACTAGTTACAAACCCCAACAAACCCTTGAGAGATCATCCATCCAATCACATAGAAAAGAAGATGGATGAGTAATCCACAATCCAGATTTACACATTAACAAACAATCGAACCATATTTTATAATGTTAAATAAGTTCTTCCATAAAAGATAACTATGTGAAATGAAAAGTTATTCTTTACTCATAGCAAATAAAGATAGCAAATTAAGAAATATATTAACAGTAACCTTTTAGGCAGCAAAATTACATCCAAATAAATTAATCATGTTACATAAACAAAGCTTTAATTAGATAAATTAAAACCATACTTGTATTGTCATATTCTCCATTTCTTCATCATTCAGTTACAAAGAGCAAACAAGTAACAAAAGTAGAACAGGTAATTACCGTTTTATGTTACCACTAGAGAGCTACATATGCAGCAAAAATGAATAACAAACATAAACAAAAATGTGAAAGGAGAAGACTAGCAAAGAATATAGACCTCGATAGGAGTTGACATTTTTTTCTCACTAATCCTTTCATATTTCTGCTTTTTGGTGCCAGCTTTCAACCCCTGCCAAGGGAGACTGCCAAGAAAAGATAAAGAATAAGGGAAGGAAGTAGAGATTGAAACACTTGTTAGATAACAATTTTAAAAAAGGCAAAATGAAAAAAAGGTTTGTACTGATAATCATACTATTATTATTTTTAGAAAGTTGCACGAGCTACGTTGACACATATATATCACCAACCTGCCTCTCAGGAAGTACATTAGAACATAACCCAGAGATTCCAAATCGTCCCTTCGGCTTTGTTCTGAAAGCATGAATAAAGTGCAAAAAGAATTATGGAAATTCTATCACATCTCAAAGAAGGAATAACCATTGGAACACAATACATTACTCACCAACCCCAAGATGTGTATTGACACTGGCGTAGCGAGCCGTACCAGTGAGATTCTTGTTTTCCCTGGGATGAAATGTTAAAAGGGAAATAGTAAGACCTTGATGCAAATATTAAATTACACAAATGGTCGATTGCCAAATATAACTTGTGATCAAAACAACATAATTAGTAAGTTGGCATAGTCATTTAAGTGCAGGAAGTCATAAAACCAATTACAAAAACAAAGTTCTACCAGACTTTAAAGGTCTATATCATGCTTCAACTAACTACCTACGTATCTAATCTGTCATTAGGAAAGCAAGTGTGAAATTTGAAATGAAGAAATCCAATTTCTCAACTTTCAGATCTTGATTTTTGCAAACTACAGAAGCTTATTATTTTACCAAGGTTGCCAGAATCCTTTGAAAGCTTTCTTGGCCCTACCAACTAAGCCATGTGCAAAATCAATAATAACAAATGAGCATATGTCTACAAAAACAGAAGTACTTCAGCTTTGTTCAACTAGTTTTCTACCTCTACATGCTCCCACTTTACATAAACTACTGACTCTAGGATTGAAATGAACAATTCTGGCATAGTAAGTATTGCCAATTCATCAAGAAGGGTGTACAAAACATATGCATAGTATTATGCTGCACAAATTGAAAGCATGTAAAGATATGTGCAGGTACCTATAGGGTATGTGTTTATGAGTTTGAAGATCCCTATACTTTTTGGCAAGACCAAAATCAATGATGTAAACCTGCAATAAATACGAAATACTGTAACAAAAAGATGCCACAATCCTGGAGATAACAATAAGGCAGAAGCCACTTTGTGTATTAATATCAGTTAGAGATTCCAGCTCACATTTCATATCGTTGAAAATGAAAAATAGACACACTGAAACGATGATATACTGTGATCTAAACCCCAAATTAGGTATCTCCAATGTACAATATGTTTCCTATATTTTTTCAAGAATGAGCTCATTTTGTAACCACTTCTTCTTCGGTTCTTCCAACTCTAAAATCAAATCGATTGTCATATCTCGCTCGTGCCATACAGCCAAGTGACACCAGACTCAAGTTTCATCCAAAATTTAATATGAGTCAAACAATATATAGTGAGTCAGTGACTTATAGTGATGTTACAAGAATGCTAGACTCTTCTAGGAGTTTAAAAAATCATGATATTAGTAACAACAGATTTTGAATTTCTAAACAAAAGCAAATTTCAAAGAGGTGGTTCTGAATATAGGAGTATTACATTACACAAAATTAATAAGGTAACTTTGGACTACGTGGTCTAGTGAATGAGGTGGAATCTATCCAGAAATTGCAAAATGGAAACATGAGCAACAAGGAGTGTTAGTGGCTTAAAGTATGGACCGGAGTAATAAGAATTTCAATGATCCTTGCAGATGAGTGGCAGGTGACACAATGAAACAACAGTCTTTGAAATAAGTAAAGCATAACAAAACCAAGGGAACCACTTTAGCACAACATAAACAAAAGATGATGCCTAAAATAATAGAAGGTCTACCTGATTTGCCTTGCGACCCAAGCCCATCAAAAAATTATCAGGCTTTATATCCCTGTGAAGGAATCCTCTTGAGTGCATGTATTCGACTCTATTAATCTAGAAAAAAGAAAAAAAACATTTATTTACAGTGAAGTGGATCCAAAAATCAGAGCCGTCGAACAGGCTTTTAAATTCACAGCCACTTACGAGTTGATCCGCAAGCATTAACACTGTTTTCAAGGAAAACTTTCGGTTACAATAGTTGAAAAGATCTTCCAGACTTGGCCCCAGGAGGTCTATCACCATTATATTATATTCGCCCTCAACTCCAAACCATTTCAAGTTGGGAATGCCAGCTATATACAAGAGAGAGAAAAATCTTTAAATTCATACGCCGTAGTATATTTTGTTTGCATGCACTGATCAAACAATTACATGGTATTAATAGTTATAATTTTGTAATTTATTAAGAAACAAAACAAGAAGGCCAGAAAATTTCATATAATGAATGCGGAAACAAATTTTCAGCAACATCCAACTTCAGAAAAACAGATTTTACCACTCTCCGAACCAAATGAGTTTAGCAGGAGAACATTTAGAATAAGATATGCCTTCTTGAAGAGGAGGCAATGCACGCTTGCGCATAATTGCCTCAATTGACCATGATTCTGAAAATCAACTGTTATTTCTTTAGTTTACCAAAATATGCTGGACGAAATTAATATATTGTAATGGAGCTGGAGGAAATAAGTAATATACAGTTTACGTAAAATCATGGCTAAAAATTCATAATGAGAATCAAAATTCATGGTCAATTAGGATACAGTTTAACCAACATATCTATATCTATTCTATGCAATTTTGAATGTGTTTATGGAGATAAAGAAGAGAGCGCAACTTACTTCCTCCTTGGAGTAGCATATAAATTTTTGATTCATAGTGAAGCTGAGGATGCTTGGTCTTCACTGGCTCCTGCCAACAGCAGCAACAGTATAACCATATTACTAACAATACAGTTGGTGGTTGTGTGAAGCTATACAAGTCATAGATACAAACTTCAATGCACAGGAAATAACAAAACTTCACAGTATCAGATATATGTAAACATAGCCACATAGATATCCATGCATAAAAATGATGTTGAACCTGCCATTAGTCAGGTCGGTTTGTCAAAGTTACAAGAATACGTCAGTATTGCCGTCACATAGATCATCATATATCTAATACTCAGTACTGCTGAGTGTGAAATACTATAACTTGTTAACTTTGGTTTAGCACTCATGAAACAACCATAGACTTGGCTATTTAAGTTAATGAATCGATGATCCCAACAGACTGAATAGATGAAATGGTAAGGCAAGTTACACACCGCAGAAAATAAATAACACCCTCTACTTTCAGCACTTAAACGAAAACTTCAAGATGATGATGGAAAATCTATAGAAATAATACCAGCTTGACAGCTACCTCTTCTCCACTCTGTATGTTCACGCCTACATAAAGAAAGACAGATTAGTAATCCAACAAGAACAAACAGCAGAATGAACTGAACGATGAATGGTGGTGTACCTAAAAAGAGTTCACCAAATGAACCGCATCCAATTTTCCTACCAAGCTTAAATTTTTCACCCACGACATGATCCATGGCAACTGACAGGATTAAGAAAACCCAAATTCCCAAAAAAAATCACTAGAACCCCAGGAATTAGTCGACTACGCCTTAATCGGGATTTAAGGAAAAAAATAAATAAAACCCGAACCGAAGCCAAGAAATGTCCAAAGAATGCCAAAGCCGGCTTCCACACAATTGAATCAATAAATAAGCACAAAGTTATCGATCAAGGCTCGAACTACACCGTCGGAAAGACGAAACCATAAATCACGAACTGCAAGTCACTCGTCATTGATCTCAGTGATCAAAATACAGAATACGACCGATCAAAATAAAGACGGAGTAAGCAACAAAAATGATTACAATCGCAAATGAACGAATCTAAAGACTCGTAATAATGAACTATACAGAGAGGAGACAAATGAGCGAGAATGGAAAGAGAGGATGGAAAAGAGCAACGCAATGGATTTTGTGCGTGTGTGCGCTGTGTGAGAGAGAGGAAAAGCGAAATGATCAAATGAGATGCTGAGAAGACTCTGCTAAAGATTGATTGTTGATGATTGATTACTTGGTTATTTTTATTTTTTTCAAAAGGAGTACAGAGCAAAGTGTTCAATTCGTTAGAGTCTGGAAGCTACTCTCGAACTTTGGATAATAAATCTCCTCCCTCTGTTTCATTTATACCGTTCGCAAAAATATGCATTTTTTTAATTTTAGGAAGTATATTATCCATTAACAATACTTTAATTATTTTTTTTTCTACCTTTCTTTTACTTTACCAATTTTACATTAAAATCCGTGCAAAGTGCATATTCTTTGGGGACGGAGGGAGTATTATTTATAAATTATTTCAAGTTTCTGGATCGTTTATGTGTAATAGCGTC
The DNA here is from genome assembly GCF_023119035.1 of Salvia hispanica. Classification (NCBI taxonomy): domain Eukaryota; kingdom Viridiplantae; phylum Streptophyta; class Magnoliopsida; order Lamiales; family Lamiaceae; genus Salvia; species Salvia hispanica. The sequence goes on from NC_062965.1 coordinate 42,852,908, forward strand.
AGTTGCATGTGGCTGTTTTCGGGGTGTTATTGCAAGTGGGAAGGCAAGGGGCACATCTGCGGTCCATCCGTTCGGGGATCGACGGACTCCGTGGCGCTAATGCACGGACGGAATCCGCCGTCGAATTTCAAAAAAAATGTTGTACAGAATATAATTTGGTTATTTTACTCTATAATTACCTCACTTCATACCATTTCATAACTCATTTACTACAATATTTTTCATCTCATTTATCTCTTCACACCACAAAAATGAATCCCAGTAGTTTCCCAACAAATATCGATGGATCTCCAATGTTCTCCAGCGGTCCCCCAATGTTACCCGGTCTTCCCCAACTAAGAGGACATAAATGACGGGCTTTGCACATAATTGGGATACAATTGATTTGTCTTTTTCTTCGTTCTACTAGGTGTTTTCTTACTATGTAATTTTTATTTCCTTTGTATTTTTTTTAGTATCATTATGTTTTAGTATTGTGTTTAATTTATATTATTTTGTTATTTTACAATATCTGTTACCTTAATAATTTAAAAAAGGTGAAAAATAGTGAAAAAATAATTTGGGGCAAATGTTACACTATTGCAAAGATTGAAGATGAAATTTAAAATAGCGACGTGGCATGTGAAAAATGGATTGTGGCAAATTTTGGGACGGGTTTTATTTCCACCATTGTGGTCTATCTATAAAATTTTTAATTAAAAATCTTTCTTAAACCAAAAATATCTCTTAAATCATTATTAAAAAGGTAGTGTTTTTACTTTTTCTTTTGACAGTTTACATGCTTCCAAGACCTCGACGTTAGACTTAGTGAGTGCACCATTAACTAGTTGGAATCTAGAGTTACATCAACGCAATTTGATCGGGTCATATAAGTAACACATAACTTTTAATTTTGTGAAATTAAATAAGATATATGTAAGGTCTATACTTCAGCCAAGATTACAAGTAATACTGTAATACAACCAAGAAACTGATCTAGCTATTTCACTACTAGATCTACAATCTTCAACTCCTTCTATTGTACCTGAAACACTTAATACACGGATCAAAAGCGTTCACCTCAACAATAGACAGTAGAAGAACTAAGAAATAACCAAAGAAGAGAAACAAGATCAAGAACAATTTATAGGCTCAAGTTGCACCAGGTACAACTGCACAGGTCTATAAATCCGACCCTCTAATTCCTCAGTCACCAATTGATTTGCCCCTCAATGGAGAAACCCTAGCAGATAACCAATCTACTCCACCGTATCCACTGAAACCCTAGATCCAGCAACCACCTCGTTGCAGAGACAATCCAAGGCAAAGCCATGGCCAAACACTAGTCACCCAATCCTCTAGAACCACAAGAAACCGCTTCACACATAGACAGATTTGTCTGACCAGAAACCAGAGGTTTCCCCAACACTCAACTTACTCACTCACCAATGTATACACACACAGAGAAGGAAGTAGAGAGATCACACTCTCAAGCCTACATCACAGAGAGAACACCATAGGAGAAGGGAACAGAAAACCCTAGTTTTTCCACACTCACAACCGAGAGAGAAAAGAGAGAGGCAGAGTCGAAGTGAGGCAGAAGAAAGAAGGATCTAGTATATAAAAGACACAGCCCCAACTCACCACCACATTCTGCCACATGTAGGGCATCACTGGAGATTGGGCTCAAGCCCAACAAAGTATGGGCTGTTACTGGTGGAGCAGATTTGGCCTATAAGAGCCATACTATTACATTTCTCCACCTTGGATCTTATCAAAATTAGTGAGGAATTTGACCTGTGCCTTTCATCATCGCCTATTGATGCCTACCCAGTCAAGGACTAAGAAGACATTAATCCCACAATGTATCCATCAACAGTTACATAAAAATAACACAAAGAAAATACACAAGGGAAGATACCTGACCACTTTACCTATCCAGAATCCATGTGGAGTTTCCTAATGCAGTAGAGCATCTTCTCCACAGGGAGACACTTAGTCCCCATGTCAGCAGGGTTGTGATCAGTATGGATCTTTTCCAGCTGGACCTCACCTTTTTCCACTATGTCTCTGATAAAATGAAATATGACATCAATGTGCTTGGTCCTGTCATGGAACACATGATTCTTGCACACTTGTATGGCTGACTGGCTGTCAGAATAAACCACAATGGGTTGCTTGAGGAACTTAAGTTCCCCCATAACCCCTTTCAACCAAAGTGCTTCCTTCATTGCTTCAGTGATTGCAATGTACTCAGATTCAGTAGTGGATAAGGCCACAATGTGTTGCAATTGTGACTTCCGGCTAATGCTAGATCCACCAAGTGTAAAAACATAAGAGGTGGTGGACTTCCTCTTATCTCTGTCATTTGCATAGTTTGAATCTACAAAACCACAAAGATTAGTATTATCTGTACACTTAGAAGAATTCAAACCATAATAAGCAGTATGCTTAAGGTATCTAAGTAACCACTTAAGAGCTTCCCAATGTGGCTGTCCAGGATTGGACATGTATCTTGATAGGCATGACACAGAGTAAGCAATGTCAGGCCTTGTGCTCACCATCAAGTACATAACAGATCCAATAGCATTAGAGTATGGAACACTCTTCATCTTTTGGATCTCACTCTCATCCTTAGGACACTGATCCCTGCTAAGAATAAAGTGGGCAACCAGGGGAACAGTGGATGACTTTGTATCCACCATATTAAACTTACTAAGAATCTTTTTCACATAGTAACTTTGGTGAAGAGTCAGCTCCTTCTTCTTCCTGTTTCTAACAATGTCAATGCCCAGAATTTTCTGTGCATCTCCTAAATCCTTCATGTCAAAGTTAGTACTCAACATATCTTGAACACTTTTAACAGCAACAGAACTAGGACTCATAATAAGCATGTCATCAACATATAGAAGAAGAAACACTGGAACAGATTGGAGATTTTTGAAATAAAGACAGTGATCAAAGGCACTTCTAGTAAAACCCATAGATTGCATACACTGATCAAACTTAATATTCCATCTCCTAGGTGACTACTTCAACTCATACAAAGCCTTTTTCAAGAGACACACATGGTTAGGGTACGTAGGGTCAACAAACCCTTCAGGTTGGCTCATGTAAATAGGCTTATCCAAATCCCCATGTAAAAAAGCTGTCTTATCATCCATTTGCTTAAGATCCCAGTCAAAAAAGGCACATAAGGTAAGCATTAACCTAACAGTTGTAAATTTTACCACATGAGCAAAGATTTCTGTGTAATCTACCCCCTCCTGTTGAGTGAAGCCCTTAGCTACCAGTCTGGCTTTATATCTTAAGCCATTGAGCTCCTGCTTCAGCTTGAATAGCCACCTGCACTCAACAATAGTACAACCTTTAGGTCTAGGAACTAAAATCAAAGTTTTATTCAACATTAAAGACTTCATTTCATCTTCCATGGTTATAAGCTAGGATAAAATATGGACTTAAGGGCCTGCTTATATGACTGGGGCTCATCTCCATCTGATTCATGAGCATCGAAGGCCAAAGCTATCAGGTTCATTTCATCACTGAATCTCTTTGGTGCTTTCACATTTGTCCTCCTTGCTCTATCCCTGTCCAATACATAGTTAGGGGGAACAACAACAGAATCAGATGGGTTAGTATTATCAGTATTTTGAGTCTCAATAGGATCAGTTTGAGGAACTTCAGGAGTAGCCTCTAAATCATCCTGCAAAAAATTATCAGTTTGCACAAACTCAGGAGGCCTAGCACCCTCCACCTCATTTGAGGTAAACTCCGCCTCATTTGAAGTAGGCTCCATCTCATTTGAAGTCTCCTTGGGATTAGAACACGTAGAATCAACCAAACATGGAAATTCAGATTCATTGAAGATCACATCTCTACACAGTGACTCTAAAGCCATGCTCATCCCTCAGCCACACCCTGTATCCTTTCACACCATCTGGATACACCAAGAATATACACTTCCAGGACCTTGGCTCCAGCTTATCTGTCTTTGAATGAACAAAGACACTGTATCCAAAAACTTTCAAGTGAGAAATATTAACAGGTTTTCCCCAAAAAACAGACTCAGGACATTCTCCCTTAAGAGGGACAAGGGGGGCCTATTAACCAAATAAGCAGCAATGTTAATAGCTTTCCCCCAAAACTTTTTTGACAAACCACTTAGAGAAAGAAGACATCTGACCCTATCTAACAAAGTCCTATTCATCCTTTCTGCAACCCCATTCTGTTGAGGAGTATAGGGAACAGTTTTATGTCTCCTAATACCAGACTTAACACATAAATCATTCAACTGTTGGTTGCAAAACTCCAGGCCATTGTCAGTCATAAGGGTCCTAACCTTCTTCCTAGTTTGGTTCTCAATCAAACACAGCCAGTTCTGGAACTTTTCAAAGACATCAGATTTATACTTCAACAAGAACACCCAAACCTTTCCTGAAAAGTCATCAACAATAGACAAGAAATAAGAGCACCCTCCATAAGTAGTAACAGAAGCTGGCCCCCAAACATCAGCATGCAGATAATCAAGAACAGCAGTGCTGGAACATGTAGGCATAGAAGAGGGAAAGACAACTCTATGTTGCTTTCCCTTTGCATAAGTATCACAGAAAGGTAAAGGCAAGCTCACATCATTATCAGATAAAACACCATTTTTGGATAGGATATGCATGTCTTTTTCACTCATATGTCATAATCTATTATGCCAAAGCATAGTAGAATTCAACTTAACAGCATTGGCAACAGGCAAATCACTTAAGGGCATAACAGTGCACACATAAAGATTATTCTTCCTAACAGCTTTAAATATGCACAAAGAACCCTTAAGGATTTTCATAACCCCATTCCCCCATCTGCCCTCTAGCCCCTCTGACTCTAGAGCTGAGCAAGATAGGAGGTTGTAGTAGAGGCTAGAAACATATTTCACATTCTTCAAGGTGTGGGTAGCTCCAGAATCAAACTTGAGGCATACTTGACCAATGCCTTCAATCCTACACTGCTTATTATTTGTCATAGACACAAAACCATTAGTAACAGGAGTTAATTCAGTAAATAAATCCTTGAAAGGTGAAATATGATAAGTACAACCAGAATCAACAAGCCACTTAGACTTGTTGAATTCTGAATTAAGAGAAACATTAACAGAGGTAACATCACAGTGCATAAAGCATGTGCCATTGTCATCATCAGATTTGACAAGGCTTGCAACCATGTCAGAATCGGCCTTCTTGTTCCTTTACAAAGGACACTCCTTACTGAAATACCCTAATTCATGGCATTTGAAACACCTCTTGGACTTCTTATAGTCTTGAGAGGAAGACCTTGATTTACTCCAATGATTCTTCCTATTTCCCTTGTCAGATGTCTTGTCATTTGATTGCTTATCCTTTGACTTGGTGTTGGATCTACCCCTAACCTGCAAAGCCTTATCAAGAGCAGCTTTAGTGTCAGATTTCTCCTTTAATTCCATTTCCTTTGATTTTAAGGCAATAATAATTGTATCAAGAGTGACATTGTCCCTCCCATACTTAATTGCAGCCTTAACATCACCATAGGAATCTTGAATAGCATTCATAAGAGGAATAGTTGTATATTCATCAATATTCTTGTCCCCAGATCTCTTAATATCTAACACAAGCTTTGAAAAACAGTCAACATTTTCATCCATATCCTTAGATAAATCTAATTTGTACTTAAAAAGTTTTTCAAGCAAGTACATGCGATTGGACAGAGAGGTTTAGTATACAACTCATCAAGCTTATCCCAAAGAGCTTTAGCAGTTTCAACCACACCAACTTTTCTAATAACATGATCACTTAAACTCAAGAAAATAGTAGATAAGGCTAACTCATTCATCTCAGCCTGTTTGGTAGCATCTTCAATAACAGATTCATCCACACCTTTGTAGACTTTCTGCTGAACCAGAACACACTTCAACTTTTGCTTCTAGATGCTGAAATCATTCATCCCATTGAAGGGAACAAGGCCAAAAGGGAGGTTAGACATTATTGAAAAACCACAGAAACAAAGGCCCAAGAAACAAAACAACAGGACCAAGAGAAGATTAAGATAGGATCTGTTGGATGATTATTCTTAACCAAAAAACAACAACAACAAGAAGTTACACAACAGTGCATCTAGGTTAGGATTTCTCAGTTCATAAACACTCGATTATTCGAGGGCGCAGGGGGTCACTGACAGAGATTCTCAGCTCTGTTGCAACCAAACGTTTTAAAACTTCCACTGTTAACCAAGAAAGGAAAGACAAAACCAGTCCAGCAGGTACTATCACAACCAAAACAGACAACAGAGAAACAACACAGCGGAAACCACACACCGAACCTTCGGCTGAACTCCAACCGTGGCTCTGATGCCACTGTAAGGTCTATACTTCAGCCAAGATTACAAGTAATACAACCAAGAAACTGATCTAGCTATTTCACTACTAGATCTACAGTCTTCAACTCCTTCTATTGTACCTGAAACACTTAATACACGGATCAAAAGCGTTCACCTCAGCAATAGATAGTAGAAGAACTAAGAAATAACCAAAGAAGAGAAACAAGATCAAGAACAATTTATAGGCTCAAGTTGCACCAGGTACAACTGCACAGGTCTATAAATCCGACCATCTAATTCCTTAGTCACCAATTGATTTGCCCCTCAATGGAGAAACCCAGTAGATAACCAATCTATTGCACCGTATCCACTGAAACCCTAGATCCAGCAACCACCTCGTTGCAAAGACAATCTAAGGCAAAGCCACGGCCAAACACTAGTCACCCAATCCTCTAGAACCAAAAGAAACTGCTTCACACAGAGACAGATTTGTCTGACCAGAAACCAGAGGTTTCCCCAACACTCAACTTACTCACTCACCAGTGTATACACACACAGAGGAGGAAGTAGAGAGATCACACTCTCAAGCCTACAGCACAGAGAGAACACCATAGGAGAAGGGAACAGAAAACCCTAGTTTTTCCACTCACAACCGAGAGAGAAAAGAGAGAGGCAAAGTCAAAGTGAGGCGGAAGAGAGAAGGATCTAGTATATAAAAGACACAACCCCAACTCACCACCACATTCTGCCACGTGTAGGGCATCACTGGAGATTGGGCTCAAGCCCAACAAAGTATGGGCCGGTTACTGGTGGAGCAGATTGGGCCTATAAGGGCCATACTATTATAATTATTATGTTTCGAATTGATGAACGTTGTATATTCACTTTCCTAAACTGATTGAGGGTGAATGAGATATATTGGATTAAAGTTGATCACAGTTATTTGAAGTTATCAAATTAATGTGTGTTAAATAATCTCAAATTCGAATAAGAGTGTTTACTAAACTTGTACTTTAAAAGGCAAAGTTAATATATGTAAGTAGTTAATTTTTGCAAAAATGGGTTGTAAAGCACACACGCACACCACCGCCGGTCTGCCTCAGTGCATTGTCAATTGGTTTTTGAGTTGTTCTTGGGATTAAGCTTTATCCGAACCTAGCTTAAAAGATTTCAATCTTGCATTGGACACGTAGTCCAACACAACATAACAAATAAACCTACGTTGTTTGACACGTAGCTATCCATGTACACATTGAAAAGGTCGCCAGGTATGCCCCTCGAACGAACAACGTGAGGCGCGTTAGATGCATTCGTCCAAGTTCATGATCTGTACGCGTCCATGATAGATGTTTGTAATGTCCGTCTGTTATACTCCAACCATAATGGCAGAGTTGACTCTACATTAATTCTCTAGGAGTGTGAGCGTCTATAAATAGGATAGTCATCTTTCTGAATCAACACACCAACAAATTTTTGCATACATGATCTCTCGTGCTTATTAGAAAGAAAAAAGTTATAATAGAAGTGTATTATTTTTTATGGGATGGGAAAATATTTCCTTAGTATTGTTTTATGTATGACTAGTGTTTATCTTGTACGCAGTTCCTTAGCAGTGTATTAGGTCTAGCGTTTTCGGAGGAAGGGGTTGTACGATTAATATCTTCTCATTTAGGAACACTAAGATTTTGTGTCAATTTTATGTTAGTTGTTCTTTGGTGGTCGAAGATGGTGGCGGCGACATCAATGTTGTTTGTGATGTGGAAGTGATGCACGGTGATGAGAAAATTTATTTATTACTACTATAATCTTTTTTTAGTTTCAATAAATCAAATGACGTCGTTTAATATGTAATCAAGTATCCACATCATCAATATTAGAAATTCATGTAAGATCCATTTCAGCTTCAATTTAACAGGAAAATATTAGGTTGGATGAGAAAATTCAGAAAAAAATGTGCATTATCATTCAAATTTTTAAAATTAATGTAGCCCATAATTTCATGACAATTGTCCCTTTAATTAATATGTGATGGATTAGATGAGTAGAATAACAAGAATATAGCATTAATTAATTAATTAAGGCCACGCATTATATTTGATGATTCAAAAGTGATGATGATGATTGGGCCAAGTCCACGCAGAGGCCGTGTACAAGCTGGTATCCTTCCATCCAAGGCTCAACGTTCCATGATCTCCCTGCACAAGGCTGTACCCTCTGGGGAACATATTGAGTATGAGCTGCGCCTGCGCCATCGCGTTCCCGCTCATCCCCATCTGCACAAACCCCTTCCCCGCCATCTCCCTCCTCCACCTCATCCACTTCTCCTCCCCGCTCCTCGTCGGCCCTCCCACCGCCACCACATTGTTTATCTCCCTCTGCAGCACCCCCTGCTCCACCCCGTGCCTCTCCCCCTCCCCGCTCTCCCCCACGCTATCAAACATCGTCGCGTAGTAATGCAACGACGCCACGAATCTGTCCAAAAACGAACCCCCGTGGCTCATCTCCTGCTCCACCAGCGTCACCACCCTCGGCCCCACCCCCTGCAGCAGCCTCATCGTTTTCCAGTCCGGCCCCGTCGCGTCGTACAGCGAATGCTGCAGCCAGTGGACCGCCACGGCCTCGCCCCTCCGGACGTGGAGGGCCGAGACGTCGGCCACGTCCCCGAACCTCCCCTCGACGGCGTGGAACTCGAACTGCATCCCCAGCCGCCGAGCGAAGCTGGAGAGCTGCTTCTCTGTCTCGAGGAGCAGCTCTCCGGATGCCCCCATCCCGGTCATCCGGACATGAGGGGGCCCCTCTGCCCGGGTGGCCAGGATGTGGAACAGGGCCGGCCACTGCAAGCCCTGCATGATGTCAACATCGATGATGTGGAGCCTGCGGTGGCCGCTGCAGGCCTCCAGGATGGCCTGGTTGGAAGTGAAGTGCGCGAATTTGACGAATGGCGACGTGGTGTTGTAGACGTGGAAGGCCGCGTGGACGCCCCTGAAGTCAACAGGGATCGGGGTGCAGACCCCGATCCAGCTGTTGACCACGCGGCTGGACATGGCCTTGGCGAAGTGGGCCACGACCCGCTCGGCCGGGGAGGGGCCGTAGGGGGAGGCCGTCTGCGAGAGCTCAAGCAGCATGCGGTGGGCCTCCCCGAGGTTGTCGAGGGAGATGGCCACGGCGCACTCGAAGAGAGCCGTGAGCATGCCCATTGCGGCGTCGTTTTGATCAGTAGCGATGGGGCTGAGGAGGGCGGCAGCGTCGTCGTCGATGAGCTGCTTGGTGACGTGTTCGACCCATTGGGAAAATGGATTTCCGGAGTGGTTCAACTGCTCTTCTTGAGGTTGCATTACATGAACACATCAATTTTTGATCAAAATGTGTTAATTAAAATGGAATAATGGGAGGGGTGGAAATGTGTGGTGCAGGCGAGTATTTAAAGGAGGGAGAAGGGAATAAGGGAGCTCAAATAAGGAAGATAGTTTGGCCGGCATAGAGAGACAGAGGGAACAAGTTAATGGGAAAATGCCAACGAAAACACGTCGGTTTGGTAGTGATTTTTGTGTAATAATTACAAAGTTTTGTTAAATTGAATATTTTAATGTGCTTCTCTTCTATTTCAATTAATCTTGATGTTACTTGCTCACCAGGGTGAGGAGTGTATTAATTATAAGGCTACATGACCATATTTTGGTTAAATTTTAGTCAAACTTTACAAATAAGCCAATTAGTAGTATAGTAGTAGTATATCATAATGTTAACATTTTACTTAATTGTCCCATCAATCTAAATTTGAAGGGATAAATAAGTACTCTATAATTTAGAAGCTAAACTAATTTAACCTAATCTTATATATATTTTTTTTCATACTAAAATCAATATACAAATTTGCAAAAAAAAAGTTATGGATCATTTCTTCCACGTCATACACAATTTCCTCCAAATAGAAATAAACGGGACAGCTAAAAAAATATCAAGGTTACGATACAATCGATATTTTACAAAGTTGCATGATAGACTATATTCGACCAAACTTCGTCGTTTTTCCAACAATTTGCCCAAATTGTAAGTATGATACGGAAACGGAAGATTGGCTACATGTTTACCTAATCATATATGCTTATGTTTTTTTTTTCTAATATTATAATTCACGCAAATCCCCTCCCGTGTTCTAGTGATTGTTGATGGAAAAGTATCATATCAACTAAATTTTTGTTCACTTAGTTAACATGGATATGCCACTATGAAAAACGTTCAAAATTGCGTAACTTCTCATAAGGATTTGAATGTATGGAAAAACTATAAAACAACTTGAAGCATGTAAATCATCCATTAATGCATCATGTTGGTGGAATACGGCATGAAATATAACACGATGCTGCAATAGAGCTCAATTTGAGGGAGTACTTTTATAGAATTTCAACAAGAAATTGGTCATTCTGTATTCTACATGCAATATGCTGTGGTTCCCGGAAAGGTTGACAACAAGAAAAAATCCTACAAATGAGTCAGTCAATGATCTCTGCTTTATGTAAAGAAAAGGTTGAGGGCAGCAAATCAGCTGCAGATCCAAAGCAACGAGCCACTCGAAATCTTTTTCCCTCTCTGGAACCTGACAAACTCTACATTCGTTGAAGACGAAAGAATAGTAGCTTGAATGAAAGAAAATCCACATCTATTGAAACCATGAGGCTGGGAGAGAGAGAGAAAGAGATCAACCGCATTAATATGTTTTGTCATGCCATATCTTTGAGAGGAATGAGAAGGTGAAACATACATAAGGTGTCATTTTATTGGCTGCCACCAGTCTCAGACGCTTCCGACTCATCATCTGTTACAAGTCACACACAAATAAACATGATAAGTCACAATTTTATAAATGATATAAGTTCAAGACAAGAAGTTAGAAGCTCAATCCAAAGCTAGAGTTTATATGGCTACTGAGTATTTGAAACAAGCAAATACTGTGGCCTATAATGCGCAGATGTTACTAAGGCCCAGGCCTCGTATGGCTGAGGAATCAATGTTGAGGATGTTTTACATATTTAGGGTTTTTTCTTAAACGGGCCAAACATCATGGATACTTTTGCTAGCTAATGCAATTATGCAACAGAGAAATTGGTATTTGTTCAAATATGACTATATGAGGATGCTATCAAATGAAAATACGTGACCTACCAAAAAGTGATTTGATTGTTGGCCTCTTTGACTTGGTATTTTTCTTCTTCAATTCAGCTGTAGAAGAAATAAAATTAAAGAGATCAAGTATCAGTCACCATGAAAGGACGAAATGTAACTTAGAAGCATGCAACTGCTGATATCATCAGCTATTCCATATTGCATGGAAAATGCACTGATACGTATAAACTAAGTATTTGTCAGAGCTACAAAACAACAAATGCTATATAAAATTCACGAGCACGAGACTAAGTGCATAAAGCATGCACAACACATAGCCAGAGAGAGAGAGAGAGAGAGAGAGGGAGAGATACCCATTCCAGGAACTTGGTAGTCATTCACAATTTCAAAGTTCTTGTATGTGTACCCCACAAAGTTGATGTCTTTGGAAGAAAGCATATTCTGTTAAATGAAAAGATAATATTAACAACGGAGGGGGAAAAAGTACCCAATACTGTGGTAGTAATATTCATAATAGAAAGAAAAACCTAAGTGGAAGTAATTGTAGTGTAATATCAGACAGATAAAACTAGATATGGACTTCATCAAACATTTTGCAGTAAAAGTTGGCTTTTTTCAGGCCAGGGATTATTGAAACAAAGGGTTCAAGAAACAAGCATCTATCGCTCGGAATGTTTGAGTTATTGTTAACTATCGTGGATATTTAAGGGGTATTAACTTTTCAGGAGACGAATTTGGATTGTAGATAAAGATGTTTTGTTCCAGAGTTTTGCTAAAAATATCGAGAATATAGTGGATGTATCACGAAAATTTAAAAATATAGGCTATCCCAAATTTACAGTTTGACTTGTTGTGATATACATAAAAGTTAAGAGTACGTTAAATGTTAACTATACAATTAATTGGACTAATGAAAACATGTTTTACTATGCACTCAGCCAAATGTCATGTGGAGATCCAAGCATATACCAACAACATGATAATTGGGTCCATCTTAGGGCTGGGGAAAAATATCGAAAAAATGATATATCGCTCGTATCGTATTGAAAAATATCGAAAAATTATCGAATTTTCGATATATCGTAATTTTCGATACGATACGATATCGTATCGTAAGTTTTCGATACGATAACGATATGAATTTCCTTATATCGCGATATATCGTTTTATATCGAAAATACGATATATATCGAAAATTTGCGATATATCGAAAATTTGCGATATATCATATCGATATTTTATTTTCGATATATATCGATATTTAAAGATATATCGAATTTCGGTACGATATATCGATACAATAACGATATGAAATTTTTTTATATCGAAAGTTCGATATATCGAAACTTTCGATACGATAACGGTATGAAATTCTTTCATATCGAAATTTTCGATACGATACACGATACAACGTTTTCGATACGATATATCGTATCGACCCACCCCTAGTCCATCCTAACTATCCCACCCTTGGCAAAACAGTAATATATAAAAAATATACAAATGAAAAGCATGTGTAACTACCAGAAAAGTTACTCAAATTTGATGACCTAGTATCTATATTATTTACAACAGGATAGTGTTTCATCATTTTGTTAGTAATCTTTTTGGGTTGCAGCCAAAAATTTTAAACATTGCAAGTACAACACAATCTCCTTATATTTTGCAAGGACAACATTCTAATTTTTACATCAAAGTAGTTCCACTATGTAAAACTAAAACATCATTCTTCCACAGATCTCAGGGAATGCCATGAGCAAGTAACACAATACGCAAAAATGTAGTAGAAAATGGCAAAAAGCACTCAGAATATATGGTTATAATTTGTGCATAACATATATAGAAGTAGAACATCTTTCCAAATATACATTCAAAAACTTTAAGCATAAAAAGTACCTTTCTCCATGGACTAGATTTTGATGAAGTTGAAGTGTGGTGTTCAGCCTGCAGCACAAAATAGGTCTGATTAGCTACACCTTTTAAAGATTTTAAAGAAGACACTAAAAGTCTTATTTGGACAGATAGCAATACCTCTTCAAACTTCTCAAAATTTTGGGTATCCAACTCATCTTTAACCTCGGGAATAAATGCTGCTTCCATATTGTATATGTTATCCCACTCAATCCCGTTAAACCAAGGATGTACCTAAACAAACAGATCATAATGATGTTTCTCACCAACTTGTGTAAGTCCAAAGAACATGCCATATCACACTGTACACCACACCTTTATTTCATCTGCACCATTTGAACCAAGCCTCTGATTAACACTACAGAGTAGTTTGCTTATCAGATCTTTTGCTTCAAAAGTAAGTGTAGCTTCCTCTGGAAACTTTAGATGTGATTTCCAGTTCACTATCTGCGAATGAGAGCAATAAGTCTAAAAATAATGAATTTAAAATTACTTCATTTAGCTTGACACAATTTAAAATTACTTCATATGCCAAATTGCTCAAAGGATGGAATATTAAAGCATGATGACACTTTCTTTCACTAAAAATTCCATATAGAGATCCAAGTCCAACTAATCCAACTTCAATGATTATCAATGGAAAATGCCTGAGCAGGAGCAAATATATTTCCTTCAGCAACCTTGGAACTCATAAAAACCATGTGAACACTCACATAGATAAATAATTTCCCAAGACTCTAATAATAGGTAGCTGGAAGTAACATCTCAAGTCCATGAGCTCACTGAGATTATTAAATTATAGGATTAATCCAATTCATATCTGGATACAAATTTTAGTGCAAAACACATCAGTTGAATCATTCATAACTTTCATACAATATTACTTTTAATATTTAGCAGAATTAAGGTCCCAGCGTCCCAGCGGTTTCTATTGGCACGGGTAGTGAGCCTAATTGATAGAGGTTACTCGTGCAGAGATCCTTGAAGTGAAGTGATTCAACAGACACATAAGAGAAACATCAAACTCCGTAAAAAAGCAAAGCATTAAGCTATGAATTTCTGCCACATCAGAGGGAATTCCTTGTCTTACCTTCCGGCATGTAGACATAGGATCATCAGAATAGAAGGGAGGATAACCCACTAGCATTTCAAACATGATAGCACCAAGGGACCACCTACATAACAAGGACAAACCCTCACTTTACAGTAGTGGGTAGAAGAAAAGTAACCCGCGGCTAATTAGCCTCTTCAATTGAGTATGGGTGTGTTTTTGAGACGATATCCTTGATAATTAATGCCTATGGCAGGAGAAAAGATGTTGAAATGGGAAGGAGCAAGCAAAATTATTTACAAGAATGTGGCAGATATTTAAAAAGAGTTATAGTCCAGAATGGGAATAGGATAACCAAAAACTGAGTAAAACTAAAAAAATTCAACGGGTATATATAAACTAACCAATCACATTCCATTCCATAGCCCTTCTTTAACAGAACTTCTGGAGCAATATAATCGGGTGTACCAACAGTTGAATAAGCCTGCAATCAGTGAATTTGACATACGAAAAAGGTTGCACACTAAGTATTTCTGATAGTAAGAACAATATCGTGACAATTCAAGTGTACATCATTCCTTACAAGAATGAAGCACAGACTAACTAACCAAAACACAATCAGTTACCAACCACTGTTGTCCTAGCATAGTATTAACGTTAAGAAAAAACAAGAGAGCTATTGCTTAACTTACAAGCATTCTCCGATTTTTCTGCCAATGTTGCAATTGCTCTTGTTGCGTGCGTTTTGGAGCTGAGCTATCCTCACCTTTTGAATTTCCATTAACGCCGTCTCCAACTGCAAAATCTTCTTTTAGAGTACTACAGTCTAGAGGCTTGCACAGGCCAAAATCTGATAATCTCAAATGACCATGCCTATCAAGTAGTAAGTTATCAGGCTTAATGTCTCTGCAACCAATCAGATGTAAGGAAAAAAGAAGTTAGCACTGAGGTAGCTCATTGAAATGCAGATATACAGCACGCAACCTTGAAATTTTACATACCTATGTATATAGTGGTGTTTATGAATAGATTCAATAGCCAAAACTGTCTCTGCTACATAAAATCTGGCCTCATCCTCAGTCAATGTATCCTTCCTCATCAATAAAGTCATCACATCTCCACCCGGAAGATATTCCATGATGAGATACAAATACTCGTCATCTTGGAAAGAGCAATACAATTTGACAATGCAATTGCTATCCACCTCTGCAAGCAAATTCCTTTCAGCTCTCACATGTTCAACCTAGAAAATACAGAATGAAAGTCAAATGACACAATAAACATAACCATATCGAGACCAACTGAAGATCAATAATCAGATACCTGGCCTCTACGAAGCATTTCTGATTTCTTAAGCTTTTTCATTGCATATACACAACCTGTCGTTTTCTCTCTACAGACTCTAACCTGTACAGCATAACCATTCATTAGAATGTTATCTTTCAGGCATTTAGTAACAGAAGACATTCACTCAAATAGCATCTTGAGGTGTGCAATACTCTAGGAAAAACCATGCCAAATCAACTCAACATTCCCATGACAATTTTCATTAACAAGTTAATGGACAAAAGCTAAAATAACCCCTAAGAAATGGATCATATATTCAATCATTTTAATAACATTTAGAGATATAATCAAGTCGCCTGTCCAGGTCATAAATGATCAATGGATCAACTTTCCAGTTACATATGTACACATGATATACGCATCCTTCAGTGCCCCCATCACTCACACTCACGATGCTATTTTTCACTATTAGCCTCCTTCCTGCCACTGTATTTATTAGAAAAACATTTGCTAAAGGGTCAAAGCTAGAATGCACAGACATGCAATTGGTTCTTTTCTAATTTGGGGAAGATCCGCAAAAAAGGTTCCCAAAATGGAAAAACTTTTTTATGTTTACATTATAGGGAAAACGCACCATCTTTAGAAACGCACACAGCCTGCGCGTTTTTAAAAACAAAAACACATAATTCCTGCAAGAAATACATATCAAGCCATAAATTTCACAAAATTTAACCAAGCCCTAATTTTACATGTAACCTTAAATCTAGGTTACTTTAACTAAATCCTACATTTATCATCTGCATGTACTCGCTCCATCCCACCATAAGCGAGGCGCTTCTTTTAAGCACTTGTTTTGGGAAAATGATACTCCCTCTGTCCCTAAAATTTTGTCACATTTTTCCATTTCCGTCCGTCACACAAAATTTGTCACATTTCACTTTTTACCATTTTTGGTAGTGGACCCCACATTCCACTAACTTATTCTCACTCACATTTCATTATAAAACTAATACTTTAAAAATAGGACCCACATCCTACCTACTTTTTCAACCCACTATCCATTACATTTCTTAAAACCCGTGCCCGGTCAAACTGTGACAAAATTTGGGGGACAGAGGGAGTACTATTTAATAGTTAAAGTGGAGAGAGAGTGTAAAGTATTAGAGAGAATAATGTATCGCTTATGGTGGGACGAAGGGAGTATCATTTAACAAAATTGAGAATGATTACAAACCAAACAATACGTAGCTCAATTTGCGAGAAATAGTTTCAAATTTCCCAAACTCGTGTGTGTGTATGGTATGTTCAAGCATAATGGGGGAGAAGGTATTCTCCCTCATTTAAGTCAAGCGTGTCCATTTCTAAAGCATGGGCGTTTTAAAAAACCCACACCTTGTGTGCGTTTTTCCTAAAATTGAAAACATAAAAAGGTTCCATTTTGGGAACCTTTTCATGGATAATCACCGAATTTGAAAAATCAGTCTATAACTGGACAGATCTGAGGAAATTAGGAGCTTGACGAATTGAGGTCTGGATATGAATCAATAGGAAACTTGACATATGGAATTTCAACTGAAGCAAGTAATAAAAGCCGAGATAGGCATATAAGTTATAATAATCTTTACCTCCCCAAAAGCACCTTTCCCAATCATAGTGAGCAACTCAAAGTCATCGGCACCCATTTTGTGCCTCTGAAGGCGCATGTATTCAGTTTCTTTCTTCTCCAAAAATTTTAATAAGTTATTTTGATCCTCCTCAGATACATCAGCATCAGCTAGCTTCTTTTCAAGTACGTTTCGCCTGTTAACAACCAAATGTAAAATGATAGCTTGTCATCAATATAAGAGAAGTGACATTTCCTACTCATAAATCCAAAACATAATGTGGTCAAAGAAGTAAATGTAATGCGGTCGGCCGTTATTAGGATCCAGAAATTAAGTTCTGGACCCTAAATAAACTTTTATTCATCTAGTTTCTAACAGCTGAAAGTAAGTAATGGACCTGACATTAGAATTTAATCACATGTTAATGATCATGCGTAAACATCATTTAATCATTTACCTGGTCCATTAGAGCAGCTTAACATTTAGCTAATATATTATGGAAAAAAGAAAAAATACTAAGAACGTATATGACGAAGCCAAAACTACTAAGAAAAGATTAGTCAGTTAATTTTCTTGAGGAGAGAAAACCATTTAGGATATTGCCGCCGCATAAGCGAACATATCCCAATAAAGAAAAAGAAATATATGTATAATGTCTATGAACTTATTCTCTCCATGAAACAAATTCAGAATAGTTCGGCTTCTGGAAATATGAAGTATCGAACTACTGACATTTGACTATTTGAGTTTTAAATGCGCCCAAACTGAATAACAGCTTTCACTAACAAGACCTTACAAATTAGGAAATTTTGCACATATTCCACAAAGCTGAGAGTTCATTCACTTCATATTTACCTAATCCTCAAATAACTATTACTAGACACAAAGGGCTATAAAAATAGTGGCTAGAGGATACCAATAAGACATAAAATTTTATAATAATGTTGCAGGTTAACCACGATAATAGAAATTTCTAGTCGGAATAATTACAGTAAAGAAACTCATACATATTTTTTTTATGCAATGCACGTGCTTGAGTTGAAATAAAAAAAAATCTTAACACAAGAGGTGTACAGAAGAAAGTTTCTTCAAAAATAATGCAGCCAAAACAAGTTTAGGTAATATACTATACCGCTGCCTCCTTTCCTGAAGATTCCTCATTTGCTCCTTGTAATGATTTTCAATGTACTGCTTTGCAGCAGCCACCTTCTGTTTTGTGAGAGTTGAGGCTTCATCATCAGCAAGTAAGTCTGCCGGTGGTTCTTCTCTTGCACTACCCATTGAGTCTTTCTTCCTACTCACTGTCCTCAATGTCCTCAAACGGTCTCTTTGCTGAAACTTGTGGAACCAACTTTTGGCTGAATCCATCAAGTAGTTTTCCTCTGCTTAAGAGGTAAATTACACGTAACTCCCCGGGCAACTTCCATCATTCTGACACCATAATCTCATCTGCCAAACATCTTTCAATGACAGCGATTATTTTAGACAACGTTACATCCCCAACTGAATATTCATGACTCTGGACAGACAGATGAGAGTTGTTACCTTGGTACAATGTGTATTCCTCCTAAACAGTTCTGTATTCTACTTAGAAACTTCTATTCCTGTCCAGTAAAAATGGCACTAACATTACCAATTTCAGAACATTATTCAAATTCCCAACAAATCATGAAATCAAATGAATCTCACGTGTTACCCAAAGCACATAAAAACTTTGGAGTCGAAAAGTAAATGTGATTCAGCACAGAACAAGAGCAAAAATGATAAAATTGGAGCACATAGCAAATGATAAGTTAACTTTACCACACACACACAAATCGTCTAATCACCACATTCTCCAAAGATTGACACAGCATAAAAAACATCATAAAAAAATACGTCAACATTAATTCGAAAAGATCGCGGAGATACCTTGATTCCGAAATTGCTAAATGTCAAAAACTCGCCGACGCTGCTGAAAACCTATTTAAAAATAAAAGCCGGCGAATCAAAATTACTAGAATTACATATTTGGTTGACATGCAGCAAAAATCGAGGACAACGGATTCCTATAGACGAATGCAATTGCCAGAAGATGACGGAACTAAAAATAAAAACACAATTTCAAAATGCTTCTCGGCAAAAAAACACAAAATACATTCAGAAAAAAATTGAAAATAAACAGAGCGGTAGGCAGAAACGATCGCTTACCGCCAAAGCTTTTAGAGATAGAGAGATAAAACCGATCGAAGCAAATACAGGCGTGCACGACGCATACACATTTATATGTATATAATCGCAATATTCGAAATTGATTGATTGTTTACGACTGCATATGTAATGCCGAAAACAAATTCGCCATTTTCGCTGCTTTTGGAAACAAAGAGATGAGCTCGCATGATCTAAACGTTTTCTCCGCTATTTATATTGTCAACTTTTTGGAGGAAAAGAGAAGAAGAAAAGAAATGTAAATGTATAGTATTCTCTAATTAGGAAATCTGCAATTTTACTAATAAGAAAATAGGGTTCACTTTTTAATGGGTATGATGTGAACAATATTATCATGTGAACAATATTATCATTATCAATTTTACAATTTTGGTAATGATGGATATTACTAATATTTTATTTTTGTACTAATAAAATATAGCGAACACCTAATTAATGTCGACGACATTATTCATCTTTGTTTTATTGTATGGCTCTTCGAAATAGTTGAATCATACAGTCACACGTGTTAGCCAATTTATCCATAATTAAGAGAGAATTTTAATTTCCAATTATGTATTTTCCATCAACAAACATTAAATAAATCTTTGACTAGAAATTGTTTCTTAGGATGATTAGAGTTAGAAACTTTAATCTAATCTGGTAATTCCAATAGGTGATTTTCCCATTTGATTGAAGAATGTTGTTAATAACTGATCTTATATAATTAATTATATTATTTCCCTTAAAAAACAAATTTAAAAGTGACCAAGTAGTTAATCACAACATTATCCATATATAGAAGAATAAATTAAAACAGAGTTTATTTAAGCATTAATTTTAAACTAAAAAGACAAGGACAATCATAGAAATCTTATGATTGATCTAGATGAAAAATACCACATGAATTTCATATGCATGTGCCAAAAACTTCGTGACAAGTATGATTATTTTAGGAATGATTAAAAAATTAAGAAATATGTTGACATGTTTATAAACTAGTAGCAATAATCATATAATGTCGTTTTTATACCAAAGAATTTTAATTTATATTTCAAGAAAATTTACTTCTATTTCATGTTTAGTTATTAATTGCAAGAGAAGAAAATAAACATGCTAATAGTTTAGTTATTTTTCATACCCAATTCACTTCATAACAATTACTCTGTAACACCAATCATATTAATCTAAATCAACCATAAACATAATTTTAAACTATTAGCAATTACATAGTCTATGATATAGAGTAGGTCACGATTCCGAATCACATATAACTAAATAATACAGAAAATAAGTCTTATAAAATATTATAATCAACCCATATCACTTGAGCATTAATATGAGGTAGTACCAAATTTATTAAGTACTAGTATAAACTCTAAACTGCACTAAATTATCAATATTCTTGTATTTTTCGTGCAGGAGAAGTAAATGGAGTGGGAGAAATGTGACTATCCATAAGTAAATGTGTTAGGCAAGAAACAACGACAGTTTTTGTTGTAGTATCTCTCCACCAACAATCACAAACTTCTTTCACAAAAAAACACAAACATAATTAATATCTATATGTATAACCAGTGTTGCATGGGTAGTTTCCCCAGACAAATCAAGAAAAAAAAATCTGAAATAAACAGAGGCCTGATATCTCTATAAGATCTCCCAATCAAAACAATACATTTTTAGGAAGAGGCAGCAAAATATAGGGTAAAAGAAATGTTGCTATGCGGTGCCTCTGAAAGAACGAAAGAGCTTCGCTAAATTAATATTGGGGGCATCTAGTTATCTTACTGGATGATGAATTAGAATTTCACCTGAAATGTGTGTAGATCAACGGTAATACGCCATATGTCTTGTAGACCTAAAAGGAGAAGCATCGAATGGGGAAGATGTTTTGAGCGGGGATGGGGAGTTAATTGGCTTCTTCTTCTCAATCTTTGTTTCAGACCGTAGCCATGACTCAACAACAGAGAGTAAATTTGGGTTATGCTTCAGTTCATTGAGCTCGGCCACCTTCTCAGACTTCCTCAATGTACCATCTTGAACATACACAAGATCAGTTGCCCATGTCTCGAGTCCATCAAAAATATGAGTTGCATAAACAATTGTTGCTCCTCTCTGAAATTAGACACCATAATGAATTACTATATTTTATGTACGCCCTATTTTGAATGAGAGAATTGTTGTAACAGATTTCTTCGGTGAAAGGAACACATGATATGCAATGCTAACAAACCACAGTGATATAAGATTTGGCAGCCAAAATATGGTGATGTGCTATCGCGTAGATGAAGTAGCTTATGACGACTGTAGAAAATATTAACATGGCATACCTGCTCACACTCTTCCCTGAAAAATTCCAGCAAATCCATCCTAGCCACAACATCTAGATCAACAGTGACTTCATCTAGCAAAAGTACCTGAATCCCCACCTTTGTTAGCAAAACGTCTTATGAATAAGACAATCAATAAACAAGTCATTGTATGCCCAAGATTCGTCGACTTGATCACAAACTGATTCATCGTCAGTCCTCACCCACCATCCCAAAAAACTCAGTTATATACATATAATGTGGCCACTAAATAATGGATGACATATGAGTATAGAGATACTAAATATGAAGGAGAAGTCAAAAACAATAATGTGGCAGAGAAATCCATCAGAGTTTGACAATCGTCACTGATAAGAATGGGTATCCAAATAAGGCAGCACACATAAGAAACCATATCAAATACACAAATCCTGATATCGCCATCATATGGTCAACAGTGCAAGCTTACCTTATAAGGATGAAGAAGACCCATGCAAATTTGCACGCGACGCCTTTGGCCATCAGAAACTTTGTGCATTCGCCACTCAAGATTAATATCCAAAAGTTCGATCAGCATATCCCGCCTAACAGGGTCAACACCTTCAACTGGATTATGACATAGAATGAAAGAAAAAAAGATTAGCAACTTCCCTAACTTGTCACAAGACGAGACTAAACAAATAAGGAGACAAGTTAATTATCATCGTGTGGAGAAGGAAAAATGAACTACAATGCTGCGTAATTAATCTAATGCATTTAATTTTGAGAATTTCTATATCCACTCAAAGAAACTAATGCGTAAGGCACTCTATACTCAAAACATGAACTACCAAATGCATTATCTATAAATGCCATGGTGCAAGGCTGTGACAGATAAAAAACACCCCATGTAATAACTAAATACCTCCAAAGATCATATGTTCGGCTGAGAAGTCCCCTTGAAGCGGAAGGTCCCCCTAATATCAAGCACAACAGGCAACATAAACTCAGACTACCATCCAAACATTGAACACTAAAAATGTAATATCAATGACAATCCTACAATTATGTCAAAACACAAAAGTGAACTTATCAACTCATTTAGATTCTACAATCCTGCAGCAGATTAATAAAGAAACAAACTTTCAATGCAAGCTATATAGTCCATAAGGTGTACAAATATTCACACACAATCACAATCATAATACGCCATTTTCCATCCATCTATATTAGAGTTGGTCAATTTCCAACTAGGATATTCTAATCCCTATTTATGATTGATTAATCATAACCAGGATATAAGTTAAAGGAAGGTTGAACTCACAGCAGAGCTGACAGTCTTGCTCCAAGATTCCCCCAAATAGGCCAAATCACCGTTGCAGACGAGATCAGTGTCGTGAAAGGCGGATCGATTGAGCACTCTGACCACATCACGGCCGCCCACCATGTGCTTCCCCGCCAGTATCCGCAGCAGAGTGGTCTTTCCTGATCAATCAAAATCCAAAATTGAAAGATGAAAATGGTGCGTATTTGGATTCAGCTATTAAAAGAAAGTGTAAATATCCACATAGTGATTAATAGGGCGCGACAAGGGGGAAAAAGGACCAGATCCATTGGCGCCGACGAGGAGGCAGCGGGAGCCGGGAGATACGTTGAGATTGAAATCGAAAAAGATAGGGGAAGTGGCGTCGTAGGAGAATTGCATGCCGCTGACTTGTATGGTGTGGGATCCTCCCTCCATTGTAGGAATTTGGTTGGGGGTTTGGCGGTGGCTGGGGTTTTTAAAGGTTGGGTGGCGATGGGGTTTGGCGGGTATGGTGATGCCACGGGGTTTGAATCATACCTATGGATGGAATCGAACTCTCTCACCAACCAACTACGCCATTAATTTAGCTAGGGGTGGGGATTCGGTCGGTTCGGTTAGAACCGAACCGATTTATTGGTTAACCGAATCTCATATTTTATGAAATTAAGAACCAAAATCGAACCCCTTTGTCGGTTCGGTTATTTGAGGAACCGATCGGTTCGGTCTTCGGTTTCACCGAAGGAACCGAACTCAAGTGGAATACACTCAGTAAAATAAAAAAATATAAGTTTGCTATTTGCTAGGATTCATTCCTGGGTGGGGTTGATGGAGAAGGAAGGATTTAACATAAGCCTACCATCTGCGCCAGGAGCTGTTTATATAAAAATGTAGGAAAAATATAAATAAATATCATATTTCGTGAAATAAAAAAAAATACTACTACTTTGTTACTTAATATTGGAACCTGCTCGAGAATTAAACATGTGTAACATAAGTTTAATAATTTAATATAACATATACATTAGATAATTCCTAATCTGTTAATTGCCTAATCTGCTAAATAAGCCTGCATATTGCGAAGTATTAGACATGTAGTAAATTTCGGACAGCGGCATGCATAAAGAGAAAAGAAGAGCATACCTTCTATCCGAGCAACAACGTGGAGAGGAGAGCAGCAACGGCATGGAGGTGGAGGTAAGCAAGAACGTGATAGTAGCGGCGTGGTGTGAATATTGTGAGCGGTAATTAGGTTTTTAACCTTTTTACAATTCTAATTTTTACTTTTTTAAAGCTAAAATAAATATATAAAAATTAAATATTAGAAAATAACGGTTATTCGGTTCTAACCTCTCGGTTCTCGGTTAGAACCGAGAACCGCGAAAATCCTATACTTAATAACCGGAACCGAACCTTAACCTTATTTTTTCGGTTCTCGGTTTCCCCAGTCCTAAATTTAGCTACTGTTGAATTTCATTGTAGGTATACTCTACATTTCCACGAAAAGGTTGGAATTTTCATAATCCGAAATTTATTAAAAAAAAAAAGGTACCATTGCTAAATTAATCCATAGTTAAATTCTACTTGGTGTCTCATACTTTTTCAAACTGAAATTTTCAAAATTTTGTAATTCTAATATGGCACCCAGATTTATCTAGGTGAATAAAACGGTTGTGCCACATAACGACATCATGTGGTAAAACGGGTTACCCGTGGATACCGGTCCCGATTTTAGCCAAATTTGTAGTCTCAATACCCCCCAGCAACATACCGGGATTACTCGATACCTGTGTCGGGTATCCCGTACCCGACTTGAAATCCTAATAACAAATTTGAAAATCATGATAACCGTCAATGTTCCCTAATTACTTTATTAATATCGATGGTAAACGTTGAATAGATTGAGAATAAAAGTGAGGAGACACTCTATAGCTAGTTCCGGTGAGTTTTTAATTGTACGTTCGTTGGAATATAAAATTTTAAAAGAACTCTTAAATTATATAAAATATTCCCACTTTTCCGCCTTAATAGAGACGTTTCATTTTCTTCCCTCTTTTGGGAAATATAATAATATAAATACTCTTCTCTACATTATTATCTCTCTTACTTTATTTTTTCTCCGTTCTAACTATTTATTTTTAATTTTTCAAAATGAGTGCATATATGACTATTATTATTTAACTATTTACTTTTTTTTCTTCACTTTAACTATTTGAAACACCTCTATTAATATGGAACAGAGGGAGTATTAAAAGATGGAATATGACTAATACTAATAATAACAGGTATTGTCGGAACTAACGGGTATACCCGCTACCCGCAAAACTCTAAAACACACTACCCGATCCCGCCTTGTTTCCCGTTATCATCGGGTAGCGGGTCGAGATGAGAATTACCCATTGCTCGCTACCCATTTTGCCACTCCTATTCTACTAATCTTATTCTAGAAACCACCAGCTAAGTCGGTGGAGATAACATTTCAATAATCCCTGCCCTGCCCCCACCTCCTCCGGTGGTGATTCCTGCTCTGCCGAGTCCCAGCCTCCTCTGGAGATCCTTGCCAAATACACTTTTAAGTATGAACATGCAAGCAGTTAGAATGATAACTATGCTATGTCAATCTTTTAGGATAATGTTTATGCTTATAGACTCTTTCTCCAATATGTTTAGAAGATGTAATTCTCATAATTATATGTGGTTGCAGTATGATCATTTGACTTTGCGCTCGTTAGAATACATAGATCACCAAAAAACCATATACTAGTTATTTGGACTTGATGAGACATATGTTTCCCTTTATATCATGAGTTTCATAGATGATATAGCTAATAAGCTAATCTCTCTGTTGTCTCGCGTCATTGGCACCGATTTGGTTAGTGAATCAAGTTGATATTCTACTATTTCTTACTGCACTTGATATTTGCACTTTTCTTGCTCTCTTCATGCAACCTAAAACTAGCTATACAGAGAAGCCACTCTCTAGTCATATAGAATATTTGTGAAGTTGTAGATACAAACTGGTACTACATTTGGTATTGTATTTAGGTAATGCACATATTTGCATGATAAACATGGTATCTACGTTACATTTTCATGTTTCGTTGATCTCGAACCTTCCATTCGACCAGCAAATCAAGAACTTTGAGAGCAGTGTTGAACACATAAATACAGTGGCGGGCCCACGCTGGGGCATGGGGGTCCCTCCGAACCTCCACCCATTTTCGATATTATTATATATATAGTATTCATACATCAATTACCAAATAAATCTGTAGCTCAGTTGGTCGCTACATGCATTATTAATTTGGGCGTCCCTAATTCGAAACATGATGTTGCCGATTTTGTTGTTATTTTTTGGATTTTCTCAACTATTCACTTAACGAGATAGCTAAATAAATTTAGTTGTCTCGTAACTAATCCATTTTGTTATTTTTTGGATTTTCTCAACTATTCACTTAACGAGATAGCTAAATAAATTTAGCTGTCTCGTAACTAATCCATTTGTCCGATTCTTACAGCTATATTATTAGCTATTGTAGTATTTAATTCATTAATATTTTTTTCATACTAATAATTTTATGTAATTTCTGTTTATTTTCTTGTTTGCGTAAATTGAGCATTATTGTAAGACAAAATAATAATCTTTATAATCTATGCAAAGTAGTACTCCCTCTGTCCCATAAAAGTTGAGACAGGACTTTTGAGCACGGAGATTAAGAATTTATATTAAATAAATAGGAGAGATGAAAAAAGTAGGAAAGATAAGAGAGAGTAAAGTAAATGATGAAATAAAGTAAGAGTGATTAGATGTTTTGTCTTTAGTTAAAAAAGGAAATGACTCAACTTTGTTGGGACGGACTAAAAAGGAATACGACTCAACTTTTATGGGACGGAGGGAGTATATCATATAATGTTAATAAATTTAATTTTAAAGGTATACTTTTATTTTAAAAATCTATATATTTTTCAATTATTTCACCGTTGATATTGTCATCTTATATACTAAGTATAATTTATATTGCTAATTTTCAAATTATTTATCTTTTAGCTCCGTACTATTCATATCACGACTGTTTTTGCGTCATTGACAATAAAATATGCTACAACTGTTAATACTATTAATTTAGACCCCCTAGTATTAAAATCTTGCGTCCACTATTACATAAAAAGCAAGTGGCGCACAAGACGTAAATAATGATTTGGCTAAGTCCATCTTCTTTATTGGAATGGACAGCATCACAGCAACAACTACCTCATGCCCAATTACGATACCAAGGATCACAACAATCCTCAGCCGTTTGCAGATCTATTGGTGCAACTAGGATAGCTCTCATGAAAATCTCTAATTATTGCATTTAATACTACATTGAAGACCTGGAAGCTATTTTTGACTGCTGCCATAAAATTTTCGGAGTTGAGATTTAATTCCTAGACTTGGTAAATGAAATATTCTACTCTAACAGTTAGATCTAGGCTGAGACATGCATAACGACTAAAAGTATTTGAAATAACTACTTGACTGGGTAAACGACTTCCTAAGCTAGCCTAGACATGGAAAAGCTAAATGTGGGGACCATTTCCTTAAACGGCATAGTACGACGGAAAAAGCTGCAGATTAACCAACTAAAGGACTAACTAACAACGACATCATCTTCTCTAACTTTTATCACGAAACAACCGGTGAAGAACAGAGCAAACAAATATCGAAACAGGGCAAACGAAATTAAACCGATTGACACAAAGAACTACTGAAATTAACATAGATCTATGACTACTAGACGAGACAAACAAGTAAATAGAATTCAAAATATCATAACCATGCAAATGCGAACAGATCTACACGTCGGATGCTTCATCCACTCCGGATCCAAGCCATCCACAACAATCAAACACCATTCCCATCTCCGATCTTCACATATTCAACTAGATTCAACCGATCAACTACAAATCTCCATGCAATTCAAACTCCAAACTCAGATCAACCAACAATATCCACCAAAACAAACAAATAAAAGGACAATATCATAACTGAAACCAAAATAGCAATCTCCACAGCAAAATACGAAGTATCCAACGAGAGAATAACAAAACACAACCGAGCTTCGAACAACGAAGACTCGGGGAAATACAGAATGTAAACAGAAAGCAAATAACGATTGTATCTTCGCCTCCGTGGAGACGGTGTTACACCACAACTAGATCCGAAACGTGAACTCCCTAAGATGATTCCCCTCAAAGTGTGTGTAGAGAAAAATGGAAAAGCTAAGCTAAGAGCCGAAGTGGAAAAAGAGATCTCTTCATGTTGATCGCATGCTCTTATTTATAGTAGGTAGAGCTTCTAGACTGTTCTTGTGATTCCCATTTTACCCTCCATTTGGATGCTCCTTAGTCTAGTAACTCTTCCTTCTTCCGCTCATTTTTTCCGCCAACTTCTTCTTCCAGGCAATCATCATCTTTTTCCTGGGGCTGGCGATTTCTCTACACACCTGGCTTATAAAACCTTGTTAGACCCAGGAAATCACAAAATTCATCCCCATAACCAATGCATGAAATTAGCCTTATCATACATTCAACCAAAAGTTGGGTGACATAAAATATCTAGAATACGAGGTGATTACAAAATCCATGTAATATATGCATAAAAGTCTGCCGTTTATTTTCTTTCTAAAACTTAGACCATGTTTGGTTGGCGAGAAAGTAAAGTTGGCAAGGAAAATGATTCCTAGGAAAATGAATCCGGGGAATATGATTCCTAGTAACTTTACTTTTCTGTGTTTGGAAAATATCAAGATTTTAAATTTATATTTATTTTAAACACCAAACTAGAAATATACTTATTATTTTTTATTTATAAAAAAGAATAGTATTGTAATTTTTTTAATAAATTATTAATTATAAATAATAATTATATTATTATATTTATTATTACAATGGATAGTTTAAATATGGATTATCCACCATAATATATAATAATATAATTATAATTATAGTTACATGGAGTATTATATTCATTTACTATAATAATAAATATAATTATTATTATATTATAATTATAATATTTATGGATATTATAATTAAATAAATTTTATAAATTAAAATTGCATTATGAATTTATTGATTAATTATTAATTTATAAAATATAATAATTACTATTATTTATTATAAAATTTATATTATATAATTATATTTTAATTATTTAATAATTATTAATTTCTATTATAAATTATTATAAAATATAGTTATAATTATGATAATTTTAATTATAGTTATTTATTATAGTGAAATTGATTATGATTTATAATTTTAAATTATTTTTAAAATATTGTAATTAATAATAATAATAATAATAATAATAATAAAAATATACTATATTGCTTAAATATGTAAGAATCCTAGAACTGAGAAAAAGAATATCTAAGAAAAGTTAGGATTCAGAATCCTGGAAAGTTGTACTAACTTTCCTTGTTCTCGGATTCTGATTACTTTCCTGGTTTGATTAAAATCGGTGGTGGTAGTAGTAGTAGTAGGTGGTGGTAGGGTGGTGGTGGTGGTGGTGGTGGTGGTCGTAGTAGTAGTAGTGGTGGTCGTAGTAGTAGTAGTAGTATTTTAAAGAGTCAAACTCCACCCATGAGATGGATAGATTTTTCTTAAATTCAAAGCAATTGTTAGAATTTGCAAATATAATTAATTACACTAAATTTTACTTAAATAAAGAAACTTCATATATTTAAAATATTTCTATACAGTCAAAATTATTTTAACACTAAAAATTCCCAAAAACCGATATATGAACTATAAAAACAGAACCCGGAAAAACAAAATTGCACGATATATCCCCAAAAGATGAAAATATAAAGTTTATTTTCTATAATTAATACAAAAGTTATTAACCAATAAGCATATTATAAAAATTATAATAATTTGTTTTTAAGTACTTATAATATAATGTATGTAATATTAAAAGGACCTGAATATTGATAAAATCAAATAGACTTCATTATTTAATTAGGATTGATGTTGATTTTTATCATCCGATACTGGTTTAATTGGATCGATGATGGTTTACAATCAAATAGACTTCTGTATTGTTTTGCAAGTTGAATCGATGATGGTTTACAGAGATCCAATTTTATATTTTCTTTCGTAGATATTGCTTTTGTTTCAGAGATCTAGTTTGCTGGATTATGATATCGGAGATCCAATTTGATCTTATTTTTAGATTTTTTAAAGTTATTTGTAGTCTGCAACAGTAATATTTTAAGCCAAATTTGAATATTATCGTTTAAACTTTGTTTTTACTTTTGTAATCTGCGTTTTTGGCAGTTCGATCTGTGGTTACTATCACAGTTTTTTCTGCGTTTTTGGCCGTTCAGTCTGTTTTGCGATCTGCGTTCCTACATGTTTTTCGTTTTCGGCAGTTCAATCTGTGGTTACTATCACAGTTTTTTCTGCATTTTTGGCCGTTCGATCTGTTTTGCGATCTGCGTTCCTACATGTTTTTTTTTAGATTTGTATTCTTATTGGCTGGTGGGAGAGACACGGATCGGCTTTTTTTTTTTCCCGACTGCATTCCTATCCATCAGTTCTATGTTTTTTGGCAATCTACATTCCTATTGGCTAGCTATTAACCTCACTCTACTTCATGCTACACACGCACACTTTCTTGTACACACATATAATCACACTATGTAGTCTATTTATAGGTAACTAAGTCACGTTGTCTTGCCGACTTAAATTGCTAGATAATTCTAGTTAACTAATGTCTAGACTATTCTAAATAATATTATATATAAAATATCTAGTTAATTCTATCCAGTTCTAGTGTGGTTGACTGAGAAATGACGTCGTTTTAGTCTGTGAATCCATTTAGGTGAATAAATTAGGGTAAAAATTGTATATTTATTTCCTTCACCTACACATTTTTCCTTATTCCTTCATTAGAATTTTGCAATTCTATTCGAGTAAGCTTGAATTCCTAAATTTGATGATGAATGAAATCACCTCCAAGATGTGAACTGATGTGCAATTTTCTGCCATGGAATTAGGGATAACTTTCCCTAAATGGATACGTGTTTCACGAAGTAATGCAGAAACGCCATTTTAACACGTTTGTGTAACTTCACCAAGTAAATACACATTTGCCGCCATGTCATAAATATTATTCCATGTACGTTGCTCGAAAATAACGCATAAGATAATTATGAAATTTTAAAACTTGCTGATTTATCATTGCAATTTTAAATAGCACGGGCCACACCAAAATATGATTATTCTTCATAATTTATTTAACAATTTGCCCACTATTAAAATATGTGTCAAGCTTAATTTTACAAGCTCTTGGCATATAGAAATGCTACTTATACACTTTACATGCCCTTATCCAGTTAGTAGTGTTTTAACGGTATAAATTGTAAATAAATTAATATGTGGGATAATATGTAATTCAGAATTTTTCTAAAATAATATAAAGAAGCTAGTAAATTTAAGGAACAAAACCCACTCTGGAAAGAAATTGTTTGCTCCAATCATAACTTTAGACTTTTCGGCGACCTTCAAGAGGCCAATCAGAGGAACCAAGGGAGCATCTGGGGGCAGCTAACGAATTTTCGAAATTTTAGAAAGGAAATCCAAGAAGTGGCTAGAAAAGGCATACAAATCAAAGTGGAGAACGAGGCCCAAACACGTTTTTGGCATGATAGATGGATAGAAGGAGACTCTTAAGGAATTATTTCCAAGACTCTACATGTTGTCAAATTAGAAGGATAACATAATCAAGGATATGGGAGCATGGGATAATGAGAAATGGAAATGGAATTTTCGATGGAGAAGAAACATTTTTTTCCTGGGAGGAGGAACTTGTTGGGAACCTTTACTCAGCCGTGAATCGTCTGGAGT
This sequence comes from Salvia hispanica, assembly GCF_023119035.1. Lineage (NCBI taxonomy): Eukaryota > Viridiplantae > Streptophyta > Magnoliopsida > Lamiales > Lamiaceae > Salvia > Salvia hispanica. The sequence goes on from NC_062965.1 coordinate 42,884,873, forward strand.
TGAGAGAAAACACGAGAGATGAGAGGATGTGGGCTTTTAATGGCTCACTAAGTTTCTTTGTTTCTAACTTTGTATTGCAGGTCACTAAGAGCTTGGAGAATGGTAACACCACGATGAATCAATACTCCCTCGCTTGGAAGAACTCTGCCCCACCCCGAGCTCAACTGCTTGTCTGGTTTATCTTACAAGGAAGGCTTAACACTAAAGATCGACTAATCAGATGGGGCATACCAGGAATTGAGGATGATAGATGTATTTTCTGCAAGGAAGAGCCAGAGACTTTGGAGCACGTCTTTTTTAGCTGTAGAATCTCGAGTGGTATATGGTATTACTGTTGTGCTCAATGGAATTTATCCTTGTGCTTGCCTAAGGACCGATGACATGCTTCCTCTCATGGCTGGGCACTCCCCTTCACAAAGCCAACAAAAAGGTGTGGATTTCTCTGTTCTTTTTTTATCTCATGTTCGATATGGGATATTCGGAATAAAATGATTTTCCAAGGTTTTGTGCCGGATTGGGAGCTTGAGAAGAAAAATTTGATTTGGCGACTAAGATTGTGGACAAGGTGTTGGCACCCAAATTCTTCTTCTCCAACAGAGATTTTGGGTGAGAGTTGATCCTTTTCTTGAAGGCAAGGTACATGGTTTTTTCTTTTGGGCTGTTTTTGTTTTTCGTTGGTTTTCTCTAAGGTTCTTTTACATTAGTGTAATGGTCTTGTTAGGGTTTTGGTAGCGTTTGAGTTCTAAGGGAGTTTGTTAGCTGGAATAGTTTTAGTACTTGGCTTTTGCCGCCTTGCAAACTTGTGCTCACCACTCATGGTTTGAGCCTTTTATTCTTATCAAAAAAAAAAAAAAAAAAAAAAAAAAAAACAAAATGAAAATAGTTGCTACTTTTAAAGGACATAAATGAAAATAGTTTGTATTTTTAAGGGACATACATAATATATCATTTCATTTATTCATTTTCAACATCGTGTACATTAATTAAGGAAGGGTGTGCAAACTAAACACGCTTCAGAGCTTAGTGCAACAAAGAATATCAGTTGGGGCAAAAGCTGCACTTCTTTACAGATTCGGCTTCCTAAAAATTAGTTTACCTTTCTAAGTTTGAAATTAAGATGGAATGGCATATCCCATGCACTAGTTTATGAATTTGATCCCAGTTAAAAAAACATAGCACCATAAAATCCAAAAGCCAGGGAATCTAATTTTGGTCATACTTCAATTAGAGTAAAATCTAAATATCTGCTTTCAATACATTACTATGCAATCACCTACTATATGAGAAAACCAACTCCCTCCATCAAGATCCTGCTTCACTCTATGCCTAAGACTCAACAGGTAATGCAACTAGCTAATCCCATGTAAATATCAAAATTGTGTCAAAAAATATAGGCATGTGATACAGTAATCAGACTCAAACAAAATATAGAACTAGATTTCAAACCGATGAGCAGCTTCATGTACTTGAAACTCCCAGAATAAGAATTGCTACTTTCATACAGATTTCAACTTGGACGAAGTGGATGCAATTGCAAGATGAGATAGTGTCTTGTGGCCGACAAACATCAAGAACATTCCCAAAAAGCCAAGTGCCTTTAACGTGGAAAATAGGTCCAACTGCGTGAAGAAATGCAAATATGAGCAAGAAAGATTAAAAAAAAAAGCTATTTGACTTTGCAATTGAATGGCAGAAAATGGAACCACAAGAAGATTGATGACTATAAAACTTGTTCAAGATTCATGAATTTCTAAACAGCATAATTTTTCACATAAAAGAGCAGTCAGATTGACTCATATGGCTAGTTAAGTTATTAGAAACCTGGATGCTTAAACATTAAGATAGAGTCAAGACTGATATCCTGTTGAATGCACTTTAGGAACAAAAATACAAAAACAGCCCAAAGAAGAGCCAATTCAAACGAATGTTCATATAAGATCTCAGCTCAATGGTAAGCAAACAGAAAATGCTAAACGATAATCAAAGGAAAATTAAGAGACAGACCTTTAACTAAAACAATGAATAGAGTGCCAGAACTGCTGCAATCCCCAGATGGAAGAGAATGGCAAATGTTGATGGGACAGTTGATTTTGGGAAACTCTTGAGGTTAGCACCAAGCTGAACGAGCTGTAGGGCCACAAGAAAAATTAGATAGCTTTAGCATCCGAACAGTGGCTATATGACTTGTGCAAGTAACACGAGGGAAATGTTAATAAACATACCCCAGCCAAGTAACCGAAAAATGGTACGAGTACAAGGCCCGAAAAAGCAAGAGAAAGCTCCTTAGCGGGTCTCTTTTCTGGAGCCCTGAATATGTGAGTGATCTCTGCCTTAGGTCCATATCTAGAGTATGGGTCAACAGCTTGTGGAGGAGGACGTGTGGCCTTTTCAGGTGCATCAGGTAGATCTAACTCAACAAAGCCTAGAGGTTGCAAGAAATAATTCTCCTGAAATAGATCAAACAGAATTTGTGGCAGCATTAGCAGTCAATCCTATATTAATGAATTGGGAGCTCACCAGAATATCAAGTGAAATGCTTTTTTAAGACAGAGAAATTTACCATGTCAGCATCCCCAACTGTAAGTTGGATATTGTATCTACTAGATAGGTAGAAAAACTTTTCAACTAGCCCTAGGAAATCCTACAAGACAAAAATGCAGTTAAGATACAATAACAAAAAATGATATAGGTCTAAGTGCAAGATGTATTACACCAATGACCAATAAGAGGACTGCAAACATACAAGAATCTCAAACTGGAAGTACATATAGTGAGGGCAGTTATAGTTATAGAACATACAAGTTGTGACCCAAACTGGAGGCCATTTCGGTATCAAATATCTGACAGAACTTAACTCAAGTACATTTGGATGAAAAAGGTAATAAAGTACTTAACTAGTATTATCTCAAACTTCTTCCCTGAGTTTCCCACCAAGAAGATGTGATCAACTCCACTTTCACGTTTTAACTTGAGAAATGCCTGAAAGGAACATGGAGGTCAAAAAGACTTCACTAGGAAAACATATAGTTCACTTTATAAAGACTGATGGAACCTGACGAGGCTTGAAAGCATTTCCAAAGGGAGTGCTCAAGTCAAAGGATAACCTCAACTTTTGGAGATGATTAGCTGATAAAGCAACAACGTCGTCACCTGGTAACTTTAGCCTGGATCATAACAGGGCATGAGAATTACTTTAATTTACATCCGTTGATGATAAACATCATAAGATTCCCAAGAAATACTGCAGATCATGTATGAAAACCATATGCACTTCGATGGACCTTAAATTAATTTTATTAAATGGGAGCAGAGCAATGAAATAAGATGATGACCAGAGGCACAATCACATAAAAGAACTCCAACACGGAAAATTGCTGATGTAAAAGAAAGCATGAAAGTGAGGGGTCAGGGGACAAGAAGTCAAGTTAGCATTGCATAATTTGAGATATAAAAATGCAGCCATTATATGAGAGTCCACAAAGTGCATAATCAGTGCAGACAGAGTTGCAGGACATAACTACATCTTGAATCATAAAATAAGTGATAACCGTAAAAAATAACAGAACCCAGCATTGTTATACAATAAGAAGAAGTAAAGTAAAAGATCACATTGTCAATGTGTCATAACAAGAGTTAAGGAGCTACTTTTTCTGGGTCTCTACACTTCCACGATCATCGTCAAGTATAACAATCTCTGCATTGTCAATCTTAATAACTCCAGTTATATGAACAAGCACTCTTGTTCGCCCACCAGACACATAGGTTCTCTTATGTTCTGGGTTATGAAATATAACCTACAGGTGACAAATGCAGCTAGCAATATAAAAATATGAAGAGAAGAGAAGAGGAAGATTGTCTTTACTAAATGGAAGAGTGAGGAACAATAAAGGAGATGAACAGAAGAAATTACTACCTCAAAAGAAAAAACATAGCTCCCAACATCAACATTTTTTGGCAACGTTTCCAAGACATGCATTCCATTGACTGTATCAAACTTCAGCTCCTGAATCATGGGATATCAAAAAGCCCTTAGTTAAAGGTGTTTGAAGCATGAAGGTGACTCTTTTTAAGTTAATTATTAACAACTTCCAGCTTCTTACAAATGGAAGTACCTGGTCAATGACAAAAGCATCTTTAGAACCAGAGACAAAAATCTGCATGAGCTTGACTGATAGAGTAGGAGCAGGAGAACCCAATACAGTGCTGACCCAAACCTAAGAATAAACTGAGAGTAAGTACAGAACCCCACATTGGCAGCATTGGAGAAAGAATTTCAGGACAAGATTCAGTAAAACAATCAACTTTATCAATTATCTCCATTATCATTCTGTTATATATTTAACATAGGCAGTAATTTCATGCAGGGTTCACTGACATCTGAAGTTAAAACTTCATTCCTCATTTCCATGAGTGTGCAGTAAAAAAGAATTCAAGGAGGTAACTGAATACAGAAGAGGAAACCATTATGCAATGAATAAATTAATTAGGGTAGAATAGTTTCGGATAGTGGACCTTAAGTTGATCTTTCTTGGTAACTGAAATGACAGTAGCAGAAAGAGATAAAATCAGAGGAGTGGATTCCCTGGAGCAAATTTAGAAAAACATGGTTAGTCACTAGGGGTAGAGTACAGAGTCTTACAAGAGCAGCTACAAAATCAAGATCCGAGCTATAAATTTTCAAATCAGGATGTGCTTTATTGTACAAAGCCCTAAAGAATGTTAATTTCCAAAGCACTTGCCTAATGTTTTCCAAGTAACTCAAGGCATCAATTTGCTGATACAAATCTTGGGCAGTTCCAGGAACTCCAACACCAAGGAAAAATTTAGCCAAGCCCAATATTTTCTCCCCAGGAAGCTGCAAGTTAAAATCTCAGAGTATGTCTAAAACGAAATAATTTACAAGATAAAAGTCAAAAAACAATTTATACAAAATCAATTCCAAGTAAGTGAAAACATACATTTAAAGTTTCAGATGTGGCTGCTGCAACAGCTGCAATTCCACGGCTACTGATGCAGAGGATGAAAGAGGACTCTGATGTCCCTGCGCACCAGTATGCTTCTTATCAAAGTAATAAGTCCCATCATCTGAGAGAACATTAAACAGAAGAATGGGTAAAGAACAACACAACGCAATGTTTGACCTAAAACATTGTCCAAGTAACAAAATAGAAGGTCTAACAGAAACAGAAATATTGTCCAAGTAAATTCTGTGGCAGCATCAGTATACAAGTTCAGTTACTATCACCACAGTTGCAAGCATCAGGACATCTACATAGATCAGCCTTCTTTAATACAATAATGCATACTCTAATTTCAAGAGAAGTGAGGAAAGGGAGGAAAAGGTCTGCTTGGAAGATGGAAGATAGAGGCTGTAAGGAAAGCATGTATTATCAATTTATCATGGAGTGGATAACATGGCAAGAGTAGAGACCTCCCACAGTTAAAATTTTCAGTTAACACACACTAATTGATCATGTTTGTCCTCTTATATAGTGGCTCCAGTGGGGCACCAACCATTTCTAGAGTAAAATATGTGGTATGTCAATATGACATAATCAGGTGAGAAATAGAATACTCTTCATTTAATCGGAGAGTAAAAATCTGAAGTTGTAACCAACGAATAAGCATCTATAAGAGTACAATTTAACTCATGTCTACACTTCCTTAATCCTTATTGTATCCTTGTGCAACATTTAAAGACAACCACAATGACCTAACTCCTAATCCTTTTAAATAGACTAAAATTATTGTGACTTTGTACCACTACAATCCAATAGCAACTCTGCTTAGTATAAGATATGGAGCATGATTGATAGCAAAAAAAATATTAAAATGGGTAGGAAAAAAGAGAAGACCCTACCGTATCGCTCAATACCATCAAAGAGCTTCAGAATGTCATTTTTCAGAGTTGTAATCTGGCATAGGAAGCAGACTTAGATAGTTGATTATACATGGAAACTGAATAGCTACCTTTAAGATCTTGAGATAAAGAAGATATAATGGTAGTATAGCAACAAAGTATAGACTATAGAGACAGAGTCACACAAAATCAATTATGTCATACAGCTAATGTGGCCTAAACTCCACAATCACATTCTTAATGCATTTGGTAAATGTCTACACAAGCATCAACTTCTACTGTAATGTCAACGTATTCAATGATATGAATTTATTGTACTGCCTTTACATTAATTAATAGTTTACCTTCGTAGAATTGGATAGTAAAAAACTTCAAAACTAACCGGTGAATTGTCAATCTGAGGAGTTGCTAACGAAATAACTCCAGCCAGGGCTTCAAGTGCTATCCCTGAAAAATAAAGAAAAGTAGATAAACAGTGCTAATAGAGTACAAAGAGTAGCACACAATAGTAAGCTAAGCAATAATGATAACTGAAACATACTCCAGTAAATAAGCATCATCTATTTGTCAGACTTTAAAGGGCTATGTTAGCTAGCATATGTAATTATATCTAGAGAAAGAGCCAAATACCAGCAACATTGTTACTAGACTCTGGATTGTTGGAACTAAGACGCCCTTCCATCACTCTGACCAAGTGCCTGCAAGAAACGACAGAAATATAGGCATTCAAGTATTATATACAGTAAATAAAGAGCACATTTAGTAACCTAAAATATGCAATAAATCCAGATTCGACCTTTATTGAGCGAAAAATTCTATCAGCATCTCCGAGATTAACATCAACTTCAGACATCTGTTCCTGATACCAGATGAATATACCATATGAAAAGAATTCGAAAAGAATTCAATATAGCAGAAAATGAGCATCAGAAATGAACAGCTAAAATGCTATTCCTGGAAGCTACATGACTTCATAATTTTTTACATAAACTTACATGGGGGGCAGTGATCAGTTTGTGGAACAATTATTAAAACCACTTATACAGTTTTTTTTCTCAACATGGGTATACCGTATACTTTTTTAACCTAGTAGAAAACTGACTGAAAGATATCTTAACAGGAATGATGAGATCTTTACCTTCAAAAGCACTAATCCACCAATGGAATAGTAAAAATCAATAAGGAAATTAGCACCATTCAGAGAGTCCTTAAGTCTAGACTGAGTTCCCTGGGGATCAAGCACATAAGGGTGAAGAGTAGGAAAAATACCTTGCAGAACAAGATTTTACATATAATGTAGCTGATGGCATAAAGATTTTCAATACCCGAACAGCCTCACTATTGATCCCACACTTCAGTATGCTGTTAACCCTTAATGCATCGACAAGATCCTTTAAAGCTGAAGAAGTTGACTTTAAGGTGTCCGCCACAGAAGCACAAGACGAAGTTCTTATATCATGCTTCTTTTCAATACCAAGAACCTTAAACGTCTTTAAAGCCTCATATGTCTCCTCCAAACTGGAAATAAGTACAACACAGTAAGATGACCAGCTATCATACACGCATGCGTTAGGCGGAATTTTTTAACAAGCAAGTTACAATAATGATTGGCCTCGGCAAATATACAGAGGAGAGGAGAAATATAATAGTATTGCACAAAAGCATTAATTTGGACGGAAACAGTAAGCCAAAGTCTATGCAAAATCCCAATACAAATGACATAAAAATATTATACAATCACCAACTTTTGTTCCTACACCAGATGAGAAAGAACACAACAGAAAGAAAAAAACAATATAAATAAGAGAAAAATTCAATGTACAATGAAAGCATAGCATTGTGGGCAATGAGAAATGGATATGGAGCTTCAAAATGCATTGCAAATGGGGAATAGAGATGTAATCGATCTCGAAAAGGACACTCCATCTTAAGCAAGGTAATCAAGGCAAGTAAGAAATTCTACTTAAATTAGCTAAAACTCGATATCGGATGCTCAGAAAATAATAAGTCCAACCAACATACTAGACATGACCGAGTGCTAAACTAATCTTGCATTGGAATACCAGATCTTCCAATTAATCATGAGTGAGAAATCACAAATTTTTCCAGCGTAATCACTCTCGAATAAATCAAATTGGCCAAAATATTCAACTAGAACCTAGAATTTGGGAGTCAAACACATTGCAAAGAGGATGAGTTTAGAGAGTGTTTATAATCAACCTTCCATAAGATCCATCAGCAGGAGAAAAGATCTCCAATGCCGCAGATCGATGAGATTCCGAGACCGGACTGACGACGGCCGATTCGCAGGTCGCCGCCAACACCAAAACCGCTATGACCAGGATCCCTAAATCTCGGGCCATTTCCTGAAGAAAATTTAGGCGATGATTAGTGAATCAGAAGAAGGAGAATCATTCAAAGTGAGAGTAGATTCAGTAGATTGCTCATTGATGAGAAGAAACGTTGTAGTCTTCGCTTGAGAGTGACTATTTTCACTCCTTTTATTGTTGGGCCTTTCTTTGCGGGCCAAGATGTACTTATTTTTGGGCCGAAATTGTATTTGTTGGGGTGTATTTCGTTTCAAATTTAAGATATTAGGCTGTGTGCACAATTTAAGTGATGGGCTCATCCAATTAAATTTACGATCTCCCGATTAATTATTTCATTATGATTAAATTATTAGTTTTAATTAAGAAATTAATTGATGTCAATCAAGAGAAGGAGAAGTGAATACATATAGAGCTAAGATGGAGTTGGGGTCTCATATAAACTGCTATTTGTCTGTCAAGACAATGTCTGAATGCTCTTTTAAGATTTAAGAACATTATTTTTCGTCTTCAAAAGAGCTTCACGTGAGTACCTTGCACGCCTCAATCAAAGTCTGGATAAGAGAGATATGGTTGTTCTACGGAGAGTGCGTGGTGCTGTGTGAAGCAGCCAAGCTGTAGCTGGGGTCTGATTTAAAGAGTGATCACCCTATCAAGATGACGTCCAAATTCTCTTATCTTACCACCATGATCTTTTTCTTCGAAAGAGATTAGCGTGGGTACATTGTATGCCTAAATCGGAGCCCAGATGAAGAAGCTATGGTGGTTTGACGAAGGCTACGCAGAGTAGTGCAAACCCCAGCGACTCGTCGGGTTCTCAAGGCATACGAACCTGGCAACCCGCTGCGTACGACATTTTTTAAGCAGTTCACTAACGAGTTGCCAGCTTCGCACCCATACTAACCCGGTGACCCGTCAGACTTGTCCGGAGACACGTTTTGGTGTGTAATTTTAGCTTTTTCGAACTATTTTTCCCATCCTACTATAAATACTACCCTATGGTTTGTTCTTGGGCAGATTTTGAACATTGTAAACACTCCAAAGACTCATTTTGAGCATCCATCTTTATCTTTGAAGATTTTATCCAAAATCCTTTGTGGTTGTATTAATCTATTGTCGGGCTTAGATTGAATATTAAGGTATGCAATTCTAGTTCTTGTGTTGCTAGCTTGTGCAACCATTAGATTATTGCTTTCGTGACTTGGGTATTTAATATTTGCAAAAGCAAGTTCAAGGTAAACATATGTGTCTCAAACGCCCTAAAATTCACACTCTCTATATCCTATAAAAATAAACACATTTTCTATTTTGGAATGTCCCATAAAAATATCTATATTTTATTATAATCTCTTGATAAATTAGTACCATCAAATTAAATCTCTTAATTTAATTAAGTATATATTTGGATTTACTAGTACTCCCTCCGTCCCGGCTAAGATGACACATTTCTTAGCCGGCACGGGGTTTTAGGAAATATTGGTTAATGTGTTTAATTGGAGAGAGAAAAGGTGAGTGTAAGTATTAAAGTAGAGAGATAAAAAAAGATGAATATTTTAATAGAAGTGAGAAAAAGTGGTTGAATGTATTAATTGAAGAGAGAAAGTTTCCAAAAAAGGAAATGTGTCATCTTAGTTGGGATAAACTAAAAAGGAAAACGTGTCATCTTAAGCGGGACGGAGGGAGTAATTAATTAATCTCTTGATTAATTAATCTCAAAGTTATTGAATAATTTGATTTGAGTTGATTCAAGCGCAGATACTTTTTAAAAGCAAATTAAACGGACTTTATTTATCCAACACATTAGCGTGGATACAAATTAATACTCCTTCAATAGGAGTCCCGTTTTTCCATTTTAGTCCATCCACGAATAGGAGTCCCGGTTGACGTTTACTATAAATAGTAATATGGTCTCACATTCCACTGACTAATTCGACTCACACTTCATTTAAAACTATATATAGAAGTGGACTCATATTCCACTAACTTTTTTCACGCACTTTTCTTAACATTTCTTAAAACCCATGCCGCCAAGGAATGAGACTCCTTACGGTGGACGGAGGGAGTAATTTTTTCTTAGAACTATAAATTATCGACTTTCTCCAAATACAGCTCAAGTTAGTTTCAATTTTTGTCATGCCATAAATATTTGATTTATGAAATACCTATCTATGTGACTAGGCTAAAAAGTAAAGAATTGAATATGGGTCTCAGTAGGACAACAAATACTACACAGACTAGTATACACCATGACTGTGAGTCATCGAGCAGGTTAGCCGATCAATGTGTCTATGGAAAGTGGTCACCTTCCCGATAAAAGTAGTTCAGATATAGAAGATTACAAAAAAAAACTTAAACTGATTAGTCAAACATTTAAGCTCACAAAGAATTTAGTAAACTCTGGTATTTAAGAAAAAATGTGTTGGCTTGAAAATTGTATAGTCCCTCTGATCCCCATTAGAAATCCTATTTTGCCATTTTTGTTCGATCAGATTAGAAGTCATATTTAACTTTTACTATTTTTGGTAAGTGAACTTCACATTCCACTAACTCACTCCACTCATATTTTATTACAAAATCAATATATAAATGTGTGAACCACATTCCACCAATTTATTCTACCACTCTCAATTACAAAGTCCAACATGTAACAACTCTTACGCCTCATATGTTGGTAGATGGTTTGGGTTTCCAACCTACCACCCATATATTGATTTTAGAGTGAACTACATCAAAAGTCCCTAACATTTCCAAAAGTTACACTGCAGATCCCTAAGGAAAAAAAATACCTCCACATAACCCTACCCTTTTACATAATCACAAATCGGATATTTGTAGCCATTTTTCGGACCTAATTGCCCAAATGGCTTCAGGGGCATTTTAGTCAATTTATTAAAAGCTGTAGACCTACTCGACTGTCTTGTAGCGGACCTACACTCTAATGTCATCATATTTGAAATTTCCGACGATATACAACTGGAAGGATTCATAATTTCTCACACTTAGAAAGCATTTTCGTTTCTCACACTAGAAAATTATTTACCTCTGCAGACCCCCTACCGTCGTTTACCCTCTCTCGACGATATTTCATATTGCTCTAAACCTACCGTGTTTTACTCACTCATTCATCCATATCGCAGCAGACGTAAACGTACATCACATTTTAAGTAAGTTCCATTGGTTTTGTTTGTTCCTGCAGCTAATTTTGGTTGTGTTTAGTTCAATTTAGGGTTTATGTGTACCGGTAAAATGTTGGATGTTTATTGTGTGTTTAGTTCAATTTAGGGTTAGGGTTTAGGGTTTATCTGTGTCATTCTAATTTTTGGGCATTTTTCAGATTTCTTGGTTTTAATTGAATCAATTCAGATTATTGTTGCAATGTCTTCGTCTAGTTCTCAATCTTATGGGTCAAGTTTCAACTGGAATTGGCCTCGTCCAGAGATTGTGAACTGTAATCATGATCTTGAGGCAGAGTTAGTGATATCTCGGACGGCTGCTAATCCTGGTCGACGTTACTATCGTTGTCCAATATGGAAGGAAGATGATTGCATATTCTTTCGTTGGTTTGATGCGGGTCTATCGCCAAGTCAAGACACTTACTTCCAAAGAATCAAGGTTGAATGAGACAAGTTTGAAGAACAACTCCGATGCAAGAATATTGTGGAAGGTGTTCTTGAAGATAAATTGCGCATAAAAAGTGAGGAATGTGACGAGCTGAGGTTAAAATTGAGAAGGAAGACTGTAGAGTGTGTAGGTCTTCAGTTAGAAATTGTTAAAACCACCAAAATGTCCTGAAATATGAAGATCGTAATTTTGTTGTTATGCGTTGTCATTATTTTCCTAATGTAATGGTAACACTTTTCTTCTTCAACTCTTTTAATAGCCATAGTAAGTTCTACGTATAAGGATAAGTGACACAATATTGAACACAAATGAATTTGAAGTTAGTAAAATATTTTTGAATTAAGTACAAAACGTTTTGTAAAATAACACCCGACGTATAAAACCTTTTGTTGAATAACACTCCATGTTACAAAACCTTTTTGTTGAATAACACCCGATGTACAAAACCTTTTGTTGAACAGAACTCCCGATGAAGTTACTAAACGAATCATAAGCATACACAAAAGTAGTATAGTCTTCTTACAGACACAAAATACCTCCATATACAATGGAGGTATTTTCCCATATAGGAGCATAGACATAGTCGTAATATTTTCCCATAAAAAGGCAGTTAACTACATATACAATGGTCTTGCCTTCCCATATAATATCCAGCTTAATTGTTTGACAAAAATAGGCTTCAACACTATAAAAAACCAACACCATTGTTTTGAGTTTTCATGTTCCCAACACTAACAAAAACCATAACCACATCACAAAAACCATCACCATTGTTTTGAGTTTTCATGTTACCAACACTAACAAAAACAATCTCCACGATTATTCAATCCTGATCCCCGCGACGGCCACAGCTTTGCGGGTGAGTCCTGGTCCTGGTCCGACGTGTGCCAGCCGTTGGATTGGTCTACAACAAACAACCCACATTTCAGATTGACTGTCAAATTGGTATACAACAAACAACACCAATGAAAAGTGATAAATTGATACCGAATACTACCTCTTGGCTTGGCTACCTTACCCGTGTGCTAGGTCGTCCCCGACGAGGCCGATTGGTCTATAACAAACAAACCATCCGTCGTGGCTGCTGGCTCACTGGGCTGTGAACTCTGTCCTACTTCGGTTTGAGCATCTACACGGGGAACATTGGTGCATGTTCTCATGTTATGACCATCTTGTCCGCACCGACGACATCTGAGTATAAAGGTTCGTCGTAGTGACTCAGATCCATCCTCGTGATGACGAACCTGAGGCTCTTCACGCCTCACTTTCTTTGGCCGTCCGCGCTGTCGCTTTGTCCTTGGGGGCCAGTTCAAATCCAACATTAGAAGTCTTGGGCCAATTATCCATCCCATTGATTGGGTATAAGACATTCTCGTACAGAATCGACATTGTGGATCGTAAATAATACCGGGAGACATAGTCTACTACATCCTTCCCATTTTTGTTGATTGTCGCGATAGCATGAGTGCATGGGATCCCAGTCAACTGCCATGATCTGCACGAGCAAGTAAAATCACGCATGTTGACTACATACTGGCCAGACGGTCCAGTCACCTGGTATGAATCCTCTCCATTCCATGTTGCCCTCCAAGAAGAAGCCCTGACGTACAGTTTATCCAGAATCTCTTTGACAACGGTCGGCAGTGCGTGATCGTATGTCTTGACTCACTGGCCTCTAATCTGAATCCTCTCCATTTGACTCATCCGGATCTCCTCTAACATGGTTATAATGGCCAACTCTCGAGCAATTGCTATCTTCGAATTAAAGGTCTCGCAGATATTGTTTAGGATAACATCACAACAAACATGTGAAGAGAAATATGCCTTCACCCATTTTTCTTTTGGAGCAACACCGAGTAGGTTGATGTGCTTGGGGATATATAATCCTCAATGCCTCCATCCGCTCCACATACTGTTCGTGGGTTGTATTCGATGCAAGCTCCCACAATAGTTCCTTAAAGTTCTCCCCAATGAATCTCTTTTTGAAGTTGTTGTATATATGCTGGACACAGAATCGATGCTCGCTCTGTGGGAAATCTTCAACGATGGCTTTTGCAAGACCTACCAAATTCATGGAACACACACATCACCCATTGCTCATATAAGCCACAAAATGTCAACACCCAGTACCACATGTATTAATCCACAACAACACAAAATATATAATCACAAACGAATATTCATCTAAATGCCAAATCACAACTAAAGTATTGTTATTTAAAAAATCACAATTACAGTATACACTTTCTACTATAATCACAAGTAAAGTATTGTTATTTAAAAAAACACAACTAAAGTATACACTTTCTACTAAAATCACATTACTCGTACCTTTTGTTGATCGGACATGAAGACGTATCTTGGGGCATTGTCGTGTAAGTGAAGGTCCTCAGATAGGTAGGCGATAAACCATTTCCATTGTTCGTAGCTCTCTGTCTTAGTCACCGCCCACGCAATAAGCCAACAACTGTTGTTTGGATCTATTCCCATCGCCGTCATAAGTTGGCCCCTGTACATACCTCTCAAGAAACACGCATCTAAAAAGATAATTGGACGGCAAAAACGCATCCAGCCAGATTTAAAAGGCCCGAGGCAACAATAAAACCTCAAGAATCTGGGGCCTACCAATTCAGGTTCCCTAAAGTTCTCGTAGTATGAATTCACACTCGAATCAGGGTGTGTCCGTTCCAATTCTGACTTGTAGTAGAACAATCGACAGTATTTGTTAGAGTTTGTATACTAGAAATCACGTTTCGAGTGATTGCATATTGTAAAACTCTTATTTTATTTTCCAAGGAATAAAACAGATTATTTTTGTCATAATTTTGTTATGTTTTACATTTAATGGATGTTAATTGCATGTTTAAATGTATAAGTTATCTTAAGTTGTAATTTCAGTTTCCATTTGTATTTCTTCTTGGGTTGTACTACGCCCGGCTAGTTTATCTCTTGTAAATCCAGAAACCAACAATCGCAAGACGAGATATAACTTGCCTTTGAAGTAATTTGGACATAACTGAACCTAAATACTTTGGAAATGTTAATACCTTTGCTTGGAGATGTCGACTGAATCAAACACTGCCGCTGCCACCACTCCGGACACCACCGCCGCCATCATTTCCTCCACTATGGCATCCACCACAATGATGCCAACTCCCGGGCTCTATCCATATTCAACAACAACCCCTTGGGCGTATACTAATACCCAGGGGCTCACTGGTGGATCCACCTCGAGTGGGTCGGTTGGTTCCACTTTTAGTGGTTCCTTCGGATCCTTTAATGGATCGAGTGTTGGGGCCTTCGGATCTCACACGAATGCTGGGACCTTCGAGTCTCACGCGACTGCTGGGGCCTTCGGGTCTCATGCGAGTGTTGGAACCTTCGGGTTCAGCACAGGTATTGACTCCTTTGGGACCAGTGCGACCATGACGGGCTCTATGCCCAACATGAATGATGGGGGCCCTATGCCCAACCATGTTGTTGGCTCCTTCGGGGGCAACGTGAATGGTTCATTCCAAGGACCAAGTGCGGCACCTTTGGCACCTAAAATGATGCCACCCGCCGAGAAGCCACCTAAGTTTGAAGGATCTGACTTCAAGAGGTGGTACCAAAAGATGTTGTTCTATTTGACAACATTGAGCGTCGCCAACTTCCTCGCGGAAAACGAGCCGCCCGCGCCAAGTGATCAAGAGACGAGGCTCGTTATCTTGGCGGACTATGAAGCATGGCGCAAAGGAGATTATCTTTGTAAAAATTTTATTCTAAGTGCATTAGATGGTAGTTTGTACAATGTATACTCCCTTGTAACCATATCCAAAGAGATGTGGGAAAGCCTAGAGAAGAAGTACAGTATCGATAATGCTGCATGTACTGAACACATTGTAGTATCCAAATTTACGGACTACAAAATGATCAACTCTAGACCAGTCATGGAACAAGTTCAAGAGTTCCAAATGATCATCCATGGACTCGTGGCTGAAGGAATGATTTTGCCCGACAACTTTGTACGGTGCATACTCATCGAAAAGCTTCCTCCTAGCTGGAAGGAATTCAAGCACTATCTCAAGCACAAGCGAAAGAAGATGAGACTTGAAGACTTGATCGTGAAGCTGCGCATTGAAGCGGATGTGCGCAAGATCGATCAAAAGGCTAAGGGCTTTAGCCCACTTGATGCCAAAGCCAACTTGTTGGAGCGGGGCGGTCCCTCCAACAAACGCCCTCGCCCAAATCAGAAGGACAAGGGGAAGGGAAAGCAGCCTACAAAGAAGTTTGAAGGCGAATGCTACAAGTGTGGCAAAATTGGCCACTTTGCCAAAGACTGCCGCAGCAAGAAGAAGAAGCCGGCAGCCCACGTCGTTGAGAAAGAGTTCAAGGACTGGAATGAAGATGACCTCATTGCCGTGGTCACTGAAGAAGTCAACATTGTTGACAACAAGGGCGGCTGGTACATCGACATCGGCGCTACTGCTCATGTCTGCTCAGATAGGAGCAAGTTTGCCTCCTACACTGCTGTTGAAGGGAGGAAAATCAACATGGGGAATCAAGCATCGTCCGAAGTCCTCGGCATAGGCAACGTGATTCTCATGATGACGTCTGGCGCCACAATCACTTTGAAGGATGTGCTGCATGTCCCGGACATCCGCAAGAACCTAGTGTCAAGATCAATACTAGTTAATAAGGAGTTTAAACTTGTATTCGAGTCTGATAGGTTTGTTTTGTACATGTTTGGGAAGTCCCTCGGAAAAGGTTATGTAACCGACGGACTTTTCAAGCTTAGTGTGGCTACGCGCCTTGTTCCAAAGCCTTTGGCTAACAATAATAATAAAGCATCTACTTCCTCTTATTTGACCGAGTCTTCAAATTTGTGGCATTGTAGATTGGGACATGTAAATTCAAAAGCCGTTAAAAGATTAGTAAACTTAGATTTACTAAAGGCAATTGAAGTGGATAGCCAAGACAAATGTGAAATATGTCTTGAGGCTAAAATGACTAAGTTACCGTTTCACTTAGTTGAATGGAAAACGAAACCCCTTGAATTAATTCACACGGATGTATGTGATTTAAGGATGGTGCAAACTAGAGGTGGTAAAAAGTACTTTATCACTTTCATAGATGATTGCACAAGATATTGCTACATTTATCTTTTAAGAAGTAAAGATGAGGCAATAGAAGCGTTCAAAAATTATAAGAACGAAGTTGAGAATCAACTTGGTTGTAATATTAAAGCGATTCGAAGTGATAGAGGAGGCGAGTATGTAGCCCCGTTTGAAGAGTTATAAAACGCAAGTGGTATAATTCATCAAACAACAGCTCCATATTCACCACAATCTAATGGTGTAGCAGAACGCAAAAATCGAACTCTAAAAGAGATGATGAATGCGTTGCTACTGAGTTCAGGATTACCCCAGAACATGTGGGGGGAGGCTATTTTGACAACCAACTATATCCTAAACAAAATCCCACTCAAAGGAAAAGACATCACTCCTTATGAGTTGTGGAAAGGAAGGAAACCATCCTACAAATACCTCAAAGTGTGGGGGTGTTTGGCGAAGGTGATGGTTCCCCCGCCCAAGGAAGTCACAATTGGACCTAAAACGGTTGATTGTATCTTCATTGGATATGCACTTAACAGTAGTGCATATATATTTGTTGTTCACAAGTCTGAAATATCGACTATTACAGTAGGAACAACAATCGAGTCAAGGAATGCCGTATTTCTCGAAAATACATTTCCTTGCAAGGACAAAGAAGAAGTCCCAATCAATTCTGAGACAAGAATTGAAGATGAGGCCACTAGTTCTAAAACAATGGATGAAGCCACTAGTTCTAAACCCTGAAGAGCCTAAATCGCGCAAGCGAGTGAGGCCTGATCCAAGTGATGCAGTACTAAGACGTGGTAGTAGGGTCAGAACACCAAAAACATTTGGTTCTGACTACATTGTTTTTATGTTGGATGAAGAGCCAACGTCAATAAAGTAACCTTCGATGGCCCAGACGGGTTACATTGGAGAGAAGTTGTTCAAAGCGAAATTGATTCAATTTTGCTAAACCACACTTGGGTGTTGGTCGATTTGCCCGAAGGTGCGAAACCTTTAGGGTGCAAATGGGTGCTTAAAAGAAAATTTAAGGCCGATGGAACAGTGGATAAGTATAAAGCCCGATTAGTTGTAAAGGGTTTTAAACAAAAGGAAGGACATGACTTCTTCGATACCTATTCACCTGTAACGAGGATGTCATCTATCCGAGTGCTTCTCGCGATTGCTGCATTGCACAAGCTTGAGATTCATCAAATGGATGTTAAGACTGCATTTCTAAATGGTGAATTAGAGGATGAAATCTATATGGAACAACCCGAAGGGTTTGTAGTACCTGGACAAGAGAAAAAGGTATGCAAACTCGTAAAGTCCCTATATGGATTGAAGCAAGCGCCGTTACAATGACACTTGAAATTTGATAATGTAATGTTATCAAATGGGTTTAAAATCAACGAATGCGACAAATGTGTCTATATTAAAAGCACTGATAACGGGTACGTTATAGTGTGTCTTTACGTTGATGACATGTTAATCATGGGTAGTAACACCCAAGTGATTAACGAGACAAAGACCATGTTAAAGAGAAACTTTGACATGAAAGACATGGATCTAGCCGATGTAATTCTTGGAATGAAAATTCTAAGAACATCCGATGGAATCATCTTAAACCAATCTCATTATGTTGAGAAGATATTGAAGAAATTCAATGCCTACGATGACGCGCCGGTTAAGACTCCAATTGAACTCGATGTTCACTTGAGCAAAAACAAGGGCGAACCCGTTGCACAAGAAGAATATGCACGGGTCATTGGGTGCATTATGTACTTGACTAATTGCACTCGGCCGGACATTGCTTGTGCCGTGAACAAGTTGAGTCGTTACACGAGTAATCCAAGCAAAGAGCATTGGAGAGCTCTTGTAAGGGTTTTGAGATATCTAAAGCATACTCAAAATCATGGGCTACACTTTTCGAGATACCCCCCGGTACTTGAAGGGTACTGTGATGCGAATTGGATATCCGATAATAAAGACTCACTTTCAACAAGTGGATACGTCTTTACTATTGGGGGTGGTGCTGTCTCGTGGAAATCCACGAAACAGACATGTATAGCCCGTTCAACCATGGAATCAGAATTCATAGCTTTAGATAAAGTTGGGGAAGAAGCCGAATGGCTTAAGAACTTCCTTGAGGATATTCCAGGTTGGTCTAAGCCAGTGCCACAAGTGTTGATTCACTGTGATAGCCAAGCCGCTATCGGGAGGGCAAATAATGGCTTCTATTACGGTAAGTCTCGACATATTCGTCGACGACATAATACCGTAAGACATTTGATCACAACAGGTGTGATTACAATTGGCTATGTGAAGTCAATAGATAATCTAGCGGATCCGCTAACCAAAGGGTTAAACCGTGACCAAATGAATAAGTTGCTAAAGGTAATGGGTTTGAAATCCACAAACTAAAGAATTGTCATAGTGGTAACCCAACCATGATGACTGGAGATCCCAAGAACTTGGTTCAATGAGAAAACTAAGCTATGAGAGTTCGTTTGAAACACTCATCTACATCTATTCCCTATAGAGCAATAGAGTGTTGAAAGCTTGTCTTGTGGTGAGGCTAAGTCTATGACTTTTAATGATTCCTAAGGATCTCAAGGAGATTAAGTCCTTAAAGAGACCGAGTAGGGCAAGATACTCGAGTAGGAATAACCTATGTAAGTGTGAAGTGTGGCCGCTTCAAATTACACATTTATGAATCCAAAGTGGTGTCCAAGGCCGCAAAGGACACAAAACTTGAGAACGGATGAGGTTGAGGTGTTTAAGTGTTAACATCATTGTCTTGGTGCACGCCGTGGGGGACTAGTTCAAAGCATCGCGCTACTAGGCCGCCTGTGTATCTGATGGCGTTGACTATGGAAGATTCAAAGCTAAAAGCTACCTATCCTTATGCTTATATACCTCTCGAGGGTTAAGCTTGTGTCTGCATGCATATGCATTTGACTATTTCCACTCATGTGGGGGATTGTTGGAATCTATGCCGGTCAATGAACTTTGACCAAATTATAATTTCAACGAGACATTTAATTCTGTGAAATTAAATGATATAGCGTCGATCTACGTTCGGAGTAGATGACCGTGGTATATTCATTTTCTCAAATCCGATTCCCGGTGAGTGAGAAATAATGGATTAATGTTGTGCAAAATTGCAAATTTAATGAGCTATGAGAGAAGCTTAGGGAATAATTAAGAGAGTTAATTATCCCACATTGGAAGTTACAACCTTATTAAACTACTCCCTCCGTCCCACTTTAGGAGTCCCGGTTGAGTCGGGCACATGTTTTAAGAAAAAAGTGTTTGAGTGTGTAATAAATAAATATTGTAGTGGATGTTGGGACCCACTTTTAATTGAGTGTCCAATAAATAAATATTATAATGGATGTTGGGACCCACTTTTAACACGTTTTTATTAGTTGTAGTGGATGTTGGGACCCACTTTTAACACTTTGTAGGCATTTTTTATTAATTTATCTCAACCGGGACTCCTAAAGCGAAACGCCCAAAATTGATCAACCGGGACTCCTAAAGCGGGACGGAGGGAGTAATATTTAATAAGAAGGCTTATAACATGTAATAATTATAGTGGACTAAGATGGGCTGTAAGAGCCCACACGCGCGCGCCGCCCGCCCCGCCGCGAGCTGCGAGCCTCGAGCCCGAGCCCGTGCCCGCGCCCGTGCTTGTGCCCGTGCCCGTGCCCGTGCTCTTGTCCTTCTCCTTGTCCTTGGATCTTGACAATTGGTCTTTGGGTGGTCTTTGGGCTGTTCTTTGGGCCTGGTCGTGGGCTTGGTGCTTGGGCTTGGCCCAAGGCTAGTGGGTCTAGTTCTTTTTAGACCACCACCGTGTCCACGTCAGCGAGCCAAGCGGGATGACACCTCGTCAGTATGACGCGGTAAGCCAACGTGGCTGACACGTGACAGTCCACGTCATGATCGAATCTAGAAGCGTCTAGATTCAACCTCTCTAGCTCTGAACTTGTAACGGCTCGTAACGCCCGACCGTTACGGTCTGGCATTGATGACAGCCATCAAAGCTGCGTTGACCCCTACAGTGGACTGAGCCTATAAATAGGCTAGTCATTCTAGCATTCTACACACTTGAAAACTAGAATCTGCATCATACACTCTCTTCTCTCTTTGCATTGTTTTTTTGTCGAAAGCTCTGCCCTCTCCTCCATCCAGTTCGCCGGAGCTCTGCTGATAGCGGTGCTGCTTCACCAGAGACGTAGTCGTTTTATCTTTGGGGACGAAACGCCAATCCGAAGAGCACTACCGGGGCGTATCTCGACTTGCGGAAAAAGGCCTCCTCGATTCGGCTAATTCTTTCACGGTCTATTTGTTTCGATCTTCTTTCAAGTTGTAATTTCAGTTTCCATTTGTATTTCTTCTTGGGTTGTATTACGCCCAGCTAGTTTATCTCTTGTAAATCCAGAAACCAACATATCCATCAATTAAACCCTCATAATTATCAACTACAACACATATTTTACTATTTACACAAAATTTTGAAAATAATTATATAGCGATTGCGACGGTGCTGGGGCTCAACACATTGGTCACACGCTTTGTAGATGGTGATGATGATAAATTTAAATGATCAAGCAAATTAATAATTATTGAACACTTGTCATTACGGGAAGTTTTCTACAAACCTGAAAATGAGAGAACCAATTTATTCAATCAAAAATGTTTACGTCATAATAGAAGCTATACGCCAAATAATGGGATTTCAATAATTGGGAATTAGCTCTGATCAATATCAAATGAGGTTAAAATCTATTAAATTGACATTTTGTTTATGTCGATATTCTTGTTATTTTCACGTACATATCCACGCACAATTATTATAGAATAACAGGTAGCAGCTATATATTTTTTTAATTTCTATTATTTCCAACAACACGACAATCCAGTAGGTGAATTTTAGACGGAAACAATAATTTTGTAGTATTTTAAAATATTTACAAACATAAAATAATGTCTCTAGTTGAATAAAAAAGTGTTCTTATTAGTTACTTCCTTCGTCCACGGTTAAGTGTCTAAGTTGACTTGACATGAGTTTTAAGAAATGTAATGTGAATTATACCTTTATACATTAATTTTAAAATGAAATGTGAGTGAGATTAGTTAGTGAAATGTGAGGTCCATTATCAAAAATAGTAAAAGATAAATGAGACACTTAATTATGGACGGACGAAAAAAAAGACTTGAGCCACTTAATGTGGACGGAAGGAGTATTATTTTTCTTATATTGTATTCTCTCCAAAATTAATATATTTAAATGCAATAATTTTAATATCTTGCGCACCTTATAAAAGAAACAAAAAATAGAAGAAAAGGGACATGAATTTCCCATCGTCAAAGACTCAAAAGGGTGCATTAGACAGCATTACTATAATTTTTTACCATAAACTTATTTTTTGATCTTGTGATACAAGCATTTTTATAAATATTATCCCTAAACTAAAAATATGGGAGCATTAATTATACTGAAACATGGATAAGAAAGAATATTTAATTATGTTGTTAATTAAGTGGATTAAGAATGTTAACTATATACTCTTAGCACAATAAATGAACAATATATTTAGAAGATTGTAATTAAAACATAATTAACTGTTAACTATAAACTTCGCTAAATGGGACCGTCGTGTAGGGCCCTGCAAATTCCTTTGCTGACAAATGAATATACATTTTTATATTATATGCTTCTATATTATTTTAGATTTGATAAAAGTTATAGAGCGAATATTTGTTTCTTCCATTAGGTTAATTTATTAGACATTTGATTTAGAAACGGGAGAGGTTTGATGACGACTTTCTATAATTTTGGCGACCATATATATTTGCAATTAATATTTTATTTGATTTAACTATATATAGTAGCTAGATGTAATTTGATTGAAATATAATTACAAAACATCAAAACAGTCGGTGGCCGATTCAAAAATTTTATTTAAGGGTACGATAAATAATTACAACAACTTGTATATTCAAAACATGGCTGATACTTTTAACTGCGTCATCTTTTTAACATTTTATTTAAGGAAAACAAAGTGAAAAAATGAATGACGATTTAAAATATTAGTCAATAATTTTAAAGGGGTGATGAAATTCGGAGAACAATTTCTTGCGAAGATGACAATTTCGTTCCGAAGGTAATAGACATTGGTTGAAATTGTTGACGAGAGATTTAAATAGAAAACTTTTGTATAGAATTTTGAACACAAAATTAACAGTATGAGAGGCAAAGAAAAGATTAAAAAAAATTTAGAGAAATTTTAAAAGGTGGTGAAATTAGAAGAATAATTTCTTAATTGAAGATTATATTATTGGAATCTTATATTGAATTTTGAACATAAATTATAAGTATAATATGAGAGACAAGGAAGAGATTAGAAAAAAGAGAGGAGGTAAAATATAAAATTTTGTAGGTTGCTTATTCGGCCGGTTCCGGTTCTATCCGGTCCGGTTGACCGGGTACCCGGTTACAAATTTTCATGAATCTTGGAACCGGAACCGGAACCGGATCCGGCTGGATCGGGTTCGGAACCGGAACTGATTTATAGTTTTAATTTTGATTTATTTAAATAATTCAACATTTAGAAATATAACAATTAATGCCAAAAAATTTAAATAAACACACAAAAATACAAATCAAAATATTAAAAATCTAAAATAATACAGTAGTAACTTTTAACATGGAGTAAAAATATAGTTTTTGACCACTAATCATGTGATTTATGCCCAACTACGTCTCAAAAGTGGTATACAAAATAAACCTAATCATGAAATTTCAATTCTTTAATATCTTTATTATCAATATTATTTGTATTCACTCAGCAAAATACCTTCCAACAAATAAAACATTAAGAAGGAAAAATAAGTCATGAAATTGATTACTTCAATGATTGAGATATTCACAAAATTAGTAGTTTTGTTATTTTTAATTTTCTATATGCTAGCCTATTTTCACCCAGTATATATATAGTCTATTTGTATATAAGGCTTATAAATCAATATAGTTTCAAAGTAGTAGTATTTGATTTTGTCATATATTTCTTAACGATATAGATGTGTATCAAAATATACACTATATAGGTTAATCGAAAAAAATTAGATAAACTATACAATATGTTAGTAATTGAAAGCATATCTTTATATTTGAAGCACATTCTTTTGATGTATTTCTAACTCAATTGAATACAAAAAATGATGAGATATCAAATGAAAAATATGTACTCCATAGTTGCTGGCTAGGAAGTTAGGAATAGGATTAATTTTATTTAAGTAAAAATATTAAATTTTATTAAAACTAAAATTAAAAATCTGAAATTAATATATTATCCGGTTCCGGGTAAGAACCGGTCGATTCCGGGTAGAACCGGAACCGAAAAGTTTGAAAAATACTAGAACCGGTTCCGGAACCGGAACCGGTTCTCTGGTTCCCGGTTCCTCAATTACCCGGTCGGTTTCGGTTCCGATTCCGGGTACCCGAGAACCGGAGAACCAGTTAAGCAGGCCTAAAATTTTGGACATAAATTTGATAACGAAAATTAAAGATTAGAAAAACGAAAAGTAAAATAAATTAGAAACATAATTTATGCAATATAAAAAATTTAGGATGAGAATTTTGAAATTTTGTATAGAAGTGAATAAAAATTCAGACAAAGTAAAAAAATAAAAAACGAGAGAAGGTAAAAATAGTACTAGAATGTTGAAATTAAAAATAGAAAAGGGAGAAGAAAACTATGTATGGCAAAAAAGATTAATAAAAAGTTAAGAGAAAAATTATGGAAGGTAAAATATTAACAATATTAACAAAATGTATTCTTTTTGTATTTTAGTTAAGATCCAAAACGGGTGCAAAGCATAAGAGCAACTGATACGGCTAGACTAGACCATGTATAGTACTTGTTTGTATAAGGGTGATGTTCTAAGCTGTATTTGCCTCTGAAAATAATATATCCTAAAATCTCAGTCTATTATAGGACGCACTTTTTAAGAGTTCTTTTTAAGAGTTCTGAATTTATATTCTATTTCTTTGGCAATAGATAAATAGAACTCCATATAACTGCTACATAGACTTTGGATCCATAACTAGCAATCTTCTTTTGAAGTTCGATTATAATTAATTAAAGCCTAATTTTATGATCTAGACTAATATATATTTCAGGATTATGAAGTTGGCATCCTTTATTTTTATATATGTTTTATATATTTATTTAAATGATAATTTAATACATATTAAAGTATATTTAAGGTGATCATTAACATACGTGGCATCAATTGATATGAAAATGAGTAGAATATAACAAAACACAGTTTATAACAGAGCAATCATGCGGTTGAAGTGATGCGATTAAACACAATTATAAACGTATAATTTTGGGAACAGACGTAGACAAATTAAGAAATTCTACTGATTCTTCATGAATAATTGAGTAATCTGATTGCTTGTATCAACATTTTCTTATCTTTAATAATTGTTAGAATATATACGTCCGACAAAATGAATGATGCTCTTGTGAACTCACTTCATTAATTATTTTATTGCCAATGTTTTGAAGATTAATATTTGTAACTACAAAACAAGACTACTAGATTCAATGGTTCAGAATATTTAATACACTCTTAATTATACAATAATAAAGTCTAAAAATTTAGTAGGAGTAAAAATGATATCAATAATTAAAATAAGAAAATAAGGAGTAAATAGGGTATTATATTAAGCAATATAAGCTCAATAAATATGACATTGAGACGTGGCCGTAATAGGGTTTGTTAAACTACGAATTAATTTATTTTGCTACAAGTAAATTAATCCGGTTTCGTGATCAATTTCAGTTTTGATGCGATAAAATGATGTATGCATATATGTTAGTCGAAAACGTAATTATACCTTTATTTTGCCTTTATTTAATACTAATTTAAAGTCTTTTAATCTTTTTTCTTCGTAGCTAGCGACCGATTATAAATGTTCCTTATCTTTCTAACTAATTAAAGATTAGATCATCATCAAATTAATTTCGATGGGAAACTTAATTTTTTCAATAAATGATTACGTGGATGCACTGATCAAAGGGTTGCTTCCGTGAATTTTAGGGCGCTTTAAAGTAGGAGTAACGACTGATACTTCCAAAAACTAAAATCAGTGAAGTTTTAATTCAGATTTTAAAAATGATAAACTTTGGACGAATTTCTGATAGATCTACGAGACGTATTTTATCACATTAGACACATACTAGTATTCAATGTCGAATTCAAGAATTAGGGCATTAAAATAACGCCGTTTCATATACTAAACTACATAGATCATTTCACGGCTAGTCATGACCTTTGAAAGCAATCTTTGATATCACAAACTTTAAGATTGATGTCAATTTCCTACGACTGTTTATTCTTTAAACCCGACAGATCTACAAGGAGTATATTTATTCATATTAAACACATATTATCCAATGTTAAATTCAAAAATTATGACACCGAAACAACGTCGTTTCTTATATAATTTAGACTAGTCCTATAAAATTCACGTCTAGGCACATAAGATCAAACTAAATTTGTAAAAAAAAATTCTATTTGGCTCGGTTCGGAAAAATCGTACACTTTCAAACATTTTGTGACCACTTATTTTCATTTATAATCAAATACTGCGACACGGATTCTCGACACTTTGAAGTTTGGAGAATTTAAGTAGGTCCCACTTTTTCTCATGATCTAAACCATATACTCCACACTAATTATTGTTTATTTAATGATACATAGTATGACACCTATAATTTTGTTTGGGATTTTCTTATTTTCAATACAATCTTCTCAAACTTAATTATTACTACGAGATAAAACCTATCTAAACCACAGCACTCTCATAATTTGTATATATGAATAATGCATCGTATATGCATATACGTGTACGTATACATATGACACGAATAATTCTAGAAATGAAAAAAAATATTTTAATTTTCGACTAGGATTTCTCTCATTTTGCACCGGAATGTTGGTTTCAGGTAAAAAACCAAGTCCTGGACCCACAAATAATTCGTGAATTTAAATTATTCGCAGATGAAGAAAGGACAAGATGGATTTTGCTATCTCATGATTATCATTCTAAATCAGTAAGCCTTGTGATTATTTGTTCATCTATCACCTTCAAAGTTTAAATTTTTAGATAGATCTAGCTATATGTAGTGTGTGTGTCTCCTCTTTAATTGAATTTTACCATGGTTATCCATGTCAATACAATTCAATCAAATTGATTGGAGTTCGAGATGCAACATTATAGCCATATAGGGATCTTTATTGATTTAACACAACTCTTGGTTTATTGGGATTTTGGAATATATGAGACTGATTAAGAATGGTATTTTGAGAGATATCTTTCAGAAATCATAGGCCATATTTTAAATAAATACATGTTGATCTTGATAGAATTACCTAGGAGGCTAGGACTCCATATATATCCATCTTCTGTTAATCTGCAATTCTACTCTTGATGTTTAAATACTTAAGCTGCTTAATTAAAATATAGTATGTCGTTAAAGTCACATGACATGAAATTAATGGTTGACCCGTTAGAAACCCGATAATTTCGGGTCCGACTGGGATGAGTTTGAGTAACCTGCTTAAATCATGAAAATCAGGTTTTTATCGTGTAATTAGGTTAAAAAATCAGATTTAATATAAGGTTTTAATCGCGTAAATCGGGTTTAATCGAATAATATCAGTTCTTATATATGTAAATCAAGTTCGTGTCATTATCATATTGTTAACGTGTCGTGTAAATCCATATTATATCGTGATATTTAATAGGTTCGTGTCGAGTGCAAGCGGTTTTAAAGGTAGCAGGTCAGGTTCGTATTCAGGTTGAGAATTTTCATAACAGGTCGGGTTTGAGTGGGCATATTGGGTTGGGTCGTTATTAGGTTGACACTATAGCGACCCAATCCTTAACAGATCGGGTTCATGATAGGCCTTATTTGGTTGTGTAATTATCGAGATCTAATACTAGTTACTCAATCTGTACGATTTGCCGTCCCTAATTTGCAGAGTAGCTAATCTAGTTTACATTGATGAGATTGTGGTCGATCTACTATTACTACAAGGATATGCTAAATAAATCACCCAAGTCAGTTCACACATAAAGTAAATAAATACATATATGTCGATCGAGTTGTGATAAAATAGAACTAATTTTGATACTATTTAACTAAAATATAGAGGTTCATTAATAAATCACACAAAGTTTATTTTAAATCGTTTTAATTCATTTAGAAATTTGAATTGGAAAAATACGGGTGTCATTGTCTCAAAGTATAAATTTCTAAAACGAACCAAAAACAAGAAAAAAATGATTTTCAGGTTATCTGAAACTAACCTATATGATCTTCAATGATTTAAAAATCTGCATTTTCTAAAATGGCCTAACAATAACCTCTGTGTTATCTAATGATGATTGTCGTGTTGGATGCTTTTGCAATTCGTCATTAGATTGTATTTTGCATATATAACAACTCTATGTAGATGTCTGTTTACTTGTTATTCGATATTGACAAAAATAAACAATATTTTCATTCACAAGTTAGGTTCGCCTTTCAAGTATATATTCAAATACAGTAAACAAGAGCCTATTTGTTTCTTACTTTAGGCCATTTATCCTCAAAACATATCCATTTATTAATTAAATAATTTCAAAACTTTATCCACAATTTGTTGCGGGAAACTGACGAAAAAGGACAGTAAAAGACCAAGTACACAGAATTAGTAGATTGTAGTTGAGCAATACATTGTGTGTGAATCTATAATATTTGTCACGTAGCATTTCTATTCACATATATTAACCCCTCAAAAAAGGTCACAAAAAATACAAGTTACTATATCGGAATTTAGTTGATTAAAAGTAGTGTTTTTGAGGTTCTATTTTGTTTCTTGAATTTGGAGTTTACTCTTTTATTGCAGCCTATTATTGCCCACATTAAGATTTCTTCTGACTTTGGTACGTATATACGTGTATATATTTATATCAATTCTATATGTATGTATATAAGAAAGTCCAAGTTGGCTAAGCTATATCGTGTCTCTCTCTCACTATATATATATATATACACACACACACACACATATGCACACGCATATAATAGAGGTAGAGATTATCCCTTTTTGAGAAAAAAAATTCGAGTTATTTTTACTGATCATCAGTATTTCATTATCATTATATTGGGCAAGAAATGGGACTACGAGACATTGGAGAGACGCTACCACCGGGTTTCAGGTTTTATCCGAGCGACGAGGAGCTAGTTTCTCATTATCTCTACAAAAAGATCACTAATGAACAAGTTCTAAGAGGCACTTTGGTTGAAATCGATCTCCATGTTTGCGAGCCATGGCAGCTTCCCGGTAGGTCTTTTTATCGCTTCTTTGTTTACATTAACAAACCTTAATGCAAAAAAAAAGTTATGTCAAGAAAATTTTGTTCTCTTGTTTCATCATCTAAGAGACAACTGAATTTTTGATTGACGAACTTACTTGTTGTATGTGTCTTTTGTTGTAGCTAGCCATGCATATTTTTATATGTACATTTATTTATTTTTTCTCATGCAATTCTATTTATAATATTATGCAGAAATCGGATAAGATTTTGAGAAATAGTACTACGAAATTCACAACCTTATCAAGGGATTTCTCAGTTGCATTCTTTTAGCAAAAGAGATTGAATTGAATACAAGTTTTTTTTTTAAGTAGTGTCAAGCTTTAACTACACGTAATATATAGAATGTTTTTATAGATTTTTTTTTCATACTTACTTTTTCTTTGCCATCTGATCACCGATATTAGGATTAAATATTACTATATCGAAATATATAAAAGTGTGTGTGTGTGTGTACAAATGTGTGACATAGACTTCTCACCATAGAAGTAACTCTCTCATCTATGTAGAAAAGGGTGACACACTACACATTACTTTCCTAAATCCACAAACATGCCTTGCGAATCTTTGGTGACTTGTAACCAAATTATTGTCTATTTAGCAGAAATTGTCACATAAGCAACATAATGTAAATGATGAGATCCTAATAATTCATTTCATGTTAAGTACAATTCCATTAATTTCTTTCGTGGCATATATGTCAAGAACGCGTTAAGAAAGACGTGTAATTTTGCCAATATTTATTTCTATTTATCAAGCTATTAATTCCACTTAAACCAACATGACATGACATATTACTTATTTGAAGATGTGGCTAAATTGAACTCCAAGGAGTGGTACTTCTTTAGCTTCCGGGATCGGAAGTATGCGACCGGCTTTAGAACCAACCGTGCCACCACCTCCGGCTATTGGAAGGCCACGGGGAAAGATCGGGCAGTTCTCGATCCCCGGACAAAGGGCGTCATTGGGATGAGGAAAACTTTGGTGTTTTACAAAAATAGAGCTCCTAATGGGACCAAAACCGGATGGATTATGCACGAATTTCGCCTTGAAAACCCACATGTCCCGCCTAAGGTTGGTTCCTTAATTTGTGCTTACTTGTCCCTTCATTGTGTTGATTTAGTAACTAAAGGGAATAAAGATTGTGTGTGAAGCTATGTAAAAAAAGAAATTTCCAGTCACTTCGACTTAAGGTGCCAATCATGTTGTATGAAACTTGAACGAAACTCCTTTGAAATTATTACCTCAAAGATTCTCTTTTATGCCTTCTCATCCTGTGGGCTAGCTCCTACACACACACACATTATTTCTGAAAATTTCATCATTAGTAAAATATCTTACTAGAAAAAAAAACCATATTCATTAAATATTCTCCCTTGTCGATGTTCTCTCTCTACACCCCATGAGTATGATATAACCTAAACAAGAGCTATAAAGTTTGATGTATTTATCAATATTTTTATATGCTATGTATTTCAATAGAAGTGGTTGAATATAATATTCCCCACACACTAAGACACGGGCTTGGGACATGTACACACATACATATGTTAAAAGATGATGGGTGATTGTTACTAGATTTTGTAAAACCAATACTATTATATAGTGCAAATTGTTAGAAAAACCACGAAATTTGATCAAATTCTAAGTTTAATCAAATTCTGGTGAATCCCGCATGCTTTCAAAAATAGCCACATAGAGTTTATCACAACTTAGGCATTTTTCTCAATTGCCTCAATGATTTAGATTTGGGGGGCTCGTATATCATCACTCACGAAAGCCATGGATTTAAATATAAAATATAAAAAATACTACTCCCTTCATCTCAATTAAGTTGAGTCGTATTCCTTTTTGTAATGTCACTACTAAGTTGAGTCATTTCCTTTTTTTAACTAAAAACAAAGCATGCAATCAATCTTACTTTATTCATTTCTTGTACTTTTCAGCATATTTCTTAATCTCTGTGTCCACAAATTTTGACTTAACTTAGTTGGAATGGAGAGAGTATAAGATTAGGTTAAAGTATTTTGACTTCCAAATTGTACATAATTTTCCTCCAAACTTTATGGTTTTTATGTCAAATTTCCCTTTTATATATAGCATCTACAAGATAACGATCGTAAAAATCTCATTTCAAAATGGACGTTTACATGCGCTTAGAGAAATATAGGTACTATTATGATTAAATAATTGATTTATCTAACTAATCTATGGCCTTCTTTGACAGGAAGATTGGGTACTATGCAGAGTGTTCTACAAATCAAGAAGTGAAAATTACAACAATCTCATGAGTCCACAAAATTTCGAGGATAATTTGACTATTTCTTCCACAAATAATGAACGTGTCAACATTACCCACCAACACCACATAGGCAACCCTAACCCTAACCCTAACCCAAACCCTAGCACCTCTCTCGGGCTCGATTTCGACCTATTTTGTGACCATCACATGAACCACCAGCCTCATCGCTCGAGCTCTCATGACTATATCCACAACAAATTGGGTGATCAATCTACAAGGTGTGAGGATGACTACGGATTCTTATTCGATTTCGATGGCTCGAACATGGTGCCATCGAGCCCTGAAGATATGCGGTTTGTTGATGATAGTAGCTTAGTATTCATCTAATTAGGTTTGTGGGATTTGATGCTCGCTCATTAATGGTATCTACTTATATATATGTATGCATATGTGATGTAGCATGTTTAGATCGGAGATTAGTCCGTATGTGTTTGTAGTTAGTGATGTGTGATGGGGATTGTGTTTAATTTGTACATTTGAAAAAGAATTGGATATATTCATATATCATGCTTGCAATGGATCCAGGAATCATATTCTTATCAAATATCAATTTGAATAAGCAAATAAGCATATAATAGAGAAGGCCGGCAATGGAGCAAGGTCTTACCTGATCATGAGGTAGGCTCGAAGAAGTTGGTAACGATTCAAATCTTTTGCAAAGAGAGAAGATAACTTGACTGAGGCATTCTGGATTCTGAAGAGCAATGGCTTACTTTGCAGTATCTGAAAACATACATCTATTGTTATGTTAAGAATTGAGCTCGAACAATCAAACGACAAGAAGCGAAGAATGTGAAACACACTGAAGAATTACATGGTTCGATCAATGTGATCTACATCCACGGACAACAAAAAAAATCCTTTATTCACCTCTCTATCAAGATCATACATCAACCACTCAATTGAACCCTATCTTTCTGCCACACACTACTTAAGATAATGGAGCATAACGAAACATGGGAAACTAATCTACACTACTAAGAAGAAACGTGAGAAACCAACTAAGACTAATTGCATTACTAATATAACTAACTTGACATGATCACTTAGTGGTGTGCCAACACCAAATTACCTAAAAATAAAGCAATAAAGGTTGGCGAATAAACTACTAAATCTACAATCTTAAAAAATGACTTGAATCAACACCAAATTACGTAAAAATCAAGCAATAAAAGATGGCAAACAACGAAGATAAAGGAGTGTTGTGAATTAGAAATTAGAATCACACCTCTTCAATAGAATTGAAGACAACCTCCATTGACAACTTTTGCCAAAGACTAATTCTAAATTGGCTCCACTCAACTAGAACACTAAATCTAGTAGGCAACACACCTTTACTCTAGTTGATTGAAAAACAAATGCAACCACAAGAAGTGAATAAAATAGATCTCAAAAAATGAAGTCTTAATTTTCTCTGGAAGAGACTTTATAAAATTTATAATGATTTAAAACTTAGTGGAGTGTGAAATAGTTCCCACAATCTATTTGTACTAGGAAGACAACTCTAAAGTGGACTCAAATGCTAAATCTGGATTTTAAGACTAAAGTTCATTTTTTCCCCTACATTTGCACTAATTTTTTTTTAATCCTATATACTCTCTCCGTTTATTCATAGTTGAGGCGAAACTTTTTGGTAAGGAGTTTTAGAAAGGAATGTTGGCTGTATTAAATAATAGATAAAAAAATAAGAGAGAGGAAAAGGTAGAGAGAATAAAGTATAAAGTGAATAAAGTAGAGAGAATAAAGTAAGAGATAGTAAAGTAAGAAAGAGAAAAATATTACCATATATGGAAATGACTCAACTATGAAGTAACTTTCCAAAATAGAAAAATAGCTCAACTATGAAGAAACGAAGGGAGTACTAAGTAAAGTATGTGACCTCTTGGGTATCAAATAGTATGTTTTAATCCAAACTTAATCTTTTGTATTAAAACTAACGTTCAAACGTGTTGATCGGGGTGCTCGATGGGTGGTAATCCTCGTACCATTTCTTTATTTGATAGAAATTTCAAGCTACCAAAATTCAAGTGCCCAAATCGAAGATGTTATCAATTGTTCAACCTGATCTAAACTACCAAGATTTTAACAAGTGAGTAATATGTTTCTGTTTTAAAAGCATCCATGTTATTATAATCGACAATTCGATGGTTATTGTCTTATTGACTTATTATTGATGGATGAAAGATGTTAATATATTACTCCCTCCGTCCCGGATAATTCGGGTCACTTTGACCGGGCACGGGTTTTAAGAATTGTAATGAAAAGTGGGTTGAAAAGGTTAGTGAAATGTGGGTCCTACCTTTACATATTAGTTTTATAATAAAATGTGAGTAGGAATGAGTTAGTGGAATATGAGGTCCACTACCAAAAATGGTAAAAGTGAAATGGGACAAATTATGTGGGACGAACCGAAATGGAAAACTGGGACGAATTATCTGGGACGGAGGGAGTATAACTTATAAATTTTGTACTTCTCAAAGTTCGTTGGTCCTTGGGTGAGGGGAAGATCAGCTTCTGGGATGTAGTTCACTCTAATTATTATGACATGTGTCAAATCACGATTAATTTTTGTATTTTCAACAAAAAAATATACCGTTTCCCTAGCTTAGTCCCTTTTGTTGTAATGACTCTTTCCTGTTTCTCGATAAAAATTAATTAAACATGTGATATATTAATACCCTAATTATAATCTAGTAAACCTAATTAACTTAACTAGATTAATATTAAAATTTATATGATTAATTTATGAAAGCAAATTTCCTTTCAATTTTTATTTTAAGCAAATTTCTTTTAAATTTAATCAGTTTTTATTCTAAGTAAATTTTGTTATAAATTTTAATATTAAGTTAATTATATTAATTAGATTATAATTAAATCATTAATTTGGTTAAAGGTTAAGTTTGAACCAAAATATATTGTTTAGGGCTAAAAGGTTGTTTATAACCAAAACGTTTTTTAGGGAAAATGTAGGGGACCAAAAATAGACTTTGGTCTTTCTTAATCTACACAGCCAAGGTGGGGAAAAGTTTCACCTGGTTGGATGGACTCTCTAGACATTTATGTGAAATCCACCCAACGGGGTAGGATTTGTACACCGAGTACCTAGCCAGGTACTCACTCCTACTCTCAGCTCGCGTCAGCAACCTGGTCGGGTGGAAAATCCTTGGCACTCCAATGGCTGCCACCCGGCCGCGTGGTCTGGGTCGTCTTCGTGCAACCTTGTCCCTCGTCTTTGGACCCTAATCAACTTGCGGACCTCAGAAAACTAACAATATTGGCGTTGAATAATACTGAAAATAGATCTAAAGTTGCGATTGATCTTTAATGCTATCTACATAAAGACAAAGTCTTAGTGATTAGTATTTCTCAATCTTTGTATATAACATTGAACATATATGATTCATTATAAACTATTTTGACTTATTAATAGCTGCGAGTTTTCACAACCCTTTAAACTTGATAATTTGGATAGTGGTAATTACTCCCCCCGACCCACCATAAGCGAGGCGCTTCATTTTTGCACTCATTTGGAAAAAATAATATATAAAATAGTTAAAGTGAAAAAAATGTAAAGTAAGAGAGAGAATATCTTTAAAAAGAATCTTTTCTACATTATGCTATCTTGTACTTTATGTTTTTTCTCTACTTCAACTTAATTTTTCAAACTGAATGCAAAAATGAAGCGTTTCGCTTATGGTGAGATGGGGGGAGTAATATTTAGAGATGCTAGTATTACTATTCCACCAAATTGTGTGTCAAAGTCCCGATTAAATAATATCCCAACAGAAGTTCACGAAAAGGTTTTACACTATTATTAGAAGGGTAGTGATTTAGAGAAATAATGTCTCTATGCCATAATGCCCCTATATCACTTTTCCATAAGCTTAATTTAAATATAGACTAATGTACCATTTTGTTATTTTGGATAGATATATCTTAGATTATGATAATTAAATTAAACCATGCTTATTATGTTCATATTTATAGTATTCATGGTTTTGATTAAATTACATAAAGTCTTAATTAGAGTATTTGTAATTTTAATTAGAGTTTTTTTGTACATGCTATTTAATTTTATGAGAAAATACCCATGTGATTTTCAAAAAATATAAAATAAAAATTATTGTTCTTATAAATAAAATTTATAAATCTTGTGAATTTAATTTATTAATTTTATGAGAAAATACCCATGTCCTTATGTAACTATTTTAGTTAATAAAAGTTATTCTTATTATTAATAAAATTTATTATCAAATAAATAAAATATATTGCTATTTTCAAGAAAAGTTATTGTTATTTTGAATAAATATTATTATTGTACTCAATAAAATATATTGTTTTAAAAGGATCAATAATAGTTATCTATTTAAAAGTTGATGACTCAAACCCTTTGATTTATTGGATAGATAGGGAGATTGCTACTTACTCAACTGCACTTCGTCATCGAATGAAGAGTATTGTTATTGGGGATAAAATTTACATTTATTATGAAAAATTATAGTGTTTAATATATAAAATTTATTACTCTAATATAGTTTGTTGCAAATAAAAGTTATTTATTGCGGACAAATGTTATTTATTTTTGCTATTTATAAGAGTTATTATAATTGTGAAAAAATAATCATTTTAATTAATAAATATTATTATTATTATTATTATTATTATTATTATCAATAAAAAAATTATTGTACAAATAGAAGTTATAGTTTTAGTAAAATAAAATTATTGTTCCAATAAAAGTAAGTTATTATTCTTATGAATAAAATTTGTTATCCTTGGAAATAAAAGTTAATATTATGAGGATAAAAGTTACTAGCAAATAAAAGTTATTATTTTTATAAATAAAAAGAATTGTTCTAATGAATAATAAGTTAGTATTAATTCTGTGAATACAAGTTGTGAAGAGACAAAAGTAAAGGGAATTAAATACTAATGTCGGATTTGGATTTGGATTTGGATTTTGGTAAATCAAATAGGAACAGTGCGGGCTTTGGCATTTTCTTAGGGCCTAGTGGTTTTAGATCCATGAAGATGAACGGATGAAATCTCCCAGAAATAACCCCAATTCTTGCTATATCCAAAAAAACTAAACATGACCTAAAGGTAAAAGAGTATACATGTAAAACAATGATTTAATAATAAGGTCAAATTACTATTTTAACCCTATTATGGCAATGCCATTATGTCAAAAAATCCAAAATGAGAGCAAAAGTAAAGCGTTTCGCTTATTATGAGCATTCATGTTTCTGTTCGATTTTTTGCCAAAACCAAACCAAACCCGAAAAACAGAATTTAGTGCAAAATCCAAACCGAACCGAACCGAAAAATCGAAAAATCGAAAATCGAAAAACCGAAAACTGAAATTTAAAAAAAAAACAAAAAACCGAAAAAATAGTATACTATTAATAGGGAGTGATCAATTGCTAACTAATTAGCAATCCCAAACTAAGACTAAATCTTAGCTATTAGATTAGAAGATCTAGTGGTTGAAATAATGCCACATGGATTATATTTTTAATTAAGAAAATTTAATAAATAAAATTAGAGTGTATTAATGTCAATTCCCTCTCATTAAAATCATTTTAAAACTTTAAATTTACGTAACTCTCTCAATTTAAATTATTTTTTTGCAAAAAATATATCAAATTAAAGATAATTATATAAGGATTCCAACGAGATCTCAATTGCATATGTTCCGACGACGTTCGGATGATGAAATTTGATATTTTTTATTTTAGTTTTCATAAATGTTGATAACCAGATTTTTATCAATAAATAAATCAAAAAATAAACCATGTAAAAATCTCAAAAAATATGTGTTGATATTTTCTTGTACTAGTGTT
Organism: Salvia hispanica; assembly: GCF_023119035.1. Taxonomy (NCBI): domain Eukaryota; kingdom Viridiplantae; phylum Streptophyta; class Magnoliopsida; order Lamiales; family Lamiaceae; genus Salvia; species Salvia hispanica. The sequence continues at coordinate 42,922,346 of NC_062965.1, forward strand.
GATATTCTTATATCACATTGTTGATATTTGTAATACACTATGTTGATATAAAAAAATTCACGAAAATTATCATATGATAACATAATGACGATATTACCCTTTTGTTGATATTTTGTCTACTATTTATTGAGATTCATAAGATTTAATCTCATCCACTCATTTTAAAATCTAAGGATGGAGATTTGGTCTTGATTTTGGATTAGGGTGCTATATATATATATATATATATATATATATAGGTCCATGATCAATTGAGATTTTTTAGGGTAATTGAGAAATGAGATGCAATATCAGCCACTCATTTTTATTAAATGAGTGGTCCAGATTTTTCCACACAAAAAATATTTTTAGATTAATTTATTATAAAAGGATAGAATAGTAATTTCAGCATTCCTCTCCTTCACTTTCAACAGACACCATTCCTCTCTCTCCTTTTCCTCTCTCCATCGTTACTCCGCTTTTTTCACAGAGAAACTGTGATTTTTTTAATCTGCAATTTCAGTAATGGAGTACTTCGCGGCTGATTATGCTGAATTCTCGCCGGTGGATAATGGCAACAACAATAATGTCGTCCATTTTATGGTGGATGATTTGCTCGATTTCTCCAAGGCGGATGAAACCATGACCGACGCGTTTTTCAAGAGCTTGCCAGTCAATTCCGACGATTCCTCCACTGTTACGGCGGTTGATAGCTGCAATTCGTCGGTGTTCGATTACGCTCTCAATTTGATCAGCGAGAGGTTCAAATCGAACAGTCCTTTTCTCCTGAAGATCAACCATGCCCTAGGTTTGGGGAAGGAGAAGAAGCTAAGGGGAAAATCGATGAGGTTCGTGAATTCGCAAAGAAAATCATGAGAGAAAAGGAATCGGAGGATTTACTCTCTAGCTTTCTCAGATCTGGTCAATCCGATGAGGAATTCGTCTTTGACGTCGTTATCTGCTTCATCCTCACCGGAAGAGACACCACGTCAGCGGCGCTGACGTGGTTCTTCTGGCTGTTGTCGAGCGGTGATTAATCGCGAGAATCGGCGGCGCGATCGATTCGCGGCGCTACGAGGAAGTGGTGAGTCGTTGCTGGTTGGTTGTTGGAGAAGGTGTGGTCAATCCTCTGTTGTTATTTTTTAATTAACAATCGTGTTATTGACAATCGTGTTATTTTTTCAGATATTTCCTATACATGCCAAGGGTTTAGCCGGTAGCCTGGTGAATCTTGTTAACTGGTTCGGTTCTTGGAATGTTACATATTCATTCAACTTCGTAGCACAGTGGAGCTCTGCAGGTGAGCCTTTGTTCTAGTTTGTGATTTTCAATTGTTGGTGTGGAGAAGGTGTTGGATCTGAGAGTGGTGGTTTCGGTTCAGACACTTTTTTCGTGTTCGTGAGAGTGTTAGTGGTCTGACAATGGTATTCATCACAAAGCTAGTTCTAGAAACCAAGGGCAGAACACTAGAAGAAATACAAGGATCCATTATCTCATAATTATTTTCACACGATTGTATTAAAGGATCATGACATTTTATACAATTAACAGATCGAAGGATCATAATTTTAAAAATTAAGATATTTTTTAATTACAAGAATTGTTTTTGAGTTGTTGACACTTTATACAAGTCGTTGACAAGCTGTTGACATTTGATATTCTGGCTATTGATATGTGAATTATAAGTGTTATTTTTTAGTTGTTAACATTTTAATACGAGATGTTGACATTTGATATTCTGGCTATTGATATGTGGATTATAAGAGTTATTTTTAGTTGTTGACATTTTAATATGAGTTGTTGACATTTGATATTCTCGCAATGATATGTGAATTATAAGTCTTATTTTTTAGTTGTTGACATTTTAATACGAGTTGTTGACATTCGATATTCTCGCTATTAATATGTGAATTACAAGTGTTATTTTTTAGTTGTTGACATTTTAATACGAGTTGTTGACATCGATATTCTCGCTATTAGGCTTGCACTATTATCGGACATGGCCAATGGAAAGTTTTACTTGCAATGCTGTATAGCTTTTCTCAAATTTGATCTATAGTCACTCATTTATTGAATTACTTGTTTTGCTATAAATCAACAGCATAAATGTCTTTGCAATCTTTACTGTTGTCTAACATACTCAATGTTTGTAGGTATGATATATACAAAAAGATCGATGCAAATTATTATGGTTATAGGGATGATGAGGATGACATATTAGAGAAACTTGAAGGTGCTTATAATTCCACAATCATGTATATGGTGCTATACAAACGGTTGAGAAGTGTAATAACCATGGATTTGTTTTGTTAATCATGTAATAGGCATGGAGTTATAACTTTTATTATTTTTATTTAGGATTGAGTTGATGTTGCTTAATTCAAGTTCGAGGAACGAAACTATTGGCTAATATACAATTAGTATATATAATGTAACTACATATATGTAGTTACATATATGTATGGGGAATCAATGAGCTTGAGTAAGAAGGCGGTGGGGCTGTATGTCGGCAAGAAAGGGTTGTTGTTTTGGCTCAACAAATTCGCCCACGCTTCCATCTTCATCGTGATTGGGGGATAGATTCACTTCGGTTTGTGGGTCCCGCTTTGAACTTGTAGATGGAATTGTGAAATATGTAGATGAATTTGAGAAGGCGATTTATTTGACGTCCAACAATCACGATTAATTTGTGAAATATATGGATGCAGTTTTTAATTCGATTGTGTTGCTAGAATTTGTGAGTTGTGTAGATAAGGTGTTTGTGATATTGCCTAAAATATTATTGTTGACATAAATTATATAAGTTGTTGACATGGAAATGTTTGTTGTTGAGTACGAAAACAATGTCAACTATATATACATGTAAAACGTTGTTGTTGACATAAATAATATAGGTCGTTGATATGAAAATATTTGTTGTTGACATTAATTATTTTGTAAAATGTTGCTGTTGATATAACAGTTGACATAAAAAACGTTTGTTGTTGACATCGTAGTTGACATAAATAACGTTTTCTATTGACATCATAGTTGACATAATGTCTCCATAGTTGACATCGCGCGAAAAATGACCAAAATACCCCCTTGTTGACATAAACTACATGTTGTTGACATTGCGTGAAAATTGTGAATGAGTGATTGTCCATCGTAGTAACTTTTGATCATCATCATTAGTGGGTCTTTAATCTTGATTAGTGTGTTTGGATTATTAATTTTGGGTGTACAGATGGCTTAATTAACATGTCAACTACATATACAAATTCATGTCAACAATACACATATAATGTCAACCATGTGTACAATCCATGTCAACTACATATACAATTCATGTCAATTACACATATGCAATGTCAACTACATATAAAATTCATGTCAACTAACAAACATATAATGTCAACTATGTGTACAATCAATGTCAACTACGCACATATAATGTCAACTACATACAAGTCATGTCAACTATGGTACATATCGTGTCAACTACACGTACAAGTCATGTCAACTACGGTACATATCGTGTCAACTACACGTACAAGCCATGTCAACTATGTTACATACTACACATAGAAGAATGTCAACAACAATTATAAGTCATTTCAACTACACATAGAACCATGTCAATAACAATTATAAGCCATGTCAACTACACATAGAAACCATGTCAACAACAATTATAAGTCATGTCAACAACACGTACAAATCATGTCAACAACAATTATAACCAAATGTCAACTACACTTTTAAGCCATGTCAACAACAATTCAGTCATTTTATAAAAATAATATTCTATTTAATCTTAGTTTTAGTTATTTTACTTTAACAATATTCTCTTCTTTCTCTTTTTCTTTCTCCCGTTGCTTTTCTTTGTTCGTTTCAACCTGTACGTCATCCATTGGGTCTGCAGCTGGTGGTGAGATAGGGGAGGCTGATTCATTATTGTTATCACCCACTGTGTCCTCTTTTGTTTCTTCTACTTATTCTTCTTTAGCAGCCTATTGAATTAGTAATTTATAATTAATATCAAATTAATTTGAATTAATTCTAAATAACAAAAGACAAGATTTGGCTCACCCCTTTAGGATCAGAATGGCGATATAGGGATATTTTCTATGTTTCTTTCTTCTGCATAATGCTTGTAAATTAGTTATACAATGTTAGTATCTAAACTGTAGGAGTAATCTAATGTCAACTCAGAGAAACATATGTATTTACTTTATCAAAGAAATGTCCAAATTTGAAAGCATGTAGTGACTGTGAAATGTTCATGAATTTTACGAATTTCCTGCAGCAAGCCAAGAGGCACAACCTGTTAGATTTCTTAGCTTTTTTTATCCTAATATGCATAAACTTACATCAGCTGGATTTTTTATATCATCACAAAAATTCATCAATACATAAACTTCTACCAAGGATTTAACGTCTAATGCAATTCAAATATTTTTACATATAGCTCAATACAGCTGCCCTAGTTTACTAAAACAGTTAACAAAAATAAAGCAACGAGTTAAAACGAACCTTGTTGAGGAAGTTCACTGAAGCTAATAACTGCAATCGATGCAAGGAGAAGTGCGCAAAGTAGCCACGACGAGCTAGTAACATCCAACCACTCTCTACTCTCTTGTGAAATGTAGTTACTGAAACGTAGAAACATAGATTATGATGATGAGGATGAACTTAATCATTAATTGAACTGAATCACATGTAGCATGGCTTGCTGCATGTGGTGACGGTTGAAGCTGAGAGAGAGTTAAGAACACAAGATGCCTTGAACATTAATATATCAAGATGGCTTGCTGCATGTTGATGCCTTGAACACGTCTGTCTAATTAGCTTGCGCTTCTTCAATTGCTAATCAATAAAAAAATCATCAGAAATTGAATTCATAAGAAAACAAATCCACATATGTTTTAAAACACTAAAATCAAAGTAATAGCTATTGACTTACTACTACAGCCATACATATGTTTTCTACAGTCATTCTAACAGCTATTAAAACAAGCATAAACTATGTCAATAAAATTATGTCAATAGCTATTCAACAATCATACAGTCTGTTATTATAGCTATGTCAATAGCTCTTGACTTACTACTACAACCATACATATGTTTTCTACAGCCATCCTAATAGCTATTCAAACAAGCATACACTATGTGAATAAAATTATTTCAACAGCTATTCAACAATCATACAGTTTGTTATTATAGCTATGTCAATAGTTGTTGTATAAAATGTCAATAATCTTAAAAATTTAAACAAATCCATCTCTTCTGATTCTACCATCACTTATCAACAAAAAAAATTCAAAAATCGAATTCATAAGAAAACAAATGCAGATGTGTTTTAATTCACTAAAATCGAAGTAATATACTTAAAATTTAAATCAAATTCTTAACCTGAATCAATTACTTAAAATTTAAAAATTCAAGCTTTTAGTACTTATGACCAATCAAAATATCAAGAACAAACACTTTCCTGAAACGATTTGAATATAAATTTCAATCAAGTGACAAAATAAACCTCAAATTTCCCAATGCCCTAAAGAACCAGGTCGCAATGAAAGATTCCTAATTACTACCAGATCGCCTACAAAATTTAAAAGAAATGTCGAAAAAGTAAATGTAGAGACTCACCACTCCACTATCAGCTAAAAACATTTCAACAAAATCACATAAATAAACCTAAGTGAAGAAAAGACGATCAAATTTTATTCTCAGCAATTGAACATCAGAAAACCAGGGCATTGCACAAGAATCATAAGACAATTCCAAATCAAAATGACTACACAAATAATTAAAAAGAGGACATATAACACGGAAAAAAAAAATCGAATCTCTAACCTGAGTGAAGAAAAAAAGTGAAAGTCCGAGCCAAAACTGAAAGTATCAATCGATGAACAGGAACGGAAATGTAGAAACAACGCTAGTCAAATCCACTTCTCCGTCTTCATCTCTCACGATCTCCGCCGATTTGGAATGCCGATTCTCTTCGATCGTTGCTTCAGCCGATTCAGCTACAATCGGCGCTTCAGCCGATTGTCTTCGATTTTGCTCTTCAATCGTCATTGCAGAAAACTGTTCGATTTTGCTCTTCGATTTTGAAGGTCTACGAATTGAAATTTGAAGATCAGCAGATTTTTCAGCGAGATTTTGAAGGTTTTCGATTTTGCACAATTATGTGAATTGTATGAAGATTTGCAGATTTGCAGATCTGAATGTCGTCGAAATTAGAAAATGATTTGAAATACAATTTTATGTTTTCCTCCATTTTATTAATAAAATTACAATTATACCCCTTTGTTGCAGATCCAATCATCATTCTTCTCTCTCAA